>NW_022196894.1:27121729-27292984 GCF_008632895.1 Mastomys coucha | reverse complement strand
TGGATGTCTTCTTCATGATTCAAGATGTAGCCCATTAGTTAGAAAGAACATGGGAGCTTACACCCCAGTCTGGGGTAATGGATGGGTTCTTTATGACCTTGCTGGGCACATGCCTTAATCTGACCTTGACACCTCATTGTGCCCTCTTGTCTGGTAGTCTCTACCTCCTGAACATTTCTTCTCATCCATGTTGCCATTGTCTGGGTCTCCTTCTTAGCTTCATGAACCACAGCCCCTTGCACATCCAAGCCTCTGCCTCCTCTCCTTCAATCAGCTTTCTGGGTTATCACCAAAGTGTCCACCTCACTATTGTGTTAAGCTAAACAGATTGGTATGACTGCAAATTCTTGACATGTGCCATTGACTTCCTCCCTAACTCCTCCTTCAGTCTTCCCTCCTTGGCTACAGAGGTTTAATCTGTCCCAATATACAGGGCAAAACACTTGAAGTCTGTTCTAGAACCAACCAAGGAAATCATTGCCTTTCCTTTCTTAAGAGGACTAGCCAGCATGCCCTCCCTGTCTACCATCTCTTCTGCTCTCATCCTGAACTCAGTTTCGCATCTCCCTCTTGAGCAATGACAAGAGCATCCTTATGGTCGCCACTGCTGCCTTCACTGCACCCTTGAATAGCTCCTGTTCATCCTCTGCAATCCCTGTCCACACTCAACACTCAGCTCAGCGTGAAACCATGGGTCCTTGCTTGGCTGGCCAATCCCATTCTACTATCTTCTCTGTTTCTGGAAACCCAGTTTCCAGGTTTCTTTCCCTACTCCAGCTTCCCAGGGTCTGGTTAGGCTGCAGACAACACCCTGCCTCAGATCTTTCCCTGAAAGTTGTTCTGCATATCTGCAGGGCCGCCCCTGGTATTTATATTGGATATGTCCATGGGCTCATGTTTTGAATTGTCTGCCTCCAGCTGGTGGCACTGTTCGGGAGATCCTGAAAGGTGACAGAAAGAAGCCTAGGTGGAAGAAGTAGACCCTACAAACTGAAATCCTCTGAAACCTGGAGCCCAAATAAATCCTTCCTCCCCTGAGTTGTTTTGTTGAGTATTGTGATCAGAACAATGTAAATGAGGTCAGCACACACGCCATTGTTTCTTGGACAGCGGGACCTTCCCTCCCTACCAGAGTAAAAACTACATCTTCTGCTCTGACCCTTTGAAGGACTTTGAAAGAAAATAACTCTTAAGACTCATGGGAGTAGCATTATTGGAGGTGTGGCCTTGTTGGAATAGATGTGATCTTGTTGGAGGAAGTATGTCACAGGGGTGGGCTTTGAGGTTTTGGAAGCTCAAGACAGGCCCTGTGTCACTCTTTCTTCCTCCTGCCTGTGGACTGGTTGTAGAACTCTCAACTACCTCTTCATCACCGTGTCTGCCAATGGGCTGCCATGCTTCCCCCCATGATGACAATGGACTAAACCTCTAAACTAAAAGCCAGTCCCAGTTAATTGTTCTCCTTCATAAGAGTTGCCATGGTCATGGCGTCTCTTCATAGCAATAGAAACCCTAAGACTTTCCCATTTTGAATTTTATATGTGTGTGTGTGTGTGTGTGTGTGTGTGTGTGTGTGTGTGTGTGTGAGTGACATATATGGGGTGCCTGAGTTGTCCAGAAGAATCATTAGCTTCCCTGGAGCTGGAGTTACTGAGCCTCCAGATGTGAATCCTGGGAACCAAACTTGGGTCCTCTGAAAGAGCAGCAAATAACTCCTAAGACTCATGAGAGTAGCATTATTGGAGGTGTGGCCTTGTTGGAATAGATGTGATCTTGTTGGAGGAAGTATGACACAGGGGCAGGCTTTGAGGTTTTGGAAGCTCAGTATCCTCTGTCCCTACTCTATTTTCTTGTTTAGTTTTCTAGCATGGATAACAATTTCATATTGTATTTTTTTGTTTGCTTATTAATTTACTCACAGATGATGTGGTTCGCTCTACGAGAGCTGACACTTTGATTTTCTTACCCCTGCACTCCAGGGCAGTGCCTGACACTTAATGGATATTCCATAAACACAGTGTGCAACCAAATGGATGTTTCCCTAGCCTCACCCTCAAGAGATCTATCCATCTCTGAATAGTAGCTTTTAAATAAGTATAAGGATAATGATGGTGACAATGATGACAAACGCTGCTTATAACACTTCCACTTGACACTTGACTTGTACAAAAACATATTAAAACACAGAGATTACAGTTGTCAACAGATCTGTGTATAACACAGTAAGCAAGCAAATAGGAAGAGAGTACGGCCCAAGCCTGTGCAAAAGACATCAGTAAATGTGGCAAAGGGTTGACTGGATTCCAAGCTCTGTGGATGAACTGCTCTTCCCTGGTCTCGTGTGCATCCCATTGGTAAGGACACTGCCAAGGAACCAGATGTTGGATTCTTGTTCATACCTTTGGGGTGATGTTGATGGGGTTGAGTTGCTTGGCCCCCCTAGAACCTGCATACTAAATCTTTGGATTATTTGACAAGAACAGAAAGTATTCCTGGGAGCCTCACAGGGCCTGGGAGGAACACTTTCTAGGAAAGGGCTCTCACAGGTGCAAATGGATTTCTCAGGCCTGGGATGTTTCCGGAGAAAGGAAACCAGGAGGTCTCCTTAGTGGTGTTTGCTACCCCCCTTCACACACCCTAGAGCCAGGATAGCCAGATGTTTCAGGACACAGGTGCACAGAGTGGCTCCATTTCCTGTTCCTCCTCCTGTTTCAAGCTGCGCTGAGACATCTCATGAAATCAGGATGTGAGTTTCTGTGATTACCACTTCTAAATGTCCCCTGTAAAGTGAGTTTTCCACTGATAGATGTCTACATGAAGCCCCTCCCATGCTCTACAGATAGTTCCTGTAAGTCAGGACCTGATGCTACCAGAGACAGGGAGGCAAAGGTCTTTAACAGTCCTAGGTCCTCAGCATTCCTTCTAGTGCCTTCTCTGTCTCAGCATGCCTTTGGCCTCTAATCCAATTGGAACTTGTGTTGGAATATGCTGGAGAGATTCCTAGCAGTGTCCTGGGCCCACCCTGATAGCTCTACCCGGAAATTGTAGGGTAGGTGGAGAGGTACATGTCCAAGAGACTCCCAGGTGATGATGCTGGTGGTGCAGGAGCCACACATGGAGAAAGGGGGTAATTAGTTTGCCTGAATGTCTTTTTTTTTCTGCCTTCTCTCCATTGTCACTGCCACTGGGTTTGCTGGAGCCCTCACAGACTTCTAAACTAAGACTTAGAGAGAGAGCAGGCTCAAAGCCAGGCAGCCATGAGGAAACAAAGTCAACATCTACAAATAGCATAGTAGGCTGGCTCATCCCTCCTTGGGCAGGAGACCTCATGTCTCCAAGGACAAGGCCTTGCCAGGGAAGAGATGTGGAGCCAAGGGAGAATCAACAACCAGTGCCAGCTCTGTGTGTGTTGCTCCTTTCTACCTCACTCAGCTGTTCTAATAGGCACCCTCCAGGGGCCAAGCATTTGCCTATTCTGACAAATGTATTTAAATATATGTACTTTTACGTGACAGTCATTTGTCCTCATGATTCAAGGTCTTGTAGACGAGACACAAGTTAACCAATAACAGCACACAAAATTAAAGGGGGCCTATTCCAAGGCTATAAAGGAGACAGAAGTGGAGCACCATGTGCTTATAAAGAGAGGGTTCAATGCAGACTGGGAGTGGAAGATATCTTTCCCAGGGGGTAACTCAGATGTAAGGGACAAATAAGTGTTACACAGGGTTAAGAGGTGAAAGAAAGGTATTTGTTGGTGGAACAGTATGTTTGAAGGACCCTGTGGGAGCAAGAGTCTTGATGAATCTGAGCCTGAAGGGGGAGCAGCATGGCTGGACCAAGAAATCAGGGTCCAGGAGGAAGGGAGATGCCAGGCCATGCAAGGCCCAGCAGGCCAAGGAAGGGACAGTGTGAGGTCCCATGGGATCAAAGCAGGACAAGATTTTGCTTTTCTGAAGCATCCATGTGGCTACCACGTGGAAGAGGCGAGGAGACACAAATGACCTGTAGTCCCAGGAGACCGTGCCTCTGCCTTAGAGAGTAATAGTAGATTGAAAGAAGCAGGAGGCCATAGCGACATCACAGTCCACACAGGTTGGCAATGGGGTAGTTGTAGGCAAAGCTATGGTTGATCCCCAGGTCACTGGAAAAAGACCAGAGATTCCTCCTTCAAAGATTACTGTACTACAGTTTTGTGGAGAGTGTTTTCTGTTATTGGAAGTTTGTTGGGTGACTTTCAGAACTCTGGTTGCTGCAGGAAATACCTCTCACTTTGCAGCTTTCCTCATAGCCACTGAAAAGTAGAGACCACTCCCCACTTAGTATAAAGAAGGACAGTACATCCCGAGAACCATCTTTGTACCTCACCGGCCATGCCTCCCCTGGCTTACAGTTGGAGATTGGTGTTTGTGGAATGGAGTGATATCTGCCTACCCCTACCTTATAGGTCATTCCTATCTTCAGAGACGCCGTTGGATTCAAATAGACCTTAAGTGTTCAAATGAGTTTACATCCTCCAAATGTGTAGCTGTATTGCTTATTTCCACTCCGTGTGTTCTCTAATCAATAGCTCTGTTTTGAGCCAGGCTTGGCAATGTAGATCGCAGCTCTTGTGTTTAGATACCGAGACTATGAGTTTCATGAGTTTCAGTCTAGCCTTAGATATTTGGTGTGGTGGCTTGAATATGCTTGGCCTAGAGGGAGTGGCACTGTTGGGAGGTGTGGCCTTGTTGGAGGAAGTGTGTCAGTCACTGTGGGGGTGGCCTTTCAGAGACCCTCCTCCTAGTGGCTTGCAAGTCAGTCTTCTAGCAGCATTCAGATGAAGATGTAGAGCTCTCTGCTCTTCCTGCACCATGCCTACCTGAATGCTGCCATGCTCCTGCCTTGATGATAATGGAATGAACCTCTGAACCTGTAAGCCAGCCCCAATTAAATGTCCTTATAAAAGTTGCCTTGGTCATGGTGTCTCTTCACAGCAGTAAAACCCTAACTAAGACACTTGGCGATTTCTAAGCTGATCTGGGCAATTTAGTGGGACTATGTCTTAAAACAAACAAACAAACAAACAAACAAACAAAAGCAATGAAACAAGCAAGCAAAAGGCCATGCACTTATTCATTGTACAGTCGGAACCAGAGAGCATTGTCTTGATTGGAAGAAAGTAGAGCTGGCATGGGCTCTCAGATCTGAGGAAACTGGAGGTTGGAGGAGAGGCCTTCATGGCTCAGCCATACATTCTTAAATTATGAAAGCCTCCAAGCAGAGAAGGCAGTTGAGTATTCCCAGTAGAATCATGAGCTATTATTACCTTTAGGAATCTCTAGCCTTTGCAAGCAAAAACACAGGCCCTGGAGCCATTGTGAACTCAAATTCACCTTGCTGACCCTCTTGAGAGTTTATATTCCTCATGAAAAGCTAAAGTGAATGCGTGTGTGTGTGTGCGCGCACGCGTGCCTGTACTTACTGATAACCTTGAGAGTGCTCTAACCAAGCGTGCTTCTTTCATAGCTCATGGCTGGAACCTCCGTGCAGAATGCCTGTGTTTGAAGACACTGGTTTATGCTGTGCCCAATTTGCAGACCATTGCTGATTCTTAGTGTTACTGACAAGCGATTTCCTCAGCCTCCACTGGTGACTGTGCCTCCCTGTGTCAGGGTGGGGATGCCAGGCTAATAGGTCATCTGTTTTTCTTCAACCTCAATTCTGGGAAGTGTTGCTATCTCCCTTCCTGGACATTTGATTTGAAGATAAAGGAAGGATGTTCATTCCCTCAACCCGGAAACTTCCAGGGTGTCCCCACTGTCAGCCTTCTGCTGCCTTGAAAGACTCCCCCCAGACACAGGCTGAACGTGAGTCGGATGCCTCAGAGCAAAGGAGGCAGAAAGAGCCCAAGGAAAAGGCTGGCTAATAGGTCTGCCTCTCACCATGTTGTGTGGTTCCTGTTCCCTGAGCCCAGATGGCAGACATCAAGACTATCAAGGACACTGAGCAAGGTGACCTGCCCATGAGCCTGGTATCCTCAGTTCTAGGTCTGCCCTTGACATCCTGTCCCTGTGACTTTAGTCAGGTTTCTTTACTTGTTCAGCTGTTCTTTAATTGGAAAATATGTTCCATTCAAGTAGTCATTTGTCAACACTTTCAGTTACATCTTCATTTTTTTTTATGATACCTGTAACTCTTTTAGATATGCTCTATGGGTTTTTCTATTATTTAGAGGTTTGTTTTTATTACTTTAATTTTGTGTAGCAGTATGTATCTCAGTGTGTATGTGTGTGTATGTATATGTGTGTGTGCATATGAACACAGATTCTGTAGAATGCCAGGGTCTTCAGATCTCTGGGAGCTCGAGTTATAGGTGGTTGTGAGACACCTGATATGTGTGCTAGGAACTGAACCTAGGTCCTCTGGAAAATCAACAAGTGCTCTTAATTGCTGAGTCATCTCTCCAGGCCTAGGGTTTTGTTTTTGTTTTTGTTTTTTCTTCTTAAAAATATTTTATAGGGGCTGGTGAGATGGCTCAGCGGGTAAGAGCACTGACTGCTCTTCCAAAGGTCCTGAGTTCAAATCCCAGCAACCACATGGCGGCTCACAACCACCCATAATGATATCTGACACCTTCTTCTGGTGTGTCTGAAGACAGCTACAGTGTAATTATTTACAATAATAAATAAATCTTAAAAAAATATTTTATAACATTTATTTGTATGGGGTGGAAGCACATAGTATGTCTGTATGGGGTGGAAGCACATAGTATGTTTGTGGTGGTCAGTCTTCCCTCCCCCGAGTGGGTTCTGGGATAAAATTCAGATCATCAGGCTGGGTGGCAGGCTCCTTTACCCATTGGGCCTCATGCTCTGTGTCCCGGGGAATTTGGCTTCTAAGCATATTGTACTTAAGTAGTACTTCCACTCATTTCTCTTCCTTGTCCATCAAGGCTTACAGCAGGGTCTCTGACTAGTGTGACTGCTCAACACAATTCCACACGCATAAAGGCTCATTGTGAGGACACATCATTTCTTATGGCATGTTTGGAATTTTTTTCAAATAAGTCACAATCTTTCCTGCAATATTCACCAGTCCCTAAGAGTCTTGAGGCTCCCCAGTAGAGGAAGAGACTGGCTAATGCACTGTTCTGGTGTTTTGCATTCTGACTAAGGCAAAGGACCCCACAGCTCTGTGCAAGGCAAAGATATGCACAGAGCTTCCTAAACAGCCCCGAGCTCAGGTAGCCCCCAGCTTAAACAGTGATGTCTCAGGCCTCAGGGTGCCACCCTTCTCTTTTAAAGAAGAGTTGTTATCTCTAAATAGTGTGTGTTCACTGCCACCCCCACACACAGTTAATTTTGATAGTAGTGTGTGGTCTCCAGAGTTTTCATCAACCACTAGCCAAAGCGATGAATAACATATCCCTCATACATCTTGTTGATAGCTTCATTTACCAACATCAGCAGTACTTACAGATTATTCCAGATATCAAAATGTGAATTCGTTTTCTAACCCTCTCTCCTTTGTATAGATTGAGATTTCACTATGTAGCAGCCTTGGTTGATCTAGAAGTCATTTGGAGGACTAGGCTAGCCTCCAATTCACAGAGATCCATCTGCCTCTTTCTTACCCCTGAGTACTGCGATTAAAAGCATGTGCCTCCATATCTTGCAAACTTTTTTCTTTAAATAGGCTGCCTGCTTTTTCCGTGTACACAATACTTGTATAACACATAGTGGTTACATACATAAGTAAACTAACTAACACAGGTAAGGATGTTAAATATTTTCACATAACACTGTAAGACTCTGATGATCCTTAGCTAAGGGGCGGGGGAGGTAAAAACGGGAGGGGGGAGTAAATAATGTGGAGCCTGGGATCAATGCAAAAGCAAGAGGAATTTATTATTCCAGTGTGCTGGAGTCATCCTGCACCCAAAGGAGAGGCAGCAACCTGGGCAACCTGTTCAGCCAGTTTTTATACAGTTTCCAGGGGCAGAATAGAGCAAAAGCAACTAGGCGCAATATGATTGGTGGAACAGTTAGACCTTTAAACTGATTGGCACTTAGGGAATGAGGTAGTAAGAGTTTCCCTTGTCTGTGAGTGGCCAATAGTTGGTCCCCCCTGAGGAATGTGTCTTCATACTCTGGGCTTCTCTTATCTGCAGGTGGCCAAAAGTCGGTCATCCCTGTGGACTTTCTGAGGAATGTAATCAGCTTTTCCCTTCCAGAGTGGAGGGGTGCCTGGTAGAATTTTTCAAAGGTCCTGAGCTGACCTCTTCAACACAACCATGTGGCAAGGTAAAGAAGTCTCTCACTTTATCATTGGAGAAGTGAGCCTCCCCCAGGCACCACACTTGTTCAAGGTAACCCACCCAGTGAGTGCTGAGACAGACTTAAACCCAGGTCTTGTGCCTCTGTGTTCTGGGCCCTCTTAGGAAATGCTTCATAGAGTCCTGCTATTCTTCCTCTGTTCTGGAGCAGCTGACTCTCTCACCCAATTCAGTTTCACCCTAGCTGTCTTTCTCCCTGCCCCTCCTTTCAATATTCTTCTTTGACCTATTTTGTCACCTAGACAGTGTTATCTTGCTTGAAGCTTTCTATGTGACTGTGATCCTTGCTTCCCCCATGCTCCTGACTATGCCACAGTCACCCCCACACTCTGCAGCAAGCCCTTTGAAACAGTCTGGTTGGGACTACAGAGCACAGGCATGTGGAGGAGAGAGCACTCACTATCCCAGTCCATGTTTTTGCTGAGCAGACAAATCTAGCTATGAGCTACTGCACCTTCTGTTCCGTTCTTTCTTCTTTTTGTTTTATTTTTGTTTTGTTTTGTTTTTCGAGACAGGGTTTCTCTGAATAGCTCTGGCTGTCCTGGAACTCACTCTGTAGGCCAGGCTGGCCTCGAACTCAGAAATCTGCCTGCCTCTGCCTCCCAAGTGCTGGGATTAAAGGTGCGCGCCACCACTGCCTGGCCTGTTCTTCCTTCTGTACCTTCATCTTCCTTATAGTGAGAAACCTGGGGACCATCTTTAGTTCCTTCTGGCCCTAGCCTTAGTACCTCATTGCCTTACTGCTAGCTTAAACACATCCTTTATCATGTAGAGCCCATCCCTAAGTCAGAGTCACATCCCTAAGACAGGTTTCCATTAGTTAAATAGTTCAAGAGTTTAAGACATCACGTCTCAGCTTTCGGGGAATGACTAGGATATGTTTGGCATTTATTAGTTTCTTGAATACCCTTTCTTCTCTCTCTTTCCATTTTCAAGGTTCCACTAGCTCTTGGCTGCAGCATCCTTTGTGACCAGAGCATCCATCCCCATCCTTTTTGCCAAATCAGCTTTGGAACCTCAGTTTGTCAGAGTCTTCTTGAACCAAGTAACCCAAGGAGTCTATTTATAGCCTAATGGGTCTACCAAGCTCAAAAATACATATTGTCTTGGGACTGTGAATTCCAAGGGAGGCACACACTGTCAACAAAGTCTACTGCTCCAGGCTGGACCAGAGCTCTCCATCCTTGCTGGATGCACACAAGTGAACCACCAATTATTACTACACCGAAGTCACCCCTGCCAGTTTGAGAGCCACAAGAGACATCATGACATCACAAAAACAACTAATTTCATGCCTCCATGATTATCCCCCAGATTTCCATGCCCGGCTGACAAATGAAGACTCTCCGATCCCTAAAACCATGGATAAAAGGTTGCTGAACTCAAAGGACGGTAAATAGCAAGTGCTTCTCTCAGGGTCTGAGGTGGAGGTGTTGGAAAGTGTTCTTCGCTGTCACATAGGTTGAACTAGCAAAGTAGTGTTCTTAACAAGGGCAAAACCCGTGATCACATGAACGATACTGGCATACAGCATTGCTCAACTAACAAGATCATGAGCACTCTAGTGTTCCCATTTTGCAGCAGCTTCTCTGAGGTCTAGATCATAGGTATGCTTCTAATAGAGAAACAAGAAGGGAAAAAAAAAAAAAAAAACATTGCTAGTCATGTGTTTCTGCTTAATCTGAGATATCCCCCTGGGCTCATGCTTGTGCCTGTTCGAGTGCACACATGCACACATCCTTTTGATTAAACTAATTGTTTACCCATAATGCACTTCTTAAAACAAAGGTAAACAATACCCCAAGGCTGGTACCTAGGGACAGACCCCTCCCTCTGACTTGGCTAGTTTCATCTCCACTTGATACTATCTAGTGTTCCTTTGGGAAGAGGATTCTTTAAAAAATGCCTCCATAAGATTTGCTCTGTAGGCAAGTCTATAGGGCATGTTTAAAACTAGTGATTAATGTGTGAGGGCCCAGCCCTTATTGTATGTGGTGCCATCCCTGGGCTGGTGGTCCTGGATGCTTTAAGAAAGCAGGCTAAGTATGCCAAGAGGGAGTAAGCCAGTAAGTGTCAATTCTTCATGGCCTTTGCTTCAGTACCTGCCTCCAGGTTTCTGCCCCATCCTTCAATGACAGACTACAATGCAGAAGTGCAAAATGGAATGAGGCCTTTCCTTTCCAGGTTGGATTTGGTCATGGCATTTCATTGCATCAATAGAAACCCTAACTAGGACACCCTCGTTCCCTGGTTTACTTAGAAGTCCAGGATTTGACATCAGAAGAAATGGGACAAGGAGCCTGGCTTTGACCTTAACTGGGTGCTTAGCCTGTGGCAAGCCTTTGTAGGGATTGTGCTTCCTGATACACAAAATGCAAAGTTGTTCACACCAGGTTTGTGAACTCGAGAAGAATAAAGCCCGTGAAAGTGCTTTGGAAGCTGAACAGTGATGCTCAAATCAATCATATCACTATGTATTTATTTTGTTATCTGTGTATATGTGAGCGTGTCTGTGCCTGTATGAAATTATGTGTACTTTGTGTGTATGTGCAGGAGCCAGCAGGGGTCAGAAGAGAGATAAGGATACCCTGGAACTGGAATTACGGGCAGTTGTGAGTGTTGGAAATTAACTGGCTTTTTACATGAGCAGTGTACTGGCTGGTTTTGTGTGTCAACTTGACACAGGCTGGAGTTATCACAGAGAAGGGAGCTTCAGTTGGGGAAGTGCCTCCATGAGAGCCAGGGGCATTTTCTCAATTAGTGATCAAAGGGGTAGGGCTCCTTGTGGGTGGTACCATCCCTGGGTTGGAAGTCTTGGGTTCTATAAGAGAGCAGACTGAGCAAGCCGGGGCAAGCAAGCCAGTAAGAAACATCCCTCCATGGCTTCTGCATCAGCTCCTGCTTTCTGACCTGCTTGAGTTCCAGTCCTGACTTCCTTTGGTGATTAAAAAGCAATGTAGAGGGGCTAGAGAGATGGCTCAGCAGGTAAGAGCACTGACTGCTCCTCCAAAGGTCCTGAGTTCAAATCCCAGCAACCACATGGTGGCTCACAACCACCCGTAATGAGATCTGACACCCTCTTCTGGTGTGTCTGAAGACAGCTACAGTGTATTTACATATAATAAATAAATAAATCTTTAAAAAAAAAAAAAAAGCAATGTAGAGCCGGGTGGTGGTGGCGCACGCCTTTAATCCAGCACTTGGGAGGCAAACTCTACAAAGTGAGTTCCAGGACTGCCAGAGTTATACAGAGAAACCCTGTCTCGAAAAACAAAACCAAAAACAAACAAACAAACAAAAGCTATGTGGAAGTAAGCTGAATAAACCCTTTCCTCCCCAACTTGCTTCTTGGTCATGATGTTTGTGCAGGAATAGAAACCTAACTGACTAAGACAAGCAGTAAGCACTTTTAACAGTAAGCACTTTTAACAGCCCTACATCTTTTAACTCTACATCTTTACCCCAGGAATCTGGGACACTCATAAACTCTAGGAAAAGGGGGGTTTCCCTTCAAATGCTATGGAACATACCCAGGTGTTCTTTCGGTGTTAATGAGCACAAATGGGCCAGAGTGGGGGTGCAGTTTGTATCTACAGGAGAGAGTCTATCCCATTCTCTTGGTGAGGCCTCTCCTGTACCTGCACTATGCCATGAGGAAGTGAGCTCTCCATCACTGGAGATGTTTGATAAATACCCACCCAACTGAGGAGCATCGGGGATGGGGTGGAGGGGGGTTGGGTGTGGAAATAGAGCCACCAGATAGGTCAGAGGTTCTCAACCTGTGTGTCTTGACCCCCTAGCTGGTCAAATGACCCTATCACAGAGGTTACCCAAGACAGATAATTTACGTTATGATTCATCACAGTAACAAAGTTACAGTTATGAAATAGCAACAAAAATGTTATAGTTGGGGGCCACCATGTCATGAGGAACCATATTAAAGTGTGGCAGCATTAGGAAGGTTGAAGACCACTGGTCTAGATGTTGGATTGATGACAATCTCTATGAATCTCTGGTTTTCATTTTGTTTTTTGTTTTGTTTTGTTTTGTTTTGTCTTTTTTTTTGTTTTTGTTTTGTTTTGGTTGCTTTTAACAACCCTTTCAAGTTTAGCTTTTCAATTTTTAAAAAAAGGATTTTTCTTTTATTTTGAGATTCTAATACAATTACATCCCCCTTCTCTTCCCTCCCTTCAAGTTCTCCTTGCTCTCTTTCAAATTTATGCCTTCTTTTTAAAAACAAAAAACCAATCCCCCCACCCACAAAGCTACCTACCACATTTACTTATTTTATGTATGTGAGTACACTCTCTTGAGACACACTAGAAGAGGGCGTCAGATCCCATTACAGATGGTTGTGAGCCACCATATGGGTGCTGGGAGTTGAATTCAGGACCTCTGGAAGAGCAGCCAGTGCTCTTAACTGCTGAGCCATCTCTCCAGCCCCTCTGCCCTCTCTTTTCATTAATTGCTATTACATACATAGGTACACATTTTTAAATACATAAGTAAAAGCATGAAGCAGAGCTGGAGAGTTGGCCTACAGTTTCAGTGCACTGGATGCTTTTCCAGAGAATCTATGTTTGGTTCGAGCACCCACATCGGGTAGCTCACAGACTCTGGCAACTCCATCTTCAGGGGGTTTAACCCCATCTCCTGGTCTCCATGGACACGCATGTGTGTGTGTGTGTGTGTATACACACACAGACACACATAAATATAAAACTAAAAACAAATACTGATGAACAGCAAAAGAACTGGTTGACTTGAGAAGCGCACCCAGCTTTAGAAGAACACATGGTTTCAGTCCTGCCAAGGACCACTGATTCAGACCCATTCAAACCCAGGACGCTACAGTTCTCTTTGAGAGCTATAGATTCATTCGGAAGGAGTAAGAGTGACATTCAAATGGCAGAGCTCTGGGTGATAGAGCAGAAAGGCAGGGTCCATGACCCTGTCCCATGCTTTAGGGTAGCATGTATGCCCACCCTGCACATGCTACTGCCAACTTTCCCCAAGGGTAACTGTGCCCATGTGTTGTCCACTCAGAAAGCCAAAACAGATTCCCCAAATCTGATGCTCAAACTCCTCTTTCTGACTCCAATCAGAGTAACCAACCAATGTGACCCTCTGTGGTCACCTGACCAACCATCACTCTCTCTCCTTTGCTGTCACCCCACACTGGATTGTCCTCTCACCCACCTCCGCATGGCAGAAACCAAGTCAGAGTTCCAATGTCACTGTCTCCAGCCACCCTTCCTCGCTCACTGTCAGCAGAAGTGATTTCCTCTGCCCTGGCCCTAAGTCATCTCTCCTTCCCTAGTAGGACTTAGTAGTCTCTATATTAGAGCTAGTTAGAGGCACACACCAGCCCTTAAGTTTGAGTTCCTCATGATGAAGTCTTATGTCCCTCTCCTCCTTCACTCTCTCCTTGATGCCCTACACAATACTCAGCATTAGTTGAGTCTTTGGGGTCGAGTGAACAGATAAATCAATATTTCCCTTCCAAACACTGAAACCACCACCCACCAATTGGCTCGTCGAATCTTCCCCCTCCCCTCCCCCACCCTGAGTGCTGGTCTGGTGATTCTAGCTGCATCTGGAACACAGAGAGAGAGACCTAAGAGATGTCAGGAAGTAGAGATCACTGGAAAATGGGAAGCAGAGAGGAAGCCTCACTCAGTAACATGTCACCGAATGCAGGAACGGGAGCCAGGGTTGGTGGCACACCTGTGACCCCAGCATTGGGAGTGTGAGATGGGAAGGAAGATCCAGTCTGGGGTACACAGTGAAGACCTTGTTTCAAAAGGAAAACAAAATACCCCCAAACCCATGGGTTAGTGATTAGTCACCAGTTCACCCCAAAGCCCAGGACATATTTGTGAAGGCTGTCAGGGTTGTTTGGCTTGTCGGTTAAACATTGCGGCAATCACATGCTGGTTTTAGTTCTTAGGAATTGTTTTGTTCCTACGCAGATACGATATTTACGCCAATATCCAGTGTCAAAGGAGGGGCTCGGAGGGGCTGTGTTCTGGTGATGACAGCATCCCAGGCTGAGAAAACAGAGATGGGCCGTACAGCTTGGGGAATGTAGACATGACATCCCCTCTAGCCTCATCTAAGTCCCTATGAGAAGCTGCCTGTCCCTACCCCTGTGGATGAGAGGAAGTGGACATAACTTCCCCAGCTGTCTTCCCAATACCTTTATGCCCTTTCTCAGTGCCTTCCACAAAAGGTTCTGTGGGTCTGCTTACACAGTAGCACACTGTTGGCCAAAGCAAGGTTTCAAGTGACAACAGAGAAACGGGAGCTGGAGAAACAGGGCTCCCGTGGGCTCCTGGCCCCAGAGCTGCCCTTGTTTCCAGTGCTGGGGTGTAAAGTGGGTTAGAGGAAATGGAAGACTTCTGAGTGGGAGTTTCACATTGCCATTTCCTCTTTGTGGCTTCATTGAGACCACAGGTAGATATAAATATATGACTCCGTATTAGCTAAACTGACCTCCAACCCCTACAAGCCTACCCCTGAGAACTGAGGGGAAGAGAATGGGGAAGAGCCATCTGTAGGAGGCAGAAGAGAACCTGGGATGCCTTTGCCCTAGTTCCCCACTGTCCCTGCCACCCACCGTCCAAGACAAACACAGCAGCCATCCTAGGAAGCAGGCAATTAGATGCTCCCAGGGGAGGCCTGTAAATTCCTAACGTCTCCCTTCGGGAGGTTAAAAGTAATAGAGTTGCTGGGATTATTTCTGTTTCCCTGTCTGTGGATGAATGTGGATTGGGAAGTGTGTGTGTGTGTGTGTGTGTGTGTGTGTGTGTGTGTGTGTGTCTGCGCGCGCGCACTCGCGCGTGTGATCCCTCCTCCCATCCTGTGTCTTACACAACTAGCTATTTACACACCAGATGATCCCTGCAGGAAAAGGCAAGTCCCCAGCCGCTGTGGAATTTTAAGAGAGCTTCCTGGAATGCCCTTGTGGGACGTCTGGTTCTAATTGCCTCCGTCAGCGGAGCTGGCAAGCTGGCAGGCGCAATGAGAGGTGAAATTGAACAGATTCCAGTTCACATCAGACCCCCAGCCCTGCCAGAGTCCTCCAGGGCCCGGAAAAGAAAACAAATGTGGCCCAGGCAGTGGCCGAGGTGGGGGCGGGGGCGGGGGCGGGGGAGGGGTGGGTGGGTCGAATGCTAGACTGGAAGTTGGAGCACGAAGGTTACTGTCCCAGAGCAGCGGCTTCTGACTGGCCTCACTTTGGGCCCATCACTTAGCCTTGGGGGCCTTCTCCTTTCGTCTGCCAAATGAGTGGTCTGCCAGGCCTCTTCCTAGTCTAAGACGGAGGTTGGGGAGAAAGTGTCCAGCGGTCCCTGTGCTGGGATGTCAGAGCTGAGGGGTCAGTGGCTTTGTCTTCGGACTTTTGAATCAGATTTTTTTTTCTTTCATATTTTAGATCTTTAAGCATGATGGGAAGTGAGAGAAGACTTCATTCCACCTACTAGAACCTAGTACTGTCCCAAGCTATCCCTCGACCCTCTTTCCACAGCTCCTCTAGGGATGACAGGAGGTCTTGAGGTCTTAACACAGACCTCTGCCAGAAAAGAGACAAGATCCACAGTTCCTTAGTGCCCCCTATGGGTCCAAAAGATGGAGACACTTGAAAGAGGCTGCCCAAGAGGCCACCCACTCTCCTCCCACCTTGTCCTCCCCCCCACTTCCCCAAGACCTCCAGGTCATCTCTAGCTCCTACCTCAGAGCCAGAGGGCTCAAACTGATCCCTAATTTAAGGTGATTTTTTTCTTTCTTTTAATACTGTTGTTTTTAAAGCACAGACTAAATTAATTTAGTCAATTCTCCCAACAGGCTATAGATTGAGTGCTTCCCAAGGGGTCCATGGTATGTGTAAAGTGACACGGTTTATCAAATACAGACGCTTGCTGCTTATCATCTTGCCCTTGCTAGGCCCAGCCCCAGCTTGACCCCCTAGCCCACGGCCAACACGTGTGTGTCCTTCGGGCATCAGGGGCTCACTTCTGAGTGTGTGTAAGGAAGTCTGCTTGGCTTACACCAACCAAATCCTAGTCACCGTGACTTTTGCCAAACTTGGGCATAATTGGCAAGGATGTCTCAGAAGACATCTGTAGAGAGGGTGCAGTCCACAGGGTCACCAAGCACGCGAGCGCACGCCTCTCTCTTGCCTCTATCGCTTCATGGGCCAACGCAACCACGTAAGCCCCTGCCTTCTCAGCGCTTTCCAGAAAGGAAGTACCAAAATGTGAGGGTCACCATGGTGCTCCATCCCAATAAGTCAGCCCCCTTACAGACCACCTGGTGGCTTCTGCTCCTCGGATCTCACTGGCCACTCCAGCCACAAGAATGGCTGGGAATGTAGTCCTGTCTCCTCTCCTCATGACCTGAGTTCTTTTCCTAAGAAACAAGAGCAGACATAAGGGCAGTATCAAGAAGACTGTCATGCCTGCTATTAAGTGTCTGGAGAGGAGTGAGGGGGTACGCCACAGTCCTTTGCTTGGGGGGCACTGGCTTCCCTCTGCAGAAAGACAGAGAGCTGCGGTGTGTGGTTCATCTGATCCAGGAGAATTCCTTTAGCTTCTCACACAGGACTGGACTGCCAAGTTGGTGGGGAGAGGTTCTGTAGGATCGTCTCTTCCAAGGCCAATGGCAGGCAGGTGATTCTGAGCCAGGCCTCTGGGCCTTTTCTTAAGGAAAACCATGCCAGTTCACCCATGAGGTTCATACTCAAATCTCAACACACCCATCTAGGGTTCACCACCTGGTCTGGAGCCAAAGAGCATCTTCTTTTCAAAGATTCTGATGACTTTGTTCTAGTCCCAGGCGCCGGAGGACACGGGGGAAAGACTCTCACCCTAAATTACATCCCCCCCCCCACACACACACTTCCCCACTCCCAACAAAGTTCGTTGCTATCTCTTCATTTGTTCTGCTGGGATCCTGTGTCAGCCTGGTTCACACAGCAAACATTTAAATGTCTAAATGTGGTATTTAAACTGTGGAATGCTGAGGATTGGCATGGCTCAGTGAGTCCTCTGATGACTGGCCTCTGGTTCCCTGCTCTTGAGTCTCCCTGGCCCTTCAGCTTTGGAGAGGAAGCTCATCTCTAATTTGGTCTCTGGTTCTGAGCCAGTTGATGCTAGACTCCTGGTCCTGGGCAGTTGGTACTCCTCAGACTGTTGAGAGAGGAACAGAGGAATAGAAAATCTGTCTATAATAGTTATTCCTTACTCTCAAACAAGATGCTGTGAAGAAAGAAGGGCCCAGGTATAGGGAGCGAAAAGCTTTGACTAGCCCAGTGAGTTCCATTGTAAGGAATCAGTTTCTAATCTAGTAAGACTTCAATACTTTCCTATGGGGCTCAATGAGTCACCTCTGCTGCAGTGACCCTCTCATTCTTCAACAACCAGACATGCCAAATGTCCTTCTAAGCTGTGTGTCCTACTAAGCTGATGTAGAAGATCATTTTAATCATGTTCCAGTTATTGCCCCTTTTGTTTGATATCACCCCCACCTTCCCCCCAACCCCCCCCCCCTTGCAAAATACCCATTCTATTCTTCCTGTGACTTTCATGCTCGCTGCCCTTCCAGGAGACTGGGAGAATCAAACAGAACATTTCCCAGGGTGGAGTTTCCAGGAACAAAATGTGATCAAAAGTAGAGACCTCTTCTTTGAGAAGGCGAAGGACAGAAATAACCAACTCCAATTTGCTAAGAGCCATTTATCATGGAGGCCCTGAAGCTATGTATGTTTGAGGTCTTTTCTTCAGTATAATTTGGTTTTTAAACGTCTATCATGGTCAGTCCTGGACTCCTGGGCTCCACAGAGGCCAAGGTTTTTTTATTTTTTATTTTTTAATTTTTATTTTATTTCTCATTATATACTTAAGCAAAGACAGAGTATCATTTTTAGCACTTTGCAAGTTGATCATTTTTCTATATTTTTATGCTACTTAATGCCAGGTATTTAATACCTTGGAGCACTTGAGAACCTAAGATCAGGTTGCATTCTCATTGCTTCTGAGCCAGTGGAGCTGAAAGAAAAAAGAAAATCTGGTGTGTGCTCTGTCTTCATTTCATGGTGGAGGGAGAGACAAGGCTCACGACTGTGTCATTTTGATAGGGTCACGCCTCTCCAGGATGGCTGTGGATACTGAAATTACTACCGAGGAGACCCAGCCATGCCTCTGCTTTCTCTGGGATTCAACTCTAAAGTCTCCAAGGCACAAAATCAGAGTAGCTGAAATGGGGAGCGTTTAATTTGCATGACTCCTTTCAACCCCTGGATCATTACAAAGGGAGAGTTATATGCCACCCCAAACAGTAGGCAGTCTCCCCACTTCCTAGAATATATACATGAGAAATGCCATCGAGAATGGGTCTGCAGCTATCTCTTAACATATGTGTAAAGATTATTGTTTTACTGACTATTAATAAGAATTGCCCCAAAGTTTCCATTTATCCTGAATGTACAGGACGGGGTTCAGGTTCAGACTATTCTGTTTGGCTTTATGGTACAGAAGGGGGTAAATTTAAACCTGCCATGAACTTGAGGGTGTGTGTGTGTGTGTGTGTGTGTGTGTGTGTGTGTTAAGAAAAGAAAGAGGTGGGTGTGAAGAGAAGACATAGTGTTTTGACATTTTCAAAGACGAGAAAGGGACTGGGGGCACACATATTCCTGGGTGCCCTGAAAAGCACACTTCTATAGTGTACCGTAAGTAGTACAGTAAGTAGTACATTATTGGAGCAAGGTGGTAAGGGGTTGAAAAAAATTTCCTACTTTATACCTTTCATCTATCTTCATTGTAATAAACACATAATAAATATAATTTAATTAATAATGTAATAAAACCAGAATATAACATAATGTCTGGGTCAGTGGTTCCGCAACTCTGGAGAATATTAGGGGATCATCTCAAAAGCAGGTTAGCAACACAGCTGGCAGTTCTGATTTTTATCTCAGCCTGGGCATCGCCGGCTACCCAAAGCCCTCCCCGGAGCCAAGGGCAGTGTGGATCTAGGGGTCACAACCATGTGTTGTTACCTCTTCAAGCACAAGTACCTACTGGCATGGGGGCAAAGCAATAGAGAACGCTGATAGGTTCCAGTCTTGGATCAACCAGAGGGCATCTCAGAACCTGTCATGGCGGGCTCGTCCGAAACTACTGAAGGCATCACATGTGCCCCAGTGGAGACCAGAGACCTGAGGAGCCAGCGATCAGCTAAAGCCAGTCTGATGGAAAACAGAAGGCACAGTAGGAGAGCCCAAGTAGAATGTGTGTGTATCCTAGTGTGTTAAGGACATAAGTCTCCCTTTACCACCTATGATTTCGGTGGGGTGGGGTGTCTAGCGCTAAGCAAACACTCTGCAGAAGTTCCCAAGCTTATCCTTACACACATTTCCTGTCACAGCAAGTATATTGGTTCAAGGTGGCCCCATGGATGAAAACAAACAGGAGCTCCAACAAAGAAAACACCTCAGGGATTGACCTCTTTAGGGACAGATCCCTACTCCTCTCTCCTCTCGCCACCATAGGTGGTACCTTCTGGGGGTCTCAAAGCTCACCAGGGTTCAAAGCACTCAGGTGGGTGTCAGACACCCTCCCTCTTCCAGGTCTCACCATTCTCTGTCCCTGTCTCCCCCGCAGGCAGCCTGCAGTTCAATTAGGAAGGCATTTCCAGACCTCTCTGGGACTGGCACGGCCACATTGTTTGCATTCCCTTCCTATGGCCGCAGCTCCTGAGCCGGGAGGCATGCAGATGCAGTCTGTCTGCATCAGACTCTTATCTACCTCTGAGAAAGGGCAGGTCTTTGAAGTCACACTTCCGACTGGTGATGGTCAGGATGATCAGGAAGGTGTCTCCTGGGCAGGAAAGTCCTTCGTGTGACTCTTCGGGTGGTGTTCTGGGTCCATCCGGGACTCCAGGTTAAGTGATATCCCGTCCATGCTCAGGAGCTAGCCATTGTCAAATGGGGGTGGGTGGTAACATACATTTTTGCACCGGAACAGTGGTAGATGTCAGAAGGGCTAGGTGTGCAACAGAGGGGCTGGATGACACTAAGGAAGTCCCCGTGGGTTTTAGGCAATGGTAATAGTAAAGAAAAAAGTCTTTGTTAGGAGGAAATATTCTCTGGCTGGTGTGAAGTTCTCTTCAATATAACTGGGGGTGTGGTGAGGGGGCAGTCTTAGGTGGTTTGGTGTGAGATGACATGATGTCGGGAATTTGCTATAAAACATTCCAGAAAATGCTGAGGGATAGACTGATTACCATAATTACTGAAGCTGGTGACGGACGTTAAGTGGGTTGTTATATCATTCTTTATACTCTTGCATCTGCTTAGAGTTTTTCAGAATGTAAAAGTTATTTTTAAAAAAAGGATCCTGGCGACTAATTCATGAGCATAAGATCCAGGATGGTGCTGCGCACCAACTGAGGTTGTCACAGGTTAAAATTTTTGTCAGATGGGGAGTGGAAGGGACAGGCGGGTTTTAGAAGCTCTTGGCTTTGTTTGTTTGTCTTCATACCAGAGAAAGCATTTCCCTCTCACAGGGTGTGACCCACCCTCGCCTCAGACACCCCTCAAGATGGGGCTTTCTGGCTGCCAGAGCTGAAGCTGTCCTGGCCCTGACCAGATCCACCCTGAGGCTCAGCCCAGTCCCACCCCCGCCCCCGCCCCTTTCCTCCCGTCCAGTGCTCCAAGCCGTCTGGAGAAAATTATCCAAACCCCACGTAGAAAATTTAAGACCTTGGCAGCCGTCCCATAGATGACTCCCAAATTATGCCATTCCAAAGGTGGGAGTGGGGGGAGGCCAGAAGTTCAGAACCTAGGTGCCCATTGTGTCTTCTGAGAGCTGTGAGCGCCACCTGCTGGCAGAGACCGGCAGAAAGGGAAGCCAAAGCCAAAGATGGCCGGGAATACACCCAAAACTCAGCTAAGTCTGTCAGATCTCTCATACTAGAGAGGATTCACTGATTAGTAGAAAGAGAACTGAGAAAGAGCGTGCATGCGTGTGCATGTGCGCCGGGACTTATGTGTCTGTAGGTTTATACATGGTGACTGACTGCATGCTGAGACGTGTGGTTTTGCTCCAGAGTGAAGACAGCAAATAAGAAAATTCCAGCTGAGCTGTATTCCTCCAAGAGAAGTTTCCAGATATCCGCTCATCATTAATACCCAACCCAGGCATGAGATATATGGATCTCAAGCAAATGGAGTTTTCACGAGGGGAAAGTGAGGCCGGCAACAAACTCAAAGCCCATCCTGAAAACAACAGTTTACCTGCAGAGTTAGGGCATCCAGAGATAAAGAACTTTCTAGTTGATGAATTCATCTTTTCTGTTTTGCAGAGAAGAAACCAAAAGTTTAATTAAAAAGAAAAAAGAAAAAGAAGAGGAAATACTTCTATATCGTTGTTAGAGTTTTCTCCACCATGAGTTCTGGGACCAGTCCCTCCACCAGTACAACCCAGCACCTGCACCAAGAGGCTACTGGGGCTGCGGCCCTGCCCTGCTCTGCCCTGCCCTGCCTTGCCTGCCAGGCCCGGTGGGCCCCATCTTTACTTCACCTCTTCTGTTTTTCTCTCCCAAAAGCATTTCCTGCCTCATAAATCTTGAGAAACTTACTGTTTCCCAAGGCATCCCTTAGTCCAAAGATGTGGCTTCACAGCCCAGACTCAGAACCACCCTGAGGCTCGGGCTCTACTGTGGGAGCAAAGTCTCTCCTAGAAGGTGATGAGGAGGATGCTAGCCCTCCATCTGCCTCTGAGGGCTCACAGGCACCGCAAACTTTCCCAGGCTTCCTGCTAACATTGCCAGAACTCCCCGATCCTTCTCTGCCAGGGGGTGGGGTTGGGAGGATTGGGGGGTGAGGGACAGCACAAAGTGGAGAGAGAACTCAAGGGTGGAGCTCATCTTCCACCTCCGAAGCAAGACAGGACCAGCATCTCCCTTTGCTTCTGTCCATTTCTTCTCTCTGAAATGACCGGCTTGTTTTGTCTTCTCTCTCTCAGGTGGAGCAGCAAGCAGGTCTTCCTTCTGCACAGCTCATCTCAGAAACTCACCAGAACAAGTCTCTGGGGCTTTAAGCTCCTTGTGACATGACTGTTGCCTCACATGCGCTAAGCTAGGCTTTGTCCTTGTCCCTAACCACAGCAGTCCCATGCCTGAGTGGACGCCAGTCAAACTGTCACTTCCTGCTTCCTAACCTCAAATGTTGGTTCCTCTACCTATGTGCTCCAACAGTTCCTTCTGTTGCAGAAGCCTTTCTCAAATGCCACCTTTTCCCAGAAGTCTCTAGAAATAGTCCAGGTCTAAACTCAACAGAATCTCCTCTGGGTCTCCTGGGGTTTGTTTGGCTCATGCCTTTTCTGAGCTCTGTGGGCTGCTGCCGTTTGCACCTGTTTGTGTCCACTGATGATTCCCCTCTCTAGGCTTCTGAGCCAGAGAGAAAGTATAGCACCTACAACATTTTACCCTTCTTTACTTCCTACCCATGTACCCAGAGACTCAGTGCAGCTTCCACTAGAGAGGAGTTTCTTAGGCAACATAGGTACAAATGAATTCCCAAGTGACTTGTGAGTTCTATTGTATAATCCAGTATGTTGGTTTCTGCAGTCTTGACTGTCTTTTCCAAAGGCCGGTTAACCCCGAAGAGCAACATACTATTGAGAGACAGATTTTTCACTGTCACCGTGCTTAGACACAAACCCCTGGTGTTCCAGAGGCAGGAGCGCGGTGGCCACTCCAGCTCCTGATCACACCATGCAGACTTGGTGCCCATCTGTCTCTGGAAAGGACTCATTCCAGAACCTAGGACTGACACTGAGAAGAAAAAGAATCTAGGAAGGTCACATCTGGAAAGCCCCCAGGAAACAAGACACAACCTGTCCCCATTGGTCAGGCAGGCCTTGCAGTTTTGGTGCCTCAGTGACAGCAGGTACAGAGCTCTGGTCCTGGCTCTGTGTGATCAGAGCTCAGACCTTAGTGACATCGAATCTGCATGATGCCCTTGTTAAAGCTGGAGATGCTAAGCTATTCCCATCTGACTGCGACTCTAAAGGTGAGAACTTTTTGCACATACAATGTGCTACTCTGCAATTATTAATATGACTGTATAATCCTAACATATAAATATACTGTATTTCATCTCACCAAGACCCTATGATTTCAGAAGTACCCTGCTTTCGTGCTTCTTAAAAGAAAAAAAAAAAAAGGTCTCTGGGTGGTGTTTTTACAACTAGAATTGCCAAAGGATGTGCACCCTCTACAGATGGCTGGTGCTGGCCCTTGCAATGACCGAACCACCCAGCTTGCCTCTCACTCCTGACACATCAGCTGAATGACGGGATGCTAAACCTGGAGGGACTCTACTTACATAAGGCTTACAGAGCCTTTGACAGATGGGAAGACAGACGTCTGTAAAGGGAAAGGAAGGGGCTTTCTGCAGTTCCAAAGGTGAGCTGGTGGCAAAGTGAGAGCTGAAGTTTGGTGGCTACCTGCCCAATAAGCTTCTCCACAGTCCACTGCCTCCCTTCAACCCGGGACCCTGAATTACATTGCCTGGAGGCATGCTTGGCAGGCTGTCACAGTCTATGCAGCCAACATTGGGCATTTCCTGAGCTGGCATCTGCACTAGATAAAAGTCTGGGCTGGATGCCTGGATGCATTTAATATAACCAGAGTCAACCAGGGCACCAACTGTCCATTCTCTTCTCAGAGATGCCCTCCCAGGGTTCAAATCTTGGTTTTAAGGGATGGAACAGGAGACATCAAGAACAAGCAGTACAGAACAAAAAAAAAAGGAGCCCCCTGAGAACTGGGAGTTTGGGGGAGATTGGGGTAACATGGTTTACAGGCTTGGAACTTTAAGTGTTCTCATGAAATGAATGGCAGAGTCCCTGCTCCCCACCTCAGGCTGAATGGGGCAAGCTCCCATCTTGGCTGTGTGTGGCTTCTCCGGTACTGGAGCCAAATAACGTGTGCCTGGCCTAGGTAAGTACCCCACAGCTCTGGAGAAAGCCTTCTGGTGAGGACTGGGCAGGCTGGGGAGGCCCTGCTTATGCTAACAAGGCACTAAATTAGGGCATTACATGCCTCATTTAGCACGACTGTGAAAAAAACCTAAAAGTACTAATAAATTTTCCTTCTGGGGTCAAGAATCATAAAAGGATAGATGATCAACCATTAATTAGCGGAGCAATTACAGCCTGATGGCTTCAGTTCTATCTCTGTTCTCTCAAATGGCACAGTTTGTTCCAAATGCTTTTTGCAGGCAGTCTTTCTTGGGGTTGGCGGTGGCATTAGCCAGGAGAAGGGCTCCTGTCCTTCAGCTCTCTTGCCTGGATGTAAATGCTCTAATAAGATCAGCCCTGGGCATCTGATCAAAATGTTTCCCTTCAATGCATTTGTAACCCGCCCCCCCCGACACACACATACACAAAGCCTGAGTGCAAAACACAGGCATCACTTATAGAAAAGGACACCCATCACTCTGGGGTTCTAGGGACACCTGGATTTTGTTCAGTCTTGCAAAGCAGGGAGTCTTTTATTTGAGTCCACTAGAGATACAATAGTTATACAGTATGGAAAGCTGGGTGAGGCTTTGGAATTCTTAGTTGGAAGTCTTTTGTTTTGTTTTGTTTTGTTTTGTTTTTGAGACAGGGTTTCTCTGTGTAGCCTTGGCTACTTGGAAGTCTTAAACATGCCAGTTTCCGTGCCAGCTTTAGTGACCTTTGTAAGTGCTGAGTATAAAGTGAAATGTAGGTTAAGAATCATGGGGTTTAGCCCGGTTATGGTAGTGCATGCCTTTAATCCCAGCACTTAGGAGGCAGAGGCAGGCGGATTTCTGAGTTCGAGGCCAGCCTGGTCTACAGAGTGAGTTCTAGGACAGCCAGGGCTATACAGAGAAACCCTGTCTCGAAAAACAAAAAAACAAAACAAAACAAAAAAAAATTAGGAATCATGGGACTTGACCCGAAGCTGGGGTTAATGCATTTAACCCCAGCACCCTGGAGGCAGAGGCAGGGGGATATCTGTGATTCTAGGCCAGCCTAGTCTACAGAATGAGTTCTAGGGCATCCAAGGCTATACAGAGTAACCTTGTCTTAAAAAACAAAAATAAAACAACAAAAGCCATCAATCAATCAATCATGGGGCCAAGGGGCCATAGTAGTACAAGCCTTTAATCCCAGCAGTAGGAAGCAGAGGCAGGTGGATCTCTGAGTTTGAGGCCAGCCTAGTCTACAGAGTGAGTTCTAGGACAGCCAGAGCTACAGGGAGAAACCTTCTCTCAAACAAACAAACAAACAAACAAACAAACAAAACAAACAAAAGAATCATGGAGCCTGTGAGATGGCTCAGCAGGTAAAAATGCTTGCCATCAGACCTGACCTGACTTTGATCCCTGACTCACATGGTAGAAAGAGAGAAGTGACCCCTGCAAGATGTCCTTTGATGTGTACATATGTGGTAACTAACTAAATAAACAAACAAACAAACAAATAAATGATATGTAGATTTTAGAAACAACTCAAATAAGCAAGAAAACAAATACAGAGTCAAGGTGGTACCCTGGGGAACAGGATCAAGGTAATGTTCTAAAAGCCTCACACCTCCCTCTCCAAGCCCAGGCTTTGATTAAAGAGGCAGGTGGGTGCCACAGACGACAGAGTAGCAGACCTGGGATATTCTGAGATGCCTCTGGGCATCTGCGGATCAATGAAAGTAAAATAAATATAGAAGGAGGTTTGCCTGTGTGTTGAACCCTGAATGTTTCCTTAGGTCGTGGCTTGGGAGGTATAAACACATCCAGATGTTTTACTTTCCCCTGTTGTATCTAATCATCAAAACAACTGGAGCTTTTGAACCTTCCCTCCCTGCCCTTCAGGGACTTGGAGAACCCACTTTGTATAACTTTCTTTTGTTTTCCTAATAGCTCTCAACCCTAGGGCGCCCAGGGCCTTTGCTCAACCACAAAAAAGCTCCAACTTTAAGTCGCGTAAAGTTAAGGTCCACACAGTGTTCAAATGCAGATGGGGGTTGTCACCTGACGTGCAAGGGGCAGGAGTCCTGGGGAGGGGGACTTATCCTTTGAGCTCTCTGCGGGAAGCTGGCGGAGGGGAGCTGTAGGAAGAATCCGGTGGGTTAGCCATTCAGTGTTCGGCTAACAGGTGCCAGGTAGTGCAGGCTGCTTGTGAATGATAACGGAAGCCATTTTCTCCTGTCTTGAGGCTTGACCTTTCTCTCCCACTTGGCAGCCAATGCCATCTACATGCATACACCAGCTCGGCAACAGCTATTATTAGTCTCTGTCCCTCAGTGGACCGGCAACTCCAGAGCATTCTGCAGATCTGTTTACAATGCTTTCCCAAGACAGTCCTTGGGACTCCTCGTTGGACATCTTTCCTCAGCTCTTCTGGCCTCTGGAGTCGTCTGCCATTATTAACCTCACCTCTCACCAGGCTCCCTGCTGCACACTGGGTGCTTCGCTTTTCCTTAGCCTTTGCGCAGGCTGGGACTTTGACTCTCTTGTCATAACTTCGTCCAGGAACAGCCAATCCACCTTTCAGAATTCAGCCAGGTGGGCTCTACAGTGCGAGCCTCACACTCATCAGCAGGCAGAGACAGCACTTTGTTCTCTGGGCCTTAAGTGTGTATATATCCCTCCAGACTGTGAACTCCATAGAGGGAGGAGGTCTGTCTTAACAGACTGAGCCTCCATTCAGGACATAGAGTTATTATCTGTATTTGTATCACATATGAAAGTGATGACATTATATTTTAACACTCGGCAGCAATCTCCTGAGCCACTAAAGAAACCTTTAATCCGAGTTACCACACCTAGTTGCTGGCCAACCAACTGTCCCATAGATTCCCTAGCTTGTAACACCGAGCCCAGAGGCCCATCTCCTTTTCCAACAGTAGCAGCCAATAGACACCTGCAGAACAGGTGCACACTGAGCTCAGAGTGGAGTGGAATGGGACCTGGGTCTGAGTGTTTCTAAACTCTCGGCATACCACCAAAATTGGATATCTCAGTCTAAAATTGCAAGACCCTCAAGAACATGTTTTTCATCTCTCTTGAGCAGACAGCCCTTCCCAGAGAAAAAGAAAATGCCTCTACATCTAAAGCCACTTGAAGGAGTCAGAATGATGCTTCGGGAGTCATTTGGCCAAGGATGTCAACAAGAGTCAGTTAGGCAAGGATGCTAACAAGAAGCTAAGGATTCTGGGAAATTCCTCCTTGCCAAGCTTCGGATGGCAAAGGACTGGGGTTCAAGTTCATCACACCACTTATTCTCTCTGGACAACTCAGGGTGTCCCCCTCTTTGTCAGTGAGATGGATTCAGCAAACATTCCTACTCTGTGGTACACAGTAAAGACTGGAAAAGAGATGTAAGCTACGAAGGGCAGATGTTCATGGTTCTTTGTTATTTTATACTTCTGAGCTCATGAGAAAGGGGATGTGCCTTAGTCATGTCTGCAGCCTTTACATTAGATACATTAGCTGCCTGTGTATGGTTCGTGTCTGGCTCCCCAGCATATACTGATAGACAAAGGAATGGAAGAGTTAGGCTGAACGAGTGAATGTGAAAATGAATAGGTGTTGTGAGCTCCATGTCCCAGACTCACACCTTAAAGTTCTGCAAGACTGGGACAAAGCCAGTCTTTCTTCCTTCCCTCCCTCTCTCCTTCCCTCCCTCCCTTCCAGCTTTCAGGGATACTCATGTCCAGCAGTTTACCAGAGTAGCATCTGTGTCCCAGAATCTCTGTTGCAGAAACTGTCCTGTACTTAACCCTGAAATCCAGGAAAAGCCCCAGGTGTCCTCATGCCCTTCCTTCTAAGATGCTTCCAACACCAAGCAGGGGCTGGCTGGTTAGGGCAAAGAATGGTAGAGAAAATGGATTTGCTCACCCCAGCTCCAGTGGCCACAGGAAGCCAAGTGGACCCCACCATAAGCAAGTGCAAATCCCAGGGGGTTGGGGATGTGGAAGTGTGGATGGTGGTGGGGGAGGTGTTGTGCTCAGCAGTCTTGCAGAAAGGACACGGGAGCCAGATTCAAATCCATGTAGCAGCTACCACAGAATAACCGTGCAGCCCGGGACAAATCACTTCATCCTTTTTGTTTTAAAGTAAGAAAAGGCTAATAAGTACTGTGTCACAGGGTTTGGACAGAGTAAGTGGAAACTATATTTCTGGAAACTTCCAGCATGATGCATGCCTTTAAACATTCATCCATTCTTGGGCTCAATAAAGTTCGTGTGTTACAGTTTCCCAAGCCTGGGACACTGTTCCAAGTCCCTTAATAAATTCTTTCCCCAGTCCCCTACTGTCTAGACCAATTGTCACTTGGTTTCCATACAAGGGTCCAACCACAAGGAAACCAGGGTTGCTTTACTGCGTTCCCTTCTCTCGATCCACACCTCGGCGAAGATAGAGTGGGGAACTGTGTGAATTCCCTTCTCTTCACACAGAAGAGGGCCACATCTTCCAGAGGATTTCTTTTGGCTGGCAGCAGAAAGGCAAACAGAGGGAAACCTTTGATGGATGAAGCCATGCACCTCACCAGAGGGCATCCCGCAGGCCAGAAGCACCAGGGCAGCCAGGGAAGGCTGGGTGCCATCAAGGGCGCAGATCCCAGTTATCTCCCATTTCCTTTGGGAGCCCCGGAGACACGGCCTTCCCCAAGCAGCCTCAGAGGTGGCCTGTGAAGCTTTTGTCCTTGGCAGCAGAGAAATTTCTGCTTCAGTGACTCCAAACAAGGCTTGCATTAACTCCAGGCCTGTGAGGGGAGCGCGTGCAACAAAACCCAACACCGTGTCCCAGCCCTCAGACAAGCACAAAACAAATGGTGCCGGAATTTTTCAGAATAGAATCATCCGCTCAATGTCACTGCATACATTTACCTACCTCAGAGGCTATTCAAGGCCTCTTTCAAGGGAGCGATCAATAGAGATGGATCGGACAACATCTCTATGGCAACACCTCCATTGAAAAATGATGGCGGCCACAGCGAGAAGGGCGATGACCATTTTTTAAAAAATATACACAAATACAGCATGGCTCACTCCAAAAGGATCCTCTGGCTCCCAGGCTATGAGGCCCTGTTAAAACAATACTGGAAACAACTCATGACAAGACTGATTAGGGGCACAAGGCAAGCAAGAGAACCCAGTACTGTGGGTTTGCATAAAGCCTTAACATAGGGGCCTTTGGGACAAGGAAATTTGTCAACAAAATTAATATTCTCTCTGTCTCAGGAAACTCTTAAGCTGAAGGAGTTTATGAGGACCTTATTCTGAGGGTCTACCGTGGAGGGAATTGTTAGAGAGTAAGAGGCTGTAAAGCAAACAGTAAGGGCCACCAGGCTCTCAAACTGAGAATTAAGGGACAGAAGGAGTGCCTGGCTAAGCTCACAGCAGACCCTGCTCCTCTATCGCCTTCACACACCGGGTTCTGGGTTAGGGAGGGCACTGGTGACCGCAGAAACGAGAAACCTTAAGGGGCTCTGTGGTTTAAATGACTGTAGTGGGGACACATGGACAATACTACCACCACAGACAGCAAGCCTCCCAAGACCACTAACGTACATTATTGACAGTTTTAGAAAGTGGTCATTGGCTCAGACAGTCTTTTCCTTCCGTCAGAAAGGATAAGAAAAGAAAAAAAAGATCATCTCATCTATGGCTCTGTGATCCCTCCAGGAAAACCGGGGAAAGAAGGCCAGACAGGGTGTGGGCCAGGTTGTCAGGGCCAATAGCACAGGCTCCATGTTTCTGCTTCTCTAACCCATGACCTTTGGTGAGTCATTAACCTTGCTTGCCTCCACACGTCCTTCCATAAAATCTGAAGTACTTCTGGACTGGTAGATGAAAGATTGCAAGGTGAGTGCCGAGTTTATATACAGCGCCCTTTATACCCGACACCTGAAAGAAATTAGCTGTAAGTAATTTCAGCGTCGGGTGGAGGTTGTGTGGGCTGCGACTCACCATGACCTGAGTGTTTGCATTCCTGGGCTCTGAACAACCTTATTTCCCCCCATGTCAGGGGAGAGGGGGTTGTGGCTGATGGGCCCTGACATTTGTGCTGCTGTTTGGAGAGCAAAGAGCCCTGGATGGCTGCTTAACAGCCCCAGGTTTGCCCTTAAGTGGGTGCATGGAGTAGTGAAAGCCCTGCACCCTATAATTCCTCTCATCTCAGACTCACAGGACTCCCAAGACCTCTTAAGGACTTTTTAAAAAATTTGTTATTATTGTGTAAGTATAAGGGAGGGTGGCACACATCTACGGTGTTGATTCTCTTGTTCCACCTTTACATGGATTCCAAGGGTCAGAACTCAAGATATTGGGCTTATTTGACTAGTATGTGTTAGCCATGGAGTCATCTGGCTAGTCTATAATCTTTTGGGGTTTGTTTGTTTGTTTGTTTTTGGTTTTACCAGACAGGGTTTCTCTGTGTAGCCCTGGCTGTCCTGGAACTCACTCTGTAGATCAGGCTGGCCTCAAACTCAGAAATCTCTGCCTCCCTCCCTCTCTCTGCTGGGATTAAAGGCGTGCGTCACCACTGCCTGGCTGTCTGTAATCTTTTTGTCTGGGGTTTTTAATTGTTGAAATGATTGTTACTGTTTGAGATGGGGTCTCCGGTAGCCCGATCCCTGCTGCATGGTTACAGACTCAGACAAGGCCCTGAGTGGCCTGCTGCATGGTTACAGACTCAGACAGGCACAAGCTGGGATTTCACCATGGCCTCCCGCACCAGGTCAGATGGCTCACATCGGGGCTGTTCCTGTTCACCCTCTACCTCCAGTCCCACGTCTCTTCATAGCACTCAAATTGTTCTGCTTCTCTTTCTCTTCCATCTCTCCACCACATGCTTGCACATAGGGGTATCTCCTGCTGCAGGTGGGCCAAGCAGCAGGTGGGCCTGGATGTCTTCCATCCACCTGTGCTGCATGGCAGCCACGGTGTTCTTTTGTTTGTTTTGGGTTTTGTTTTGTTTTTTTTTTGTTTGTTTGTTTTGGTTTGGTTTGGTTTTTGCTTTTGATTTTGTGTGTGTGTGTGTGTGTGTGTGTGTGTGTGTGTGTTTTATTTTGTTTTGTTTTGCTTTGTTTTTTGAGACAGGTCTGACCTTCAACGTTCTACAATGTTGAACCACTCATCCTGCCTTCATTCCTCCAGTACTGACTGGGGGTTACAGGCATCTGCCTGGTTAATGCTGGGGTGGAACCCAGGGCTTTGCTAAGCAAACACAATAGTGAGTGATACCTGAGTACCAGACTCAGCTCTTGTCTCCTCTGTGTTCTTTCCTTTCTGTTCATTCTTTTAAAATTTGCACTCCTTTCAGGCAGATGCTAGATAACTTGTGTTCTAGTTTTCAGTAGTTACAGTAAAAGGCTTCCTTTAAAAAAAAATTAAGGCCTACATATTATATAAATCAGTTATACAAGTTAGGTCATTAATGCTAATTTTTTTCTTCTAAGTTCATTACTTCAAAACAAATACCCCCACAGAGATTTAAAAATTGTTAGCATAGTTGAAATAGTTGTCTTGCATCTGTTTGAGGGATGAAAATAAGGAATGTTACTGTTCTAGTGACTTCACTCTCTCACTAATATATAACCGAATACGTTAGGTGTAATCTCAGCAAGAACAACAACAACAACAAAATGCATGAGTGAGAACTGAAAATATTCAATAAAGTGTAAAGAATCATACCATTAAATGCAAAAACAATGAGTGCAGTGTTTCTTACTCCATACGTTTTCACTTCATTTTAAGGAATTCTCTTACCGACATTCTCACAGTGTGTTGTAGTTAGGGTTTTACTGCTGTGAACAGACACCATGACCAAGGCAATTCTTATAAGGACAACTTAATTGGGGCTGGCTTACAGGTTCAGAGGTTTAGTCCATTACCATCAAGGCAGGAACAAGGCAGCATCCAGGCAGGCTTGGTGCAGGAGGAGCTGAGAGTGCTACATCTTCATCTGAAGGCTGTTAGCAGAATACTGGCTTCCAGGTAGTTAGGATGAGGGTCTTAAAGCTCACACCTACTTTAACAAGGCCACACCTACTCCAAAAGGGTCACACCTTCTAATAGTGACACTCCTTGGGCCCAGCATATACAAATCATAACACAGTATAACGTTGTCAAGTCTAGATTTGTTTTAAATGGCTGATAATACATTTTATAAATTCATCCTGAAATTTACCTCTTATACTGTTATCTTAAAAGTAAAATTGAATCATTTTTTTCTTTCCTTTTTTGGTTTGCTTTGTTTTGTTTTTCAGGATAGGGTTTCTGTGTGTGTATATATATATACATATATACATATATATACCCCATATATATATATACATATACATATATATACATATATATATATATCCCTGTATCCCTGGCTGTCCTGGAACATATTCTGTGGACCAGGCTGGCCTTGAACTCAGAGCCTGCCTCTGCCTCCTGAGTGCTGGGGATTAATGGTGTCTGGTTCTCTCCCCTCGTCCCCTCCTCCTGGAGAGATTATACTTTGCTCCAGTTTGTTCAGAAGGGAAGACTGAGCAGAGCTAAGGTGCTCACGCTGCATCGAGTTGCTTCCTGGGTTTTGGGTGTACTATCTCCATCTAGGGCCGCTCCAGACCCTGAAGTTTGCACACCAGGGCTTGTCGCTTGGATCGCAGCACATCTAAAGGGAGTGGGGATTTTTAAAAAATCTGTTTTCATCCTGGGTAATATCCTGCTGTCCTAGCCAGGGAGCTGTGAGGGTCAGATGAATCATGGATAAGAAACTGTCTCTTAAAGAGACAGGTGGCGGCCAATCAAGTCACTGTTGATGCTTTCTCCTAAGGCCCCTGTCACATGTCACATGCTCAGTGGCAGCCTTTCCCCCAGACAGCTGATGGTGCTGACTCAAGTCTGCTGCTCCTCAAGTGCCAGAAACAGAGACTGGCTGTGTCCCAGGCAAGGACTGGGTGTCTCTGTGTCATAGTTTGGAAGCCAGAAACCTTTTGATGCAGAGAAAATGGGAGGTTGGGGTGTGGAGGGGAAGCACAATTCCTTCTGCATGTTTTCTGCTTCACTACCAAGAAACATCTACCGCAGGAATGTCAGCCACACCACGGCTGGGGAGCAGGGTGGGTGAGACCGGGGAATGGCTCTGAGCCCAAATGTCTGCTGCACAGACTGCCTGCTTCCTGGAAATTGGTTACCGATACACAAGAGCAGCTAGGTCTGAGTGGCCATTGCCTGTCACAGCTTTGTTCTAGAGTCTGGCCTAGGTCTCCAGCCACTCAGTCCATCTATCCGAGTCCTGACCCACTGCATGTTCAGATCCTGAGCTACTGTCTCCTGCTCAGGGCAGACTGATTGGGGCTAGAGAAAGCCTGAAAAGCAACAGGGGGCTCTAAAATGAACCATGGCAGGGCTGGAGAGTGCAGAGCTTTCTCCATCTTGTACTCTTGCTGAGGCCATTTCAGGCATAACAAAATTTGATCTCCTTGGAGAATTCCATGAAAAATTACCAAACTCTATTCTAGGAACCTGAGGTCAAGATGCCCCTAAGATAAGTTAGCTTATCTGTTTTTGTTTGTTTGTTTTTCTGTTAAACTGCCTGCTTGTGCCAAAGTCGCTCCAGCTAACTCACTCTGCAGACTATCTTTACTTCCTTGGCCTCCTCTCTTCCCACTCTCCTCCTAGTTTCCCATTCAGCACCATATCTCCAGTACCCACCTGCTCAATACCTGTCACAAAATAAAAATGATCAATCATCCACCAAACACATATGGAATGCTCTACTGATGAGTTGAGCAGCGAGTGTCCTCCTAAGTTCCTCTTCTCTATGGCCTCGTACATAGCTGGTTAACAGTTAGGGGCTCCTGAGCCCACTTCTCCAACACAAGAGTTCTTGTTGAGTCTGCTCAGCTTAAGTTACACTGCTTGTATCTGCAAAGCCCCTCCACCCCCTTGCAGCTGCTGAGCAAGATGTCAGGATGTGGTTTTTACCTTCAAACACCCCCATGTTCTGGACACTTGAGAGCTATATCTGGGTCCCTGAATACCTGAGTATAGTGCCAGCCAGTTGGAATACAATTGGTCATCTCTGGTGGGCTCTCTGTAACAGAATAATACTGAGAGAGCTAGAGACCAGGCCTGCCGACAAAGAAGGCAGTAGATTCAGAGCTACTATACTCTGGCCAGCTGTTCATGGATGCTCTGACACTAATATCCCCTCTCTGGGCCTCCAGGGATGAAGCTGACATCTATTTCTCCTGTGCTCTCTGGCCATGCAGTAAATGGGAGAGGTGACATTAGGAAGGACTGTTTATTGTGTTTTGTTTCCAGTCAGCATTTAATGAGTTCTTCCTACGTTCCAAGTACTGTGAGGCCCAAAGGAATGCACCTTCTGCCCAGAGAAGCTTTGAGCATTAGGAGTAGGAGCCACAGACCTGTGGGCACCCTGCCCAGAGCTACTACTGTAATGGAGGTCCGGCCAGCCTATACACCTGTGACCTGGGAGCTATGAAGAAAGAGAGGGTCCTCTCTGGGACAAGAGGCATAGGGTTTTGTTGATCCAACTACACAACTGGAATGTTCAGGGAAAGAACAGTTTGCCCTGAGCAACTGACTCTCACCCACCCTACTCCAAATGGCATACCTGGGCTGGAAGAGGGAGGGAAAGCTTGGGGTGGGGACACAGGGATAGGAGTCTGGCTGTTTTGAGGGTCCTGGTGATTTTATTTCACTTTCATCTACAGACCCTTCTATGAACCCCACCAACCTGTGTACACTTGCTGCTCAAAATGTAGTCTCTATGGTTACTACCTTTGTAAAGATGCAGTCATAGAGAGCCTGTCAGTTGCCTGTATTGGTCCAGAAAAGAACGGAGCTGACATTCCATCTCGGAAATCTGGTTCCAATTGTGTGGGTGCATGTGTGGTTGCTTGTATGTGTGTGTGTGTGTGTGTGTGTGTGTGTATGTGTAGGAATGGAGGGATAGAGGGTGGAGGGATGCTATTGACAATGTTCATCATGGAAAAGACATTTAGCTGTGTTTTATTTTGTCATTTGGGTGTTTCAGCTAATTTTTATTTTGAAGTTAAGTAAATAACGTCAAAAATCAGTTCCTGATAGAGAGTATATAGCAGCTGGAGCTGAGCTTGAACCAAAAGATGGTCTCGTACCGAGACTCCTGCCATGGATCCCCAAGGCTGATGTATGTCTGCCTCTGCTAAGGTCTGACTGGTCTCCTTGCTTCCCCGCCTTTGCTTCAGCTCCGTCTCTCCTTTGTCATTCATTGCCATGCTCACTCTGGCCCAGAAAAAGTAAGCAAGGGCCTTCTGTGTTGAAGCCAAGCCCTACTTGCTGTGGGTACCACATTGCATAGGCCACCCCAGAAGAGGCCTGAACTCAGCCAGCAGCCCAGACAAATATTGCATTTGACACCAGCCCACGGCAGCTGGGGTAGGAGTTAATGCATAACTGGAAACTAAGAACTGGGTCACAGGTTTTACTTAAACTGACTCTGCCATGAGCACAAAGGGTAAACACCATATTCTCTATCATTTGAGCTAAGTAAGAAGGTGACACCCAAGGCACTCTTCTGCCCCACAGGCATAGCAGTGGTCTACACTGGATGACTGGGCAGAGGTCCGAACTCTTTCTTCATCCTCACAGCTGACTGAAAGTGGGTCCACCTGGGGATTACAGACTTCTCAGGGAGCAGAGTTTACAGCTGATGTGGGAATGGGACAGGCAGTGACCCTGGCTCTGTTGCCATCTTTGACATCAATAAGATGGCTGGCCTGCTCACTCTGGCCCAGAAAAAGCGACAAAGCAAGCAAGGGCCTTCTATGTTGAAGCTAAGCCCTACTTGCTGTGGGTACCACATTGCACAGGCCACCCCAGAAGAGGTCTGAACTCAGCCAGCAGCCCAGAAATCTGGCCCACCTGTCACATCCATCACTTGGGCTGATACCAAATTTACTTTGTTTGCAGCCCCATAGAGTTGAAATCCCTGCCAGACACCCAGATGGTGCTCCTGGGTCACTGATGGTGAACACATCTATTCAGAAGCTCTCTGCTCATCATAGTCCAGTTTCATCACATGCTCAAACCCATGATGAAGCTAGTGATGCCAGGAGATCAGCAAGAGGGAGGAGGCAGTGGCAGAGACATACGGTTCAAAAACCAGGTCTCCGCTTGGCCAGTTTCTGCCTGAGTCTCTGAAGATGCTTGGAATGAATGCAGGAGAAAATACGAACCAGCAGCCTGAACAAGAAGACTCCACTCTGAAGTCTGAAACGGGAACAGAAGGTCAGATCTGAGATAGCCAGGGCCACCAGTCAGATGCCTTTTTACAGTGCCTCCATCCTATTGTGAACACATGGGATTTGGCCACTAGAAGAGAGAGAGAGAGAGATAGGGTTGCCTTTGAAGGCTGCATGAGCCTGTTATTCTATCCTCGCTCTTGAATGACAATCTCTTCAGCCCTCACAAGAGACCAGGGCCCAGATTCCGGACAGCCCTGCTGGCCTGGCTCTCGCTGGCCCCTCCCTGAGAAGGCTCTGATCTCCTGCCCAGCTCCCTGCTGACTCCCAGATTAACATCGTGTAGGCACTGAGTCTGGCCTGACCTTATGAGTGCTCAGCAGATGTGATACTTTGGTCTCTTCTCCTCTTAGGCCTTCATGACTGAAGAGGATGCTCCGTGTCTCTTAGACTCTGTTCTATTCTTGTCAGGCTGCTGGGTATTAGAAACTACCTTGAGCCACGAATCCTGAGGCTCACAGTAGGTCTTGGTCTGTTTTCTACTACGCTAACTATTAACTACTACTATTGAAAGCCTAAGGCTATGTGATTTGGCCAGAAGTTTATTACCTAGATTTTTGGAAGTTTGAGAGTCCAAGGTTTAGGGCAATATCTGAGGAACAGTCCTCTTGCTGGTAGTGACTCTGTGTCAGGACATATTCAAGACAGAGCCAATATTGGCTTAGACAACAGACCTTTCGGATAATCTTCAACCTATGAATGAACAACTCACGAGAGCCCCTCAAAATCCCACCTGGGCCCATATCTCAGGTCCACACAGTGGGGATGAAATATCAACTTGAGTTTGGGTGGGGACAATGGCACCATAGTTTGTGTAACTGGGAATCCATCCATCTAGGCCTGGCCAAAGGCTTCCTCCTCTAGGATGGCACCTCCAGTCACCCAAAGCCAACAGCATAGATTGCGCTATCTCTCCTCTTAGTCCTGCTACATTTTGAACTATTAAGATACCACTTTGGAACTGTTTTGTGATTAGATTAGCCTGTGTGTGTCTGTATATCATTAACCAGGATCTTTAATAAGACTTCATGGGAGAAGTGAGTGAAAAAACAGATAGAGTAACTGGCATGTGTCTCTGACTCCCAGCACACCTACAAGAAAAGACCTTCCTTTCTCTCATTCACCCAGTAGTACTTACTACCACCTATGCATGCCCGGTACTGCTCTTGGCTATAGAAGGAGATACTGCTCTTGGTTACAGAAGGGGACAAAGCTGCATACTCTTGAGGAATTACAGTTAAGAGGAGAACAAAAAATGACCAGAGGAAACAGCAATGCTATAAGGTAGATGGGTAGATAAATGGCAGCAGCCAAAGATAATGCAGAAGAACTAAGGCAGGAGTATGAGTGGGAGCCAATGTCGGTGAGCAGAGTAAGTGAAGGACAGAGTGATGAGGGGCACAATTCCTTCACCATGGGTACTAGTGACACAGGAATATACTGTGCAAGGGTGGGGGCTCTTGCTGTGTCATGCCATGGTGGATGTAGGGCAATCTCACTTTGTCATCAGCTAGCTGCTCTCTCATTGACAACCCATGCCAGTGACATCAGCAGGAATCTATTCCTGAGACCCAGCCCTCATCGCCTCTCCAGTGCATAGAGACTTCAGCTCTCAGCACGTGCACTGGGCTTATAAGGGGACTGTCAAAGTCTAGTAGAAGTCTAGATTGTAAGTTAGGCTCCATAACGGCCCTTCAATATGTGCATCTCCTTATCTTCAAAACCCATGAACACTCTATGGAAACAGAGGCTCCATATATGATTAAGTTAAAGACCGGGAGATGATGAGGAGACTATTCTCGATGGCCGTAATATGATGGATGTGATGATGGGGTCAGAGATTAGAGTGATGATGGCCCACATGACAAGGAATGCAGGCAGCATCTTAAAGCTGGAAGAGATAAAGAATGGTTTCTTCACAGCCCTCTGAAGAAACCAGCTTTGCCAGTGCGTTGATATTTATTTCCAAAAGGCTTCTGATCTACAGAACTATAAGACACTAATTCAGTGTTGCCTTAAGCCAATAATGAATTAGTTTGTCTCAGCAACAGAAAGAGACTAATGAAATGGAAACTTAAGTGTTCTTTGGAAAGTCAGTTGTGTCAAATGGTGTTTTGCTAGGGCAGACACGTGAAGGAACATTTCACTAAAGCAAACACACAAGCAAACACAAGTGAAAGGATGTTCTGCTAAAGCAACATGTGAAAGGACATGTGATAAAGAATTCTTTGCTAATGATGCTCATATATTGGAGCTCCTTTTGTCAGGACTCCATAGAGAGAAACACACCAAAAAAAACTTCTTGTGGTGTGCTGGTGGCTTCTTGCCACTTCCTCTGACTTGGGCTGATTGGCAGAGTGATGTCAGCTGAGAAAGACTCACATGCTGGGGCTGTCAAGATGGCTTATCGGGCAAGAGCACTGACTGCTCTTCCAAAGATCCTGAGTTCGGATCCCAGCAACCACATGGTGGCTCACCTGTAATGAGATCTGACGCTCTCTTTGGGTGCTGTCTGAAGACAGCTACAGTGTATTACGCCGGAGCAAGCAGGGCCGTCTCCTGAGTTCAGTTCCCAACAGCCACATGATGGCTCATGGCCATCTGTACAGTTACAGTATACTCATACACATAAAAAATAAATAAATCTTTAAAAAAAAAAAAGACTCACATGCTGAGGCAAGACCCTTAGAGGATAAGTGATGTTTGAAGGGAGTAGAAATAGGACTCAACAGACTATGAGACAGGCTTGGCTTGACTAGGCTTGGCTTGCTTGCATAGCTAGATTCTTGCTCTTGTGTCTTTGCTAATCTTCACTTCCCTGAGAGAGGCACAGCTGAGAACTTCTCCTGGCATCCCTGCTGGTCCAAATTGTTCCTGCTGACTCATACCAATTTGCCACCGCTGCTGCTATCCTGACATTGGTGAACCGAACTGCTGGTAAAGAGTTTGTGAATGGATCAAACTGCTACTGCTAACCTATGAACTGAACTGCAGATTTCCTGACAATGCCGTACATGGCATTTGCTCCAAAGAACCATTTCTAAACTGGTCCACTTCCCCTGTATCCTTTTTTTTCCCACTACTTCTGGTGGGTAGTGGACTAGAAGGGAGGTTAAAGTGTTTAAGAACCATCATTAAAAGTAGGCTTTGAGGGATGGAGAGATGGCTCAGAGGTCAAGAGCACTGACTGCTCTTTCAGAGGTCCTGAGTTCAATTTCCCAGCAACCACATGGTGGCTCACAACCATCTGTAATGAGATATGATGCCCTCTTCTGTTGTGTCTGATGAGAGTAACAGTGTGCTCACATGTAAATATAAAATAAATAAAAAGTCTTTAAAAAGTAGGCTTTGAAAAAAATTAAAGTTACAGAGTAAAGTAAGATGTACATTTGGGAACACACAAAACCAGTTAGAATCATGAGATCACACAGGTACAAGTATGGACAGAGAAGAGGTCAAGACACCAAGAATGCTCCTCATCCCCGTTTAAAAAAAAAGGGGGGGGGCTGGCGAGATGGTTCAGCGGGTAAGAGCACTGACTGCTCTTCCGAAGGTCCTGAGTTCGGATCCCAGCAACCACATGGTGGCTCACAACCACCCATAATGAGATCGGATATCTTCTGGTGCATCTGAAGACAGCTGCAGTAAATTACCCCGGAGCAAGCGGGACTGGAGCCAGTGGGGCCCAAGTGAGCTGGCCAGAGCGAGTGGGGCTGGCAGAGGTTCTGAGATCAACAGCAGCCACACACGATAGCTCACGGCCATCTGTACAGCTACAGTGTACTCATACACATAAAATAAATAAAAATAAATCTTTAAAAAAAAAAAAAAGAATCACCCCCAAACTCAAATACAGCTTTCATCCTTGGACGGAGAAAGAATTGTGGAGTGTCTATTTCTCTATTTATTGAATTGCAAAGGAATCTCTACCAGGAGGGTGGCTGATTTGCCTGCAAGTGAGAGACTAGATATGGAATTTTGAAATCATAACCCTCCCAACACAAGGAGCCCTGGAAAAGCTCTAAGAAACATTTTTTTTTTTTTATGACAAAGAACTCAGTCTTTTTATCTCCAACCTTGCAAACTGTTTATGCAAATGTTTACCCCACACACACACACCCAGTAAAACCTGTGTTTACACAAAGGCCCTGCCTGCAGCATCTTCAGAATTAAGTGACTTAAGTGGCCCACCCCTTCTACTTTGCCTTTATTTCTTTTGCACCAATTCTTTTAAAACTAGTCAATCATGAAATATGGTGAGGTCGGAAAGTGGGAAACGGGCACAATCTCTACGTAACTTCATGCCTGGTACGCTTGTGCTTCCATGCTTCTGATCAGATGTCACAATTTGCCTTATCCAGGCATTTTAGATGGGGAGGTGGTTTCTTTGTGCTGCTGAACTTATGCCTAACAAAACTCACTTCATCTCCTCTGTGGGAATGGCCTCTGGTGCTCCATCAGTCTGTAAGATGTCTCTGGGATGCCCCTCTCCCAGGCTGCTGTTCAGAATGACATACACTTCAGCACGATGCTTGAGATTCCACATCTTCTCTAGGCCAGCGACTCCTTTGATTAGACAGGAAGGACTGTCCAGACTGATGCAGTGGGCCCTGAATGACAGGCTCAGGCCTCCGAGTTCCTGAGCTCATCCTTCTATCCTTTTCTACGACCTGGTTATTCTGATTCTAAGCCATCACTGGACTTTAACCAAGGTCTCATGATTTTCAGGATACTTCAGACTTCTGACCCTCCATTCCCACTGGATTAGAAGACAGCAGGCTCTTTTTGGTACTGCAAGAGACCCAATGGAAACACAGACAAGTAGGCAGGAATGGCAAGAGATCACCAACAACCTGAACTAGAAGACCCGTGTCCTGGAGACCATTGTCTTTGCTTATAATATGTCTTGGGCTTGTTCCTCCCATCTTGATCCCTTGGCTATTCCTCAATCAGTGATAAGAAGTGTTAACCACATGGTCCTTAACCACAGGGTCCTTAGTGTTCTGTGCCCAGGGCTTCTTCAATTGGAGAAAGCTCAGGATGTCTTTGTTCTTTGTCATTGTATCCAAGAGAATACACAATGTCGCCTGGGCCACATGTTGCATTCCCTAGGGACACATGCCCTGTCAGTTGTCCTAGGGTTCAAGAATACCCATGCAGGCTAAGCCCTAGTGTAGGAAGCAAGAAGCCTTTCCTTGATACACACAGCAGATAGTGCAGCTATTGGCAGGCAGCTCTGAGTAGAGCTGCTTAGATTTTTTTTTTCTCTTTCCACACAAAAGCTGTTTCCCTGGCCCTAGATATTTAAGTATATAAAGCAGGTATTTCAATCAAACGCCACTGATAAGCTGGGCAGTGGTGGTGTGCACCTTTAATCCCAGCACTTGGGAGGCAGAGGCAGGCAGATTTCTGAGTTCAAGGCCAGCCTGGTCTAGAGTGAGTTCCAGGACAGCCAGAGCTATACAGAGAAAACCTGTCTCAAAAAACCAAATAAATCATAAAAAATATTTTAAAACAACTCTTTGGTATATGGATAATTTTATTTATTATTGAACAAATTTTGCATATGAATGACATAGATTTACTTGTTTTTCCATAAAAGCTTAAGTCTGAGCTGACTATTTGTTACAATGGGACAGGGAGCTTCTTCAACGCTGTAATATAATTGTGTTGGTAAACCATCGCCTGGTGTCTATGTGTGTTAAGAGTGAATTCTGAGAACATCGTCCCCCCACCCCCAGCTCAGATTCAAGCATCTTTATCTCATGTGTCCTCTGAGATGCCTGTCCCAGTGCATCCTGGCCTCCAACACTGTGCAAGGAGGAAAGAGAACAGCAGATAGACAGAGTTGCTGAAAACCCCACCTATTGAGAACATCTAAAGGAAAGTGTTCCCTGCCTTAGTTATTTTGTATCTCATGCTGTGGGAATGAGCAGCTGGAAACTCATTTTTAGAAACACTGCTCTGCTCTGCTTGAAGATCTCTCAAATTGGAACTCCCATGTGACAGATTCAACAAAGCTTCCCCAGTCTACTAAAGCTAGATGTGAGTACCCAGTTTAATGACATTGCTTTCTCAACCAGGTTACTTAGGTCACCTCTGTTGGGTGTTATAAGGGTCTGTTTTGACAATGCTTCACTCTTTCTGCTTCTGCAGTCTGTTCTTGAATGTGAGGGACACTCTACGACACTCAGGACCTCCAGCTGGCTTCTCAATGTATCCCGAGTTGATTTCTGGCAGATGTTTAAGTTTCTGAGTTGATGGTGTTATCTACCTGCTACTTCCTATTTGTTCTTTTATCTTTTCTCAATACATGCTTAATAAACCCACTCATTCAAAACCAGAAGCATGGATATGTGTGGTATGTGCACAGAACCAAAGTTGCAGGAAAGTTATGCAATGCAACATGGGCGAATACTGCCAGCATGCCAGCATGGATTTGATTTTGAACTTTTAGTCATTGTGTATTCAGAAACTTCTTACTGTCACCAAACTTTGTCAGGTCCCACAATCAATTATATGACCATCCCATGTGGGGCGGTGACTCATAGTTTAAGAATCAACTCTAGTGTGTCTCTAAACCTGGTTTGGCCATATCCATCCCTGCAGGCCCTCTTCTGTCGGGTTATTGGTACAGACAGCACCTTTTAATTGTTTCTCTAGAACAGTTTCCAGGAAAACGAGGAACTCTGGTCAAAGATGCATTCGTTCCTGCAAATAATCCTGCAGGAGTCCCAGGGTGAACCCTTCCATGTTGAGTCCCATTCAAAAGGAATCAACACATGGATTGATTGATTGATTGATTGATTGATTTTGGTTTTTAGAGACAGGGTTTCTCTGTGTAGCCCTGGCTGTCCTGGAACTCACTCTGTAGACCAGGCTGGCCCCGAACTCAGAAATCTGCCTGCCTCTGCCTCCCAAGTGCTGGGATTAAAGGCATGTGCCATGACTGCCTGGCTCATTTATTTATTGATTCAACAAATTCTCCACAGATCCTTTATACAGAATATGTTTCATCTGGGGATCTGATGCAGCTGCTGAAGTCACCAATAGCACCAAGCTCTATAACACACCAGGCTAGTCTCATGCCTATCCTGAAGGCTGGCTTTTAAGCTAGGCATGGGAAGTTATTAGTAGTGTCTAGTAATAAAGTAGAACAGCTATAACAATATTCTATCATACAATTTGCCAGCACCACCATTCTTACAGGTCATAATCCAGTAAAACAGGGGTTACCTGCACACAAGCCCGGATATTGGAGACAGCTATGTGGCAACTAATAATCTGAGGGATGATGGAAGGAAGATATTAAAATCTCTGAATGAGCTGACCAGAGGGCAGATCTCACAGCAGGCATGCTCTGTGCAGTGAGGTCTTATCATGTTACTTAGAAGAGCTCATGTTTACAATATATGAATTGCTAAGTTAGAGGATTTTTTTCTATTTAGTATTTTTCAACTGTGGTTGAGCATGGGTGACTGAAACCGTGGATAGCCCAAACCATGGAAAGTGGAGCCGGCATCAGGACCGCCGGCTGTGTACAAGCTACTGAGCTCACTGGAACCACAGGCAAAGTTTTGTGCCCTCACAATTACAATTTACTGTACAGACAAAAGCAAGACCAAACAAACATAAAATGAAACAGTACAGATATATATATATGAAATGAGACATCATTTAAGTGCTGGGTGGTGTAGCAGTGAGTTTTGGCCACTCTTCTTTGTGCTCCCACCCAGGAACTCTTTCCATTTGTGAATGAAAGAAACACACACATTAGATTTTTTTTTTAAATGCTTTGGCTAGCTCTAGGGTTGAGTACTCCTAAAGCTGCCCCTGTTACCCCAGGCCCAATGGGGGAAATGGCTAGTGGCCACCCACCTGAATTCTCACATGGCTGGTTGGCTTTCTCTCCTGCAGCTTCTTCACCCCATCCTTCTTCCCTGACACATGGTGATCTCTCTTTTTTCTCTTCTGCATCCTAGACCATGCAACTCCAAGGGTCCCACCCCGTCTCCCTTTGCTCAGCTATTGGCTGCTGGTATCTTTATTGACTGATCAAAAACCAATTGGGGACAAGGACTTTTAGCGTTTGGACACGAAGATTTAGAATTGAATCAAAGCCCTAGAACCAATCTCCAACAGGGTGGTGAGAGAAGAGGAAGGTAGAGGCAAGAAGATCACATGACGCTCATGGCTGTGCGGTGAGCAGGTGACTGCTACCACTGCCTTTGTGTGGATGATTGTTGGGGATATTGGTTTCGCAGGCAGCACAATGTTCTCCTCACCTAAACAGGGGCATCATGGCAAACAAAAGCCGAGCATCAGGGAGCAATGGCTTCCTGCACGGTCTGCGTCATACTTGTACTCTAGGTATGGCAGAGAAAGTTAGAAGAATACATCTGCCAATCCGAATCTCTCCCTTTGTAGAGTTTACAGGCTGAAGAGGTCATGTTAAGTAACAAAGCATCCATTTCTCACCCTGACCAGTTTCTAGTTAAATTCCCAGAAACCCCCTCAGAGAGATGGTTTGGGCATCCAGTGGAGAGACGGGACTTCAGTGTTTTGTGGAAGGAGAACTTCTGAAGCATAATCCATTAGTTCCTTTCCCTTCTCCCAGGTCAGGAGGGCTGATATTGCAGAATATTAAGCATATTCTCAGTGCTAATCATGTCCTCAAAATCATGAAAGCCATAATCTTGACATACTAAAGCATCAGCCTCTATAAAGACCAAAAATTCTGAATGTCAGGGCTCAAGAGATGGCTCAGTGGTTAAAAGCACTGACCACTCTTTTAGAGATCTTGAGTTCAATTCCCAGCAACTACATGGTGGCTCACAACCATCATTAATGGGATCCAACGCTCTCTTCTGGTGTGTCTGAAGACAGCTGCAGTGTACTCATATAAAATAAATAAATAAACCCCAATTAGACTCCTCCCTCATCTCTTTCCCCTTTTTCCCTTCCCTCTATTAAAAAAGATTATATGAAAGATATAAAGCTAGGGCTGGCGAGATGGCTCAGTGGGTAAGAGCACTGACTGCTCTTCCAAAGGCCCTGAGTTCAAATCCCAGCAACCACATGGTGGCTCACAGCCATCCGTGATGAGATCTGACGCCCTCTTCTGGTGCATCTGAAGACAGCTACAGTGTATTATGCCAGAGTGAGCGGAGCCGGAGTAAGCAGAGGCCCTGAGTTCAATTCCCAGCAGCCACATGATAGCTCATGTCCATCTCTACAGCTACAGTGTACTCACACACATAACATAAATAAATAAAACTTTTTTAAAAAAGATATAAAGCTAGATTCTAGGGAAGGTATTTTAAATTATATTTTAATTATAAATTATTTATTTCGTTTAAATTACATTTTAAATTATATTTGTCAAATACCTTAGTCACGTTGTACTGCTTCTGTGCCCTCACAGAATCATTCATGTCTTCAAAACATGCCTTCCACAGCAGAACACAAAGCAGTCAAAAGCTTAGCTCTCTGAGTCTGGGACTTGCCATTTCAGAAGGTTCTCCAGTGCTAGAACATGTGACTGGTGAACTTTGGTTAAGGGAATGCTGAGGAATATAGACTTTTTACCAGTAAATCTAAGAGAAAGAACTAATTTTTGCTTCATTTTGCCCAATGGATGACACTTCAAAACTGTAGTGGTAGTTGTTAGCATACTGTTGGTTCTGCTGGCCCACCCTCAGGAATTGCTTACATCATGACCTGCTGCTGCCATCAGGTGGGACAGGTGTGTGCTGTGGATAGAAAGGACCCATCCATCACTCCAGTTTTCTCTGTCCCCAGCATCCTCTCTGTTCTTTGTGGGCGCCCCACCCCCTTTTTTCCCTTTGTGTCCTCTCTCTGTCCTCATGGCTCTGCTCCTGTCTGTCTGTCTGTCTGTCTGTCTGCCTACCTGTCCTCTTGTCTGCCTCTACCCCTTTCCCAGCCCCTTGCTCCTCCCCACTCCTCAATAAACTTCTTTTCACCCTGTGTCTGTTGCATGGGCCCACCAAAAGTACCTCCTTCGCCACATTATATTTCTTTTTTTTTTTAAAGATTTATTTATTTATTTTATGTGTATGAGTACACTGTAGCTGTACAGATGGCCATGAGCCATCATGTGGCTGTTGGGAATTGAACTCAGGACGGCCCCACTCACTCCTGCATAATACATTGTAGCTGTCTTCAGATGCACCAGACGAGGGCGTCAGATCTCATCACGGATGGCTGTGAGCCACCATGTGGTTGCTGGGATCTGAACTCAGGACCTTTGGAAGAGCAGTCAGTGCTCTTACCTGCTGAGCCATCTCGCCAGCCCGCCACATTATATTTCATAGCAGCAGTTCTGTGAGATGTGGTCTATTTTGTTTGGGGCACAGTTTCAGAGCTAGCTCAGCCCTCCACAGCAGAACACAAAGCAGTCAAAAGCTTTCAGGGACCCAGCTGGAAATCCTTCAGGTCTCTCCACTCTGCTGAGGCCAAGTTCTGGTGTCTATACAGCTTTCAGTCCTGCAGTAAGTGACTTTTGCCAGGTCTTGGGGAGTGTTCTCCTGTGTGTGCACTGCTTAGTTCTCAGCCACAGACCCATCCCCTGGTACCAAGCACACTGCAGGCTCTTGTCCTTCTATGCCACCCCTATTTCTATGAATCTGCCTCACAATTTCTAGACTCTCTATAGAGCCAAAGTGTCAGTCTCTGCTCAGCTCAGAAAGAGCAAGGCTGTGCTGATGCTCTGGTCTGCTTTTTGGAACTGTGAGTCTTCTTGACAGGTGGGATAACCATAGAACTTACCACATACAGCTTTTTCTTGGAAATTAGTGTCTGAAAACATCTGCCTTCTCTGTTTCATCCATCTTGTAAGCTGTTTGAAGTGAAGTTGAGTTACAGGTAGGCAGCTGCATCAAGACCTGCCACGTGTGCCAACAACATGACCTGTGATGAAAAAAAGAGAATGAATCAAAACTCATCCAGAAATGATGTAGTCTTAATAAATGTTAAAGGAGATAGAAACACGTTCTATGCTTTTAAGAAACTGGAGGAGAGGGCTGGAGAGATGGCTTAGTCATTAAAGGCCAGGCTCACAACTAAAAATATAAGAAACTGGAGGAGAAATGTAACATGTCATAAAGAGAAAAGAAATACATAAAAGCAAGACTCAAAGTAAACTTAAAATGAAAAATCCATTAAAATGATGGATAAGACTAATGGTAGTTTAGGCAGTATATGAGATAAACTTAGTGAGCATGACGTCATTGCAATAAAAATTATAGGAAGTAAAACACATGAGACAATGTCTTGGAGAGAAATGAGGAAAAAGCATAGATATACACAGATTAGACTTCAGGTGCCGGAGAATGAAGGAAAAAAAGTCTGGTTCCTGAAGCATTTTTTGTGGTCAACAATTCCTGATACCAAAAAGTGAGGACAGAGATTACAGGGGGGAAACTGTATATCAATTACCCCAGGAAACTAAATATAAAATGCCTAATGAAATAATAGAAAATTAAGTCCAGCACTGAGATTCAAAGAATATATAGCTGTGGTCATTAATCTCAATTGCCAAGTTGATAGATCTAGAGTAACCAGGGAGGTGGACCTCTGGAAATGTTGGTAGGGAATTCCATTGATTAGGTTAATTGAGGTGGAATGACCCACTTGCTGATGGTGGAACCAATCTCTGGGGCAAGGTCCTGGACTTCTTAAAAAACAAGCAAACAACAGCAAGACCCAAGTGAGCTGACCACAAGCACACATCACTCTCTGCTTCCTGACTGTGGATACAGATAGGAAGCTGCCTCAAGCTCCGGCAGCCATGTTTTCTCTGCCATGATGGAATGGACTATATGCTTGAACCATGAGCCAATACACCATTTCATAAGGGTACGTTATTATAGCAATGGGAAGGGTAACCAAGACAATTGTATAAGACAGAATCACCAAATGCAAGATCAACTTAGACTGAAAATCAGTCAACATGCACTATCATGTTAGCAAAATAAATAAATAAATAAATCACATTCTCATCTTAATAAAGACACAGAGGAAGCATCTAACAAGCTGAGCACACCCTTATGGCAGGAAAATAAAACTTTAAGTCATTAAGAGAACTTTGACCCCAATATTGAGTATCTACATAAGACCTGCATGATTTGATTTAGCGTAAGCAATGATTTTTTTTTTTTTTTAAAAAAAATGCTTTCCAAGGCTGGAGAGATGGCTCCGTTTTTAAGGCACTTGCTACTCTCATAAAGGACTGGGGTTGAGTTCCCAGCACCAACACAGTGGTTCAGAACTGTCTAAAACCCAATTCCAGAGGACTCAATGCTTTCCACTGGCTCCTGTGGACACTGAACAGACATGGTGCACATACAAACATGCAGGCAAGCACTCGTACACACAAAATTTAAAAAAAAAGTTTTTAAAAAATGCTATTCAGTTTAAATATTTGGAAAAAACAGGCCAGAAATGCTCACTTTTTCTTTTAATGAACCATCATCATTTTCCACACTGCTCAGAGTCACTTTGGTCATCTGGGGTCGTTTGTAGTTCAATGTAAATTTTAGGATTGTTCTGAAGTTCTGTAAAAAATACTACTGGTATTTTATAGGGATAACTTTGAACCCATAGATCATGTTGGGATGTATGACTATTTATATAATGCTAATTCTCCCAAACCATTAACAGGGGCTATCTTTTTACCTTTACATGTCATCTTAAATTTAAATTATAAATTTTTCATTCATGTTTTTAGTTAGGTTTATTGTTAGGCTGTGCGTGTGTATGTATGTATGTGTGTTATGTATTCAAGTGTGTTGTGTATGCATGTATGTGAGTATTCATGTATATTGTATATATATTGTGTTGTGTGTGCATGTATGTATGTTGAGTATATGTGTGTGTATGTGTTATATATGTATGAGTGCTATGTATATATGTGTGTTCTGCATGAATGAGTATTGTGTACACACATGTGCTTGTATGTGTGTTATAAATGTATGGGTGCTATGTATTCATATGTGTTGTATATGTATGTGTATTCAGTATGTACATGTGTTGTATATATTTGTGTATATGTATATATGTTATATATGTATGTGTGCTGTGTATGTATGTGTATATATATTGCATTGTATATGTGGATGTGCTGTGTATGCACATGTGTTGTATATATGTGTTGTATATGTATATGTTATATATATATGCTTGTTGTGTATGAATATATGCTGTATATGTATGTGTGTTATGTATGCATGTGTGTTGCAAGTGAAATTACTCATTTCTTTCTCAGAAAGGTTATCAGCTTAGAAAAAGCTACTTATTTTTGTGCATGAATTTTGTTATCTTGCTACCTTTTTGTATTTATCTGTACTGTGTGAACTTTTCTTGGGATGACAAACTGGTGCTTGTTCACTTCAACAGGGAACATGACAGACCAAAGAAACAACTCTGCCCCACATTTTGCTTGGTGGATCAATGAATTTAATTAGCATTATGTATAGGAGAATGAGCGAAGAAGGATTACTTACAGTAGCATAGGCAACTTACTAGTGGCTGCACCACTGAAGAAAATAAAATGTCTCCTCTCATTAATCAGTAACTGTCCATGTATTGTCCTGGAGGGGCAGGGCCTCATGAACCCCTCCTCCTAGCCACCATTAATTGGCTACAAACCCTTGGAGATGGGAAGAACTCTATAATGCGATGTTACCAGAGCCAGTCTTGTGCAATTCTCAGGTCAGTAATCAAAGTGCTGGGAGTTCAGAGGGCAACAGGGAGGCCATGCCTGGAGGACAGCGTGCACAGCAATCAGTTCTCAGAGCGTTTTGGTTGCATCTTTAGGGTTTTCTATATAGAGAGGCATCATTAGCAACCAGGGATAATTTAACTTCTTCCTTTGTAGTTTGTATATCTTTTGTCCTTTTCTCTGTGTAATTGCTCTCGGTAAAATTTCTACTATTATTTTGAACAGTGTCATAAGAATATGTTGACCTCCTCTGTGGCCTTACAGAAAATGTTTCCAGTCGCTCCTTACTCAGTGTGATGTGTTGAGGTTACTCCTTCTGTGTGTAACGTAATCAGAGCTTTTATCATAAAGGGATAGAGACTTATATCAAATGCTTTTTCTGCTTTAAGGGAGGAAAAGCAGACTACTTTTGGCATCTTTGAACATGCAGAGATTTTTTGATTAGTAGATTCATTAGGATCTTTAAAAACATGAAACAAGCTGGGCAGTGGAGGCCCATGCCTTTAATCCCAACACTTGGGAGGCAGAGGTAGTCGAATCTCTGTGAGTCAGAGACCAGATGGTCTACAGAGCAGGTTTCAGGATAGCTAAGGCTACACAGAGAAACCCTGTCTTGAAAACAAAACAAACAAACAAAAAACAAAAACAAAACCAACAACAAAACAAAATAAAAACATGAAGTATATGAAATAAAGTATGTTTAGTAGGATGCCTGCTGAGACTTTCTGTGTAGAACATAAAGAATGAAACTCCAGTCTTTTTTTTTAAAAAAAAAAAAAAAACAAAAACAAAAACCCAACTCTTTAATCACAAAAGATGCATCCATGTCCCTTAAGCACATGGAAAGCATGTCTAGCAATCTCATCTCAAAGAAATGTTCCCGTGGTAAGTTCACTGAGCAAGACAGGAATGAAGGGTCAACAAAATGCCATTTAATGGACGCCAGGGAACAGTGAGTGCCGAAGAAGGCTGGTTGCAACTCATGTTTAGTCACGAAGGTTAACTGTCTATAGCAGACTTTAAAATGAGCCTAAAATCAGCAAGGGGTTGTCTGCACTTTACGATGGTCATGGCAGCGACTCTAAACAGCCTCAGTAATAAAGTGTTCCTGCCACAGAACCTCCCCTCGCCGACTTACCACTGACGATAGCTATTTCATCATGCCACCATACCTAATGTGAGTCTTGCCACACACTTCCCTTAACATATCCACTCACAAGAACCTTCTGGAAATGGGAATTTTTGCCTCTACATGTTTTTTTCTTCATATTTTATTGATGAATCCACTACCATTAGACATTAAGACTCATATTTTTCCAGACTTAGAAACAACATCTGGATCATATCTCTGTGAGTAATTCTCAGGGTTTCCCAGGTTATTTCTCCAAGAGAGCAATTGATGTTGCTTTTTGGTTTTTGTTGTTGTTGTTGTTGGGGGGGTTGTTTGTTTTTGTTTTTTGTTTTTATTTCAGAGGAAAATCTTGGATAGTGAAGACGTTGGAAATGTGTTGGGAGAGGAAATGCTTAGGAGAGGAATGTGTAGAGATTGAACTCCAGGATGAGAAAGACAGTGCGCTGGGTAGCAGCCTTGTGAGGCTCTTCCCACCTTGCACAGAGCGAGCACAGGGTACACATTTGGTGTGTGACTACACACTACAGTGTGACTACAGGTGGAACGTAATGCAGGGGTGCCTAACAGGACATCTGTGCTGAAGATCGTGCAAATCCAAGGTCCTGCTCCCCTCCATGTGAACAAGTGACAGTGGTTCCTGCTAACTGCCTTCAGACAGAGCATGCGGAGGGAAGGGGGGCAGTTCCTTCCCTTCTGCCTAGCCAGCATCTTGGAGATCAGCTGAGAGGAAGGAAACACTGAACTAGGAGGCAGGAGGGCTCCTCCCTTGCTCTTCCATCATCAGCTCTTTGGTAGCCCCAGCCATCACTTATTAAGCAGTTATATCGTGAAGCATCTCCCTGAGGACCAGTAGAGTCACAAGACAGTGTAGATAATGAAGATCTATTACATAAGCAAGAAAAGCTCATTGGAGAATGCCTCCCTCCCCCTCCCTAGCTGAGCCCCTCTATCACCAGCCCTGCTTCTTTTTTGATTAGCAGGGTGAGAGAGAGGATTCATCTAGGATCTGATTTTTCTCACTTGTGGTGGGAAAGAGGCATTGATCCAGGTGGAGGAAGCCCCTTCGCATCTGTGTGTATAAGCTGAGGACTGAGCACTGTTCCTCTGTTCCCCTGGGCACAGCTGGATTGATTGCAGAGCCAACAGAGCCCTGGGCTTACTTCTGACCTGTAAGTGTCTGTTTTCAGGCCCTCAAGCAAGGAAAAGACCACCTCTCTGGGTTTCCTCATTTACAAACCATAGCTATGATGCAGAAATGAGGTCTCGGAGTTTTCCAAGCCAGACATAATGAGAAATGGAGGGCAAAGACAGGCCAGATTGCATCTGGATGTTGGCTAAGTTTATTCTGAGTGAGGTCACTCGGGAGACAGTCACTGGGTCCCAGGTCTATAGCATCCTGGGCATGCCCAGCTGCAATGGAGGCTTATAGTAGCACAGCCAAGATACCTCTCACTCTGACCAAGTCTGAGTTGGCGTCATGACTGAACCACAGTGTCATGATTGAACTAAAGACCCACAACAAAATAAAAAACAACCCCCCCTCCAATAGCTAGAACACAACCCTCAAAACTTCTTTAATAAGTGGCTTGCGTTTTTTTTTCTTATACGTTCTCCTGCCTTGCCCGAATGTGGAGCAGCTCACCAAAGCTAACTAACCTAGATTTCTGCAACCCAAAGAAAGAACTTTGGAAAAATATCCCCTCAGCATCACCCCCTGCCATGTGTCTCTGTGCTCCCAGACCCCTGGAGACTTGCAAGGTGGCTACCCACATTTGCTTTTCAGGGAAGGTAAACACCACTACTGTGGGTGCTGGGCTCTTTGGTTTAGAAGAATAATAGCAGAATGTGAATAGCTGCCTAAATCAGTTTTGGGAAATGCCTTTCTCCCAAGCCACAGCACCGTCTAGTTCAGAGGCAGAGAAACCAGCAAGCTGCAGCTGGAAAACAATTACACCAAGCCCCTGCAATGTGCTGAGCCCAGGAAGCTCACAAATGAACAAGAGGTGGATTCCATGGTGATGAAGGCACAGGCTCATGCAGGAGAATCAGGAGGACTCCAGAGGGAGCCTCTGAAGGAAACTGAGACACTGAGATTGCCCCAGAGAGGAATTCCTCTTAATCCAGAGTTTCTCTGCTGGAGACTTTGTGATGTTTGCAACTGAACAGTCTTTGTTGAGGGGCTGCCCTGTGCAGTAGGTCGTTGCCTGCCTTCTGACTGCTAGATGCCCAAAGTACTCTCTTACATGAGAGGTCCAAAAGTATTTTTCAGAGGGAGACAAACACATGTTTCGTAGAGGAAATGTGAACTTTGTCTCTGGGAAGAACGGGAGGGAGGAAGGATTAGAACTTCCATTTTTCTTTCTCTCTCTCTTTCTTTCTTTCTTTCTTTCTTTCTTTCTTTCTTTCTTTCTTTCTTCTTCTTCTTCTTCTTCTTCTTCTTCTTCTTCTTCTTCTTCTTCTTCTTCTTCTTCTTCTTTTAAAAATCAGATTATAAAATATATAATTTAAGTTTTATTAACATGGTGTTGTAAACCGAGACAAGTGTGAATGACAGCTATACCCCAGGCAGCCATGGAGAGAACCCTTGCATGTTCTCTCCCAATTTATCACAGAGTCACAGTTCATGTGTCCAGTGAGGTGAATTTAGAATTGTTTTAAATGGCAGGCAGTAAAAAACACAAGGAGTCCATGAGCATGCCAAATACTTTTAAATGTGGTGTTTGTTTTTCTCTTACAAAAAGAAAGAAAAGCAAATTATTTGAAATCTTCTGTCTTTTTTTATATCTAATAAGTAGATTCCATTAGTATGACTTTTCCTTTCCTCCCTCCCTCTCTCCCTTCCTTCCTTCCTTCCTTCCTTCTGAGTCAGGATTTCACCATGTACTCCTGGCTGTCCTGGAATTCACTATGTAGGCCAGGCTGTCCTCAAACTCACAGGGATCCTCCTGTGTCTACCTCCCAAGTGTTGAAATAGAAAATATATCAGCCAAGATATTGTCAATATATACTCAATATAAACATAGTCTACCTTTTTCAGAGTAATGGTGGTAAAAAGTGACTATTTTTAGAAGGAAATTAGTGCTATAGTATTTATGACAAAGAGTAAAAGCCTAAAAATTCATCTTGGGGTTGGGCTTGGGGGAAGCCAGGTATGGTAGCGCCTGCCTTTGATCCCAGCTCTTGGGTGGCAGAGGCGGGTGGATCTCTGCCTCCCAAGTGCTGGGATTAAAGGTGTGTGCCACCACCGCCTGGCAGGCAGGTGGATTTCTGAGTTCGAGGCCAGCCTGGTCTACAGAGTGAGTTCCAGGACAGCCAGGGCTACACAGAGAAACCCTGTCTCAAAAAACCAAAAAAAAAAAAAAAAAAAAAAAAAAAAAAAAAAAAGATGCTGAGGGAGACTGGGTGCAAGCTGGGATGGAGGGACATGAGAAGCTTCTGCGCAGAGTTGTCTCTTGATGGTCATAGGATGGTTGTAGGCCACTTAGTGAGACTGAGCCCTTCTATTACAGGATGTAGTATTTAAATATTACAGAGTTATAGCCTCTAGTCTGCTTTAAGTCATCTCTGGAGTCCTTGGAGCACCCAGACAATGGGAGTGCTGTGCACAACGTTGTTTTGTTGAATCGTTTAAGAAAGTGTTTGCACATGTACAGTTTTCTTTCAACTGTTTTTCATCTTTTCCTGTTTGAATCTGAAGGTGCAGAGCCCACAGATTCACAGGGGCAGCTGTGCTTCCTGCTCAAGTTTTCTACAGACCTGAAACTGCTTCAAAAACAAAACAAAACAAAACAAAACAAAAAACCAAAAAAACCAAACCGTATTAATTGAATAATAATAATTTAAAAAAAAAATCACAAAGGACAAGTTCAGCAAGTGTATAGGAATCCATGAGGCAAAAATGAACAATCTGAAAAATGTAGTCACCGTGATGATCATCATTCAAATGAGGAAGCTGTGGCCACCAACTCTCTAGGACCCCCGGGATGGTACAGATACCTAACACTCCCCTCTGCAGGAAGTTAAATAGGACCCGCCTACTCTAACACAATCAGTGACTGCTCTAACACTGGTCAGTCACTTCTCCAGAAAACCAGGCACAGCGACTGTTTAGTAAACAAAAGGTCTGGACACAGAATGCTTCAGTAATAGCTGCTATTGTTGTAGCCTGTAATGAGGAACCTCTGCCCTCCAGATGCCTTGATCTGTGCCCGACTGCCTGCCAGGGAGCCCCCTGGCCTGACAAGCCTCAGGGTGACCACTAGCAAACTTCCTCTCCCTGGGCCTCAGCATGCCCAACTGAAAAACCCAGGCATGGGATCTGGTACTAGTGAACAAACAGTTCTGCTAAGCTGAAGGGCCTGTTCACCAAAGGATCTTCCTATGATAAATAATGGTCGATCTGGTAGTGCTGCCTCCACGCCAGAAAAGCAAACCATGCCGAAATGCAGCAGAAAGGGCGACAGAAAAAACAACTACCCCCATAAAACCCAAAACCAAGAACCAACCAACCAACCAAGCAAGCAAAAACCCCAAACCTGTTCTCTCACTGTTACCATCTACAGCCATACTACCCTGAACAAGCTTCCCCTCATCTCATCTTTACAAAAAGGCCTTAGGATTCTTCTTGAAATTTGACAGTTTTTAAGACAAAAATAATTTACTCTTTCAGCGTATTGAGGCAGAAAGGAGTGGGGGGGAGAGGTATATAAATTTACAGGTTGATTCAACCTGCTTCAGCAGGCAGCTGGGGTGTTGGGGCTAGGGACACTTGACCTCCATATATCTCCAGAACAAAGTGGGAGAGAAGGGCTTCCTGCCATCCTTTGTCATTGGGCAAGCCAAGCCTAGCTAATAGGAAGTGTCACCTGGGCCTTTCCAGGTCAGAAACGAAGAACAGCAATTAACTCCTCTCAGAGGCACATGGCCCCGAGCAGGCCCTGCTAGGCCAGGTAGCTAAATCATTAAAGACACAGGTCTTTTCAGTGATAAATTGTGCAGGCGCGCGAAACCCGCTGCTGGCTATTAATCTGGGCTAATCAGGTTGAAAGCTGGGTTGTTTTATTTAGTAATTAACGGGTTATGTGAAAAACATGATCCATAGCCTGGGGTTCGTCTATACAGCACTGTCCTCGAGGAGAGAATGGAGAGCTGTGGGGATTCTCTAGAGAGCCTCTCAGGCCTTTGCAATTATAGCCATTGGCAAGCACTGAAAAATGACCCTGGGCCTGTATTGACACTCAGGGAAAAAAAACATTACTGCCAACAGTGCAGGCGGAGTCCTGAAGGCCATAATTGCTGTCTCCTCTCCCTGGCCCCAGACAGCTAAGCCAAACCCAAAGTCTCAGGGATGTGCTCTGATGTTGCAGTGGGGTACATCCTGCTCCCCGCCCCCCACTCCCGTGGGAGTGGGTAGCAGGTGTGTGACAGCAGATGAGTGGGAGAGTGGCACTGTTGACAGAGAAGGGGATCCCAGGCAGGTGAAGCTGGTGGGCTGGGAGAGTCAAATGGTACCACGCTGAGCACACTAGGTTGGTGATATCATTCAGATGGCCAGGGCAAGATGACAACTTGGTGACTGGGTGTACACATGTGAAGCTCTGGACTAAACAAGAGGTAAGGGCCTATGCTCTGAACACAGAAAGGATATAACATGGTATGCATTGAAGCCATCCAAGAGCATGCATGTTCAGAGACCTCGCCAGGGTCTCTGAAGTGGTCAAGCTGGAGATCACAGCCATGGAGTGTCCAGGAAGGGTATACTAGCCTCCTGGCTTAGACTAGAGTTCTCCCCTACAAGCTATGCTGTATTTGGAGTCTCCTCTGCTACATTCTCTTATTATTTAAACCCTTGTGGAAGGGGCTGGGCCTTTTGACCAGCTGAAGTATTCCCAGCAGCTGAGCAGCTTGTCCCTGGCAGTAGAAACCTCTGACATTTCGGAATCACACCAGTGACTGCAAACAACTCAGAGATTCCTGAATGGCCTTGTTAGGCCTGAAGGGTCCCTGGAGGCGGTTTGTTGGTAGGTTAGAGGGCTGGTTTGGAGGCAAGAGAAACCTGGGGATGAATCCTCCTACTGTAATTGCTTATCTGAATCATTTTTGGGGGAGGGAGGACTAGAATCTAGTGGACCTTCTTGTGTTTTATTTCTTTTTTCCATCTATGAGATGGAGATGCTAAGAAAATATAGGATTAGCCTGGCATTGGTGACACAGATTTTTTTGTTATTAATCTCTGCACTCCAGACATAGAGGCAGGCAGATCTCTGAGTTTAACGCCACCCCGGTCTATAGAGTGAGTCTAGGACAACCAGGACAACCAGGGCTACACAGAGAAACCCTGTCTTGAAAAACAAAATAAAACAAAAATAAACAACAACAAAAAAAAAAGGAAGGAAGGAAGAAAAAGATAGGATAATATTTAAGTGTCAGGTACCATGTGTTATAGATTTCCTCTCGTTTGATCTCTGTAAGCATCCTCTTCTTATCCTTACGTTACACATTAGGAAAAAAAGGAAGGGATGGTGAACGGTGAGTTTAGCATAGTGCCCAAGGACACAACGAGAAGCTGGAGAGCTGTGTAGGACAGGCCCTCTGGGTCTCTGGTACCCACTGGACTCCCTATAGCCAATGCTTCACATGAAGATAGGGTTACAAAGGAACCCCACCTCTGCCACCTTCTGTGAGGGCCACCTGTAGCCCTTGTATCGGGAGTAGTTTTGTGGTTTCAAGGTCCTGCCTTCCAGCATGTACCCAGTAAGTGATAGCCCCCAGTAAACGGCAGCCCCCAGTAAACGGTAGCACCGAGCTACCCTGAAGAGGGGGAACTTCACTTCAAAGCTTTTGGGTAAAAGGGATCTTCTGGAAGTGTAATCAATAGGTGTTGATTCTCCCAAGCTACTCAAGACAGTTTGGGCCTCGGAGGAGTAGCTTTCTTCTGCCAAGAACCAGGTCAGCTCCAGCTGGTCTTTTCTTCAGTACTGAGACTATGAACAGACAAAACTAGGCAACAATACCAATAGGGTAGCTGGTGCTGGCCCTGTCTCTGTTGTGTTTGAAGCCAGACCCTGGATGTCAGCTGGGGACAATGCTCTGATAGCTGCTTCCTGCCCCTCCTATGCTAACCATGCCCAGAGAGGACATTCCCTTTGTCTCCTTCCATGAAGAGGGAGCTGTCATCTCTCAAAGTCATGCATCTTTTGTTGTCTGAGGAAAGGAAGTCATAATGTCCAACTTGACAGTGTAAAACAAAGTAGGGACCCCATTAATCTGGAAAGGTATGGGTAGCTGTTTGGAGATGTTCTATTCATGGGTGTGTGTGTGTGTGTGTGTGTGGTGTGTGTGTGTGTGTATTGTGTTTGTATGAGTGTCCATGTGTGTATTGTGTGTATTATGCGTATGAGTATCCATGTGTGTGTGTGTTGTGTGTGTATTACTGTCTATGTATGTGTAGTATGTATATGTGGGTGTTGTATGTATAGATGTCCATGTGTGTGTAGTTTGTATGTGTGTGTGTGTGTTGTATGAGTATCCATGTATGGTAGTATGTGTATGTGAATTGTGGGTGTGAGTGGTGTGTATGTATTATGTATGTGTGTGAGTATGCATGTGTGTGTGATGTGTGTGTGTGGTGTGTATGTGGACGTGTGAGATTTATTTACTTTTATGTGTTTGAGTACTTGCTTGCATGTATATATCTGTACTATATGTGTGCCTGGTCTCCATGAAGTCCAGAAGAGATAGATGTCAGACCCCCCTGGTCCTAGAGTTAAAGATGATTGTGAGCCACCATGTATACTGGGAACTGAATATGGGTCTCTGCAAGAATGGCAAGTATTCTTAACCAATGAGCCCCTTGGGTAGTTTTTGATTGAAAGCATCCAGAGCCTTCTTCCTGAGGTTGGAATCAAGCCTTTTCTCTTTTCTCTGTATTAATGGGAAAAATGACACCTACTTCGTAGACTTCCTCAGTGCCATAGAGACAAACTGCAGAGTTATTTGAAAGGTATAAGATGTGAATTGTTAGTGTCAACTGCCTATTCTTGACACTATAAACAGTATACTGCTGTTAGATGACACTGATTATTAGATGGACCGTGTGTGTGTGTGTGTGTGTGTGTGTGTGTGTGTGTGTGAGCATTTATGTGTGTGTAGTAATATCCTTTAGGCCATCCCAGGAGGCTGATATAGTGTATCTTATCATCCTGGAGGGTTGAGCTAGACCAAGTTCTCAGCTACTGGGGAACTTGAATTTTCTGTCAGCAACTACTAACAAAGGGGAGGGTTAGGCTAGCATTCTGCACGCACTTTATTAGCGTTAGGAGAAGGCTTATGTCGTCTGATAGCAAGAAGGCTAGGCAGACGCCATGACAGCCTTCAAACTGGCAGTTCAGGGGACTAGGCCTAAATCTCTTTCCAAGAACTGGACAATTCCAGACAAGGCCTGGCCTCAGAAGCTGCCCAGCCACCTGGCCTGAGGCAAGGACAATGGATCAGCAGCAGTTTCCAGATTTCCTCAGCTACTTCCTCAGTGACAGTTTCCAGCCTCCACGCCTGCCCCCCCCCCCCCCCCCCCCCCCCCCCCCCCCGTAATGGAATGTCCTTAGAGATGGACCCACAGATTAACATAGAGGTCATCTACCCTGGAATTCCCTCTGGGTGTTTCTGTGTCTTGGTAATGGGAGATCCCAGCATGCTGGACTTCTGCAGAATAAAACACTCTCTGAGTTTACATACTATTTGAGTCTGGATTATTATTCTTTGGGGAATCATGGACCCTTACCTTAGCTTGGCTTTCCTTGCCCCTGGGATCCTGCCAAGTAGGCAAGGGTGGCAAGCACTTCCCAGTGCAGCTCCGCTGGTGGCACTTCCCAGTCGATCCTTCTAAACATGGTTTTGGCTCAGCTTTGCGCCTCTGGACAGCTCTAGAACAAAGGACTTTGTTTGTTTGGGTTTTGTTTTGTTTTGTTTTGTTTTTCGAGACAGGATTTCTCTGTATAGCCCTGACTGTCCTGGAACTCACTCTGCAGAGACCAAAGGACTAGTGCTTCCCAGTTTGTTCTCTGTCCCTCTGCAGCCTGCCAACCCTACTACAACCTTAAACAGCAGCAACAGGGGGACAGATAAGAGATTTGACTTGAGAGGGTGGCTTGCCTTCATACAGAACTTCACAGAATCAAAGAAGGCCTCTGGTGGGAACTGCCATTCCCTTTCCCCTCGCCCCTTCCCCGTGCCTATGAATTGGTTCCCTGGTTCATTTACTACTGGGCAAGAGCTCCCAAAATGCTCCTCAGAGATCCTAGGCAGCTACAAACCTCAGTTCCACATCCTAGAGCCAAGCTCTGTTTTCTGAGCTGAGAGATCTTACTGTTTTAGAGATGGATCTAAAAATACAGGAGCAGACACACACATAAGCAAGTGCACACACCTGTTTGTGGTTTGTTCGGCAAATGTGTCCACCCTCCTTTTCTCGATCCTCTCCCCCTAATCTTCCCTTGTTTGTACTGGGTGCCAGGGAGGCCTCTCATGGGGGACACAGAAGACAGATACATAGAAAATGATGCCTGGCTTTGGGAGCACCATCAGGAGCCCTGTCCTGAGCGCTGAACATTTGGCATCGCAGCTGATCACAGGAGACACCGCCTCAAAACAGCCAGCCTCCCTCATTCACAGAGAGAAGAGGTCACAGAGACCCAGCCACGGACCTGTGGGCCTCTCACTCACTGGTCTGATCACGTGCAGCTCCCAGGGGACCCCATTGTCTGCAGGGACAAGCCGGGGTTCATTTGGGAAACTGTCTCTGGGAATGGAAAGGGAGATTTCAACCGTGGAGTTAGACTTTTGTGTTCATACAACTGTGTTTTGTTTGGGGTTTTGTCTTTTTTCAAATAACGCTACACAGAGAACCCTAAGAAAGTCCCCAAGCCGAAACAGACAGGCGCATCGTTTCTTTTTATTCTATCAGTCAAGGGGGAAAGAGTAAAAAAAAGAGAGAGAGAGAGAGAGAGAGAAAAGAAAGGAAAGCAAGGAGAAAGAAGCCCCTTGAGCCCCCTCACCAGGCCTTCCCACCAGCCACGTGGGTTTGCACAATTAAATCTCAATAGCTCCTTCCTGGGCTTTGTGAGGGCTGGGATTGCCCCATAAGGAGGGTCCCAGTGGCTTGCAGAGGGACTTGGCTCTCCACAACAATCCAGAGGGTCACGCCATCCCCGCATCTCCTTCCGGCAGCACCTAACCACACAGACCCCTTCCAGGTCTGAGCCGTTCCCAGCAGCAGGGGTGCCTGGCAGGAAGTGACTTGGGCTCCTGCCATGGAAAACCTGTCTGGCCATAAAGAACGCGGAGGAAACTGACTGCCAGCTCCGCTTGCTTCTTTTTCTGCGCTTACAATGAGTTCATCGCGAGCGCTAGGTTGGTCTGTAGTTGGAGCGGGGACTTCCTCTTCAACCCCGTAGAAATCGTGCATAGAAATCGTGCATAGTCTAAAAATCTCGCATTTTCCATTGAAGAAATCCTAAATTTTCAAATTACCTCTTAATAAAATTGCAAGCGTGGAGCTCAGTAACAGGTGAACGTCTTAAATCTGAAGCGTCCCGCGGAGCAGGCCTTAGTGAAGTCAGAACCAGAAGAGAGGTGGAGCCCGGTCTCTCCTTCACTTTCCTTGTTCTCCTCGTTCCCAGGACCACCTGCAGAGAGCTTGCTTTCCTTTGCCTATTGACCCCCTACCACTCATCAACAACTCTCTCTCTGAGGACCTTGTCTACTTCTACTGCCTCCATGGTATTTCTCTGAGAGTAAGCTGCCTAGACCCACTGCTTCCAGTGTTTTCCTGCCCTAATCTCTCGGTCTCCACCATGTTCTGCTATGTGTGTGTGTTTTTTTTTAAAGATTTTATTTATTATTATACATAAGTACACTGTAGCTGTCTTTAGACACACCAGAAGAGTGCTTCAGATCTCATGACCGGTGGTTGCTGGGATTTGAACTCGTGACCTTCGGAAGAGCAGCAGTCAGTGCTCTTATCCGCTGAGCCATCTTACCAGCCCTTTGCTGTGTTCTTTACTTGCTCTCTCATCCCCTAGGTCAGTGGTTGTCAGCCTTCCTAATGCTGGGACCCTTTAACCCAGTTGTTCATGTTGTGGTAACCCCAGCCCCAAACTTATTTTTGTTGCTACTTTATAGCTCTAATTTTGCTACTATTATGAATTGTAATATAAGTATTTGCATTTTCCAATGGTATTAGGCAACCCCCTGCCCCTCCAACCCCGTGAAAAGGGGTTCCTAAAGGGGTTCCCATAGGCTGAGAAATGCTGCCCTAAGGGAACAAGTATTCCTTCAGAGTGGTGTTTGAGATGCCTCAGGGTTCTTGTGTACCAGAGCCTAACAATTGTAACTCCCAGGGACAGGATGGGAGGTTGTCACTAGCTGCCACCTCACACTTACTAGGATGGTGGCTAGCTAGGATGTCTGAGAAGTCCCTCAAAGACGTCCTCAGCAGCCTGCATTAGGAACATCAATCTGCCCAACTTTTGCTTTCATGTTGTGTGTGTGTGGCCTGTGCTGTCCAGGGGACTTGGGATGTGAGCAGCAGGCCCTGAACCTGTGCTTGTCTGTCCACTTTACCTCATGAACACCGCCTTCCCTGGGTGAGTGTGAGGATGCCTTGTCTGGGAGAACACGGTCTAAAATGACAAACAGAAGAGCTAGGCACTGTGGCACACACAAGCAACAGCCTTTGGGAGGCTGAGGCAGGAAGATGATGAATCTGAGGCCAGAGTGGGCTGCATAGGAAGGCTTTGCCTCAAAAATAGACACAGAGCAGGATGTGATGACAAAGATTTTTAACCCAGCACTCTGGGAGGCAGAGGCAGTTCTGTGAGTTCTAGGTCAGCATGGTGAGTTCTAGGCAAGGGCAAACTACATAGTAAGAGCCTATCAAAAAAACCATATACATATAAATAAAATGCTGGCAATCCTAAGGCCAATAGGTGGGAACTGACTTGACAATTTACCGAGTAAGATAATGTGCACACACACACACACACACACACACACACACACACACGCCCACACATGACCCATATACGCATATATACAAAACTATAGTCTTTCTGATGTCATGGTTGGGGCATGGCTCTGTGGGAAGAAGAGGCAAAGCATCTTCTAAAAGAGAACCGAGCACACTGGAGTGTGAAATGGACAGCGGTACCAGAGGAAGTGTGTGCAGTCAGTTTGGATGGGAAAGCAGGGCAGACCTCAGTGGCGTGAGTGATTGAGCCTTTGAAGTTTTAGAGAAAGAAGCAGGGTGCTGAGCCTTCTGTTGCACTCTGTTGAGTATATAGTACTGTCATGGCTCCTTGCGTGTAGAGGCTGGGCGGGATGTAAAATGTACATTTTTAAGGCTTGAGGCTGCCTGGACCCCCATCTCTTTGATGACATCAGGTGTGTTCTGGGTACTCAGAATGATGTTTGTGGCTCCTAGCTGTCCCCATCCCTGGAAAATATGCAGCTCCAGGATCCTGTGACTCTGTTTTGACATCTCTCAGCTACTGTGGGTCTAGTAAGAACCCCAAGATATATGCTGTGTGAGAGACCCTGGTGGTGTGGCACCTGCTATCTCATTTGCTTGCAGAGCATGCTATGGGAGACCTTGGACGAATGGGTTGCAGTGGGGCAGGGCAGGACCTCAGTGACTTTCCATATCCTTCTTGACACTTTGAGCTCCACAAAAGCCCTACCGCACAGACTCTCCTCCCATCCCACACAGCCCCAATGCAACTTGATGTTGTCTATTGAAGGCCTCCAAAACCTGAAAACAACCCAGACCTCTCTCTCATCTTTGTACATGTGAGAAACCAGTTTCCCTCTAGAAGTCCCCGGATGCTAATCTGCCGAGCTTACGAATATTTGCAGAGCTCAACCCACAGTCCACGAGAGTTCATTTGTGAGCCAGACCTGCCCTTGGAAACAGCTCCGCCACCTGCCATCAGAAAATGTGTACCAGATGCTAGCAAGCTGTCATCACATTGAACACACACATACCGAGCCTGCTGCCCCCTCCCCGCGCCTCCTCCCGTCCCCCCCCCTCCCCGACCCCCAGTGGTGGGGAAACGGAATCTGAGGTCCTGGGGACAGCTGGAGCTGGCTAGGGGTCCCCGGGCCTGCAAGGAGGCCGTGGGCCATTGGCTGCTGGGAGCCACAGAAGTACTAAGAATGGAGTCGGGGGCCCGGTGGGCTAAGGGGGAAAAGTGGGGGGAGCTGTGGCTGGGACCTGCGGGGAAGAGTCCTTGGCTTGTTGGCAGGGAGCTGTCTTGACTTGGTGGTCATGGCTGGGAGCACAGAGAGGCCTTGTACGAGAGATTAGATCAGCTCTATAGGCAAAAGGTTTCTCTATGGCTTCCCCACGGCAGATCCCGGTGAAAAGAGACAGTCCATGGTTTTAAGGCATTTATTGTCATGGTGGGGAGTGGATGAGTGAAACCGTACCCCACTTTCTCAGGGTGGGCCTGAGGTTAAATATGTTTTTTGCAGGGAGGAGTGTCTGGGAAGGGGAATTTATTGGCTAAGCCTTCAGGCCTTTAGGTACCTCATTAAAATGGAGATCTGTCTTGACGTTGCCCTTACGTGACTGATGGCCACAAATCTATGGAGGGCTGCAGCCTTGTATCCGGAGCCTAGTGTCCAGGAACCAGGCAGAATGCCTGCCATCTCTTTAGGGTCACCGGGGTTTCTAGCCTTAGCTCAACCAGGAACCAGGTTGCCTTTCACCGTCCTACAACACACTACTAAAGTTTCAGCTGCTCCAGCCTCACAGAGCAGGCCTTGTTCTGTCATGAACGTTCTAGTCTAGTTTTGTTTCAAGTCTGCCAGGACATCAGCAGAGCCTTTGTGGCCAAAGAAACCTCGGGGACAATAGGGCTGCACCACCCACCCCCTCCTGTCAAAGTGCTTGCTCCAGGCTGGACTGGAAAGCAGGCTCCAACCCCCAGCTGTTCTGCATTTGTGGATGTGGAAAGTTCCTTACTAGCCTAGGAGGAAGAGAGGCTCCAGTCCATGCTTAGGCAGGAACCACTCGGAAGGGGCTGCCCCAGGCCTTCCCTGGTGGGGTCAACATCAGCCACAAATATATGGGGCAAGATGAAGCCTAGCCGTTGCTGAGCTGCCCTTCCACATGTGGAAGCCAAAGTTTTCTACTTGAGAGAGTTAATGTTTGCTTCCTCTAGAATTCTGGCTTTTTATCAAACACAGGATTCAGTGGAGGAAGGAGAGGTGGGGGAAGCCTGCCTTTGTTTCTCTTTGGGAGACATTTGGGGATCGGATGGCTGGATCATCAAGAGGTCTACATTTAGTATTTTAAGGGATTCACCATTGGTGAAGCAAGTATTGTGTCACAAGCATCGTGTTTGTCATGTTGCATGCATTAGATCACCTTACATTTGTAACAGCCTCAGAAGTATTAATATTACTGGATTGCAGAGTTTCAGAAAGATGAGTGAGATGACTAAGTTCACACAGTGCGTAAGGGAAATTTAAATGTAGAATTTAAATTCCTGTCTGGGTAACATAAAATCCCATCCTTTTAATTGAAATATAAATGACATATAACATACAACATATATTTAAAGTGTTGATATGTTTCAACACATGGGAAGTATAATGAGCATACACTTCAATCCTCAGTGTTCCTTTGTACACCATGTAATATCTGATTTCAACCTTCAGACACCCAGAGATCTATTATCAATATGCATTAGCTTGCAGTTCCCAATATTGATGGCTCTTAAGACCATGTAATATGTATTCCTTGTTATTGTCAAAATTTGATCTTGGGGTTTGGAGAGATGGCTCAGTGGTTAAGAGCACTGGCTGCTCCTCCCTATAGAGGACTTGGGTTTGGTTCCCAGCACCCGAATGGCAGCTCACAACCATCTGTAACGTAAGTCCCAGGGAATCTGATGCTTTATTCTGGCCTCCCTGGGTACTGCACAACCTGATCCACATAAACACATTCAGGAAAAACATCCATATACATAAAATAAAAATAAACAAATCCTTTAAAAAAAACCCTAGTTCTTTATTTGTATTTATATTGTTGTTGCTATTGTCTTGGTTTATTTTTCTCATACATACTTGACTCTTCCATTTTTTTTTAGAAAGCATGAGGCACCTGGTGTTCTAGTCCCCATGTGACAATCCTTCCCCGCTCTTAGAATTCCTTACCCATTGTCATTTTTGTCTTTGCCACGGTTTGTAAAAAAAAAAAAAAAAATGATGTTCTTGCAGGGAGATTAATGTTCCCTGAAACTCCGTATAAGTGGTCCCCAACCTGGCAGCAGGAGGCAGGTAAAACCAGCTGGAGGGAGGAGGCAGGTAAAACCAGCTGGAGGGAGGAGGCAGGTAAAACCAGCTGGAGGGCAACTACATTCTACTCTCCTGCACCAAGATACATACTTGTCTAAGAGGTGACACTGACCCAGCACAACAATGAAGGTGACTTGGGTTGACCAGGAAGGTAGGACTTTCCACAGGCCTGAGAGAGGTGGGGACAAAGTGTACAACACTTATGGGTTAAACACCTAGCTAACTGCTTTTCTCAGAATGGCTTTCATCTCAGAAAACAAAAGATCCAGGTTTAAAAATAGCCTTTCCCATATAAAGATTCAAGTCGATAATACATTAGGGTTTTTGTTTCAGGACAAAAGCAACCAGTGATGATAACATACTTAAACTTTAAAATTTTTAAGTGTCTATCAAAATACGGCTGAGCAAGGCAGTACATACCTCTAATCTCAGTACTCAGTGGGTAGAGGCAGGCAGATCTTCGTAGGTTCAAGGCCAGCCTGGTCCACTTTAGAAACTTTGAGAATAGCCAGAATTACAGAGAGACACTCTCTGAAAATAAATAAGTAAATAAGTAATAAATGAACAAGTTAAAAAATAAAATTGACTAATATCTGGCTTATCATTCTGAGACTCACCCATGTTGTGGGTATCACTGGTCCAGCATTCAAGACTGTCTGCTAGTACAGTGTCTCCATTGTGAAGACAGAAACCACCACATGTTTCTTGCTTCTTGGTATACATTTGGGTTCAGTATAATTTGTGGATGCTCCAAATGAATTTTCTCTGAGCACTGAGTATAATAAATCTCTGTACAGATGCCTGCCTTGGTTTCTCTTTGGGAGACACTTAGGAAGGGAACGGCTAGATCACAGAGAGATATCCATTTAATATTTTAAGAAAGTACCCATTGTTGTCTAAAATAGTTGTGTTATTTTCCTTTCTATCAGCAGTGCATGAAGAATCCCATTTCTCCACATTCCCGTAGACATGGCTCTAGTCAGCTCTATTGAAGTCACCCTGAAGGTGTCTGAGAGAATACTAGCTCGCCTTTCCAAGTGCTTACGAATTACTGTACCCTTCTTCCTTGGTGAAATGTTTATTCAGATCCATTACTCATGGTTTTAATGGGATCATTTGATTTTGCATAAACAGATTTTTAGCAATAATTGTCTGATATCCCAGATACTGTCTTGAGATTTCAGCTTCCAGACAAATTTGTCTAATTCTATTTCTTTTTTCTTTCTTTCTTTTCTTTATTTTTTTTATTTTTATTTTTTATTTTTTTTTTAATTTTTTTATTTTTCGAGACAGGGTTTTTCTCTGTGTAGCCCTGGCTGTGCTGGAACTCACTCTGTAGACCAGGCTGGCCTTGAACTCAGAAATCCGCCTGCCTCTGCCTCCAAAGTGCTGGGATTAAAGGCATGCGCCACTACCACCCGGCATCCAATCCTATTTCTTTCTTTCTTTTTTTTTTTTTTTTAGATTTATTTATTATTATATGTGAGTACGTATAAGTAGCTGTCTTCAGACACACCAGAAGAGGGCGTCAGATCTCTTTACAAATGGCTGTGAGCCACCATGTGGTTGCTGGGATTTGAACTCAGGACCTTTGGAAGAGTAGTTAGTGCTCTTAACTGCTGAGCCATCTCTCCAGCTCCCAATCCTATTTCTTAAATTTACCTTTGTGGAGCCGGAGAGATGGCTCAGTGGTTAAGAGCACTGGCTGCTCTTCCAGAGGTCATGAGTTCAATCCCCAGTAACCACATGGTGGCTCACAACCATCGAATGGGATCTGATGCCCTCTTCTGGTGTGTCTGAAGACAGCAACAGTACACTCACATACATAAAATAAATAAATAAATCTTTAAAAAAGACTATACTTAAAAAAAATTACCTTTATATTGTATGCATAGATGTTTGCCTATATGTGTGTCTGTGTATCATGGATGTGCGGTCCTAGTGGAGGCCAGAAGATGACATCAGATCACTGGAGTGATCTGGTGGTTATGAACCATCATGTGGGTGCTGAGACTTGAACCTGTGTCTTCTGAAAGAAGTGCTCTTAACCTCTGAGCCATGTCTCCTGCCCCAAATCCTTTTCTTTTAAATTCAGCCTTACTTAAGTTTTCAGAAAGTAGAGGCAGGCAAATCTCTGTGAGTTCAGGCCAGCCTGGTCTACAGAGTGAAATCCAGGACAGCCGGGGCTATTACTCAGAGAAACTATCACAATCTCTCTCTGACCCTGCCCCCAAAACAAAACAAAAAAACAGTGCATCACAATGTAGACTTACAGAAGACTTCATATGGAAAACACTGCAAGCCAGAAAGCAGTGGGACAATGTTTTTGAAGTTCTGAAAGGTAAAATTTATTTAAAATTCTATGCTTTGAGAAAACACCATTTAAAAATAAAGGTTAAATAACAACTCCCTCAGATACGTAAAGCTTGAGAGAGCTCATCTCCAGCAGAATCCATCGCAGGAAATATTAACAGGAATTGATTTGAGCCATACCCCTTGCTGAAGCAGGATCTTGGGTACAGAATACTCCAGGCTAGCTAGTCCACAGTCTCCCAGGAGTCTCCAGTCTCTGCCTCCCATGTCACTGTAGGAACTGGAACTACTGATAATAGCCACTGGCTTTGGCTTTTTATGTGGAGTCTGGGGGTTGAGCTTGGCCTGTCAGGCTTGCATAGCAAAAGGCTTTTACCTGCTGAGCCATCCTAGTGGCTTAAAGTGTGGTAGACGCTTAACAACTGGGAGTTTAGGTGAAAACAGTAAGGTATTATGTGTTGTGGGTTGTCCTGGTGCTGCCTGGATTCTGATGTCAATTCTGCTTCCTCAAGAGGGGTTTGCATACTCAGGTGATTTCATGTGAAACCTAACTGGTCTAAGTTGAAGTCTGTGACTGGGCAGTGGAAAGGACAGATGGGGCTGGAGGTTTTAGAGAGTAGGGGAAGGGAGGAGAAGGACAGAGAAGGATGGAGGAAGAGGTGGAAAGAAGATGGGATGGGCCAGTGAGACTGAGAGGGTTTCCAGTCAGAATATCTTCCATGCAAATTTCTCTCTTCCTCCACTTAAAGTGTTCTTCTTCCTTCCTGGCCTGCTCTTCGGCTCTGTCCTTCTTGATTTCTTTTGGCTCTGTGTCATCATCAGATGCTCTTGTCTTCAGAATTCCCATCTTCCTCCTCTGTGAGAGGCTCGTCAGCACCAGGGCTGGCTGCCAGTAATCTGGTCTAAGTGAGGTTTCTTCTACACTGGAGAGGAAGTTGTACGTGCCTGAGTTGGGTGATCTCTTCCCTTGCAGCTGTTTTCTCTCTCTTCTAACTCCATCCTGAAATCTCGGTTGTGAACATCATTGGGAACGTCCTGTGTAGTTCGTCTGTATTTTATCTTTGTATGGGAGGGAAGGTCTCTGCTTGAACTCTGCTTTGAGATCTGGCTCGAATTCCCCTCTCCTCTCTTCCACCTCTCACAGGTTCAGAGCTGGCTGGCTGCTGTTGTCATCCTTCATTACTGGTGGCAGTCGGACACAGCACCTTGGGAGGACCATCCCCACACCACTGCAACCCCCAGCATCTCCTTGTTTTAAACTTGAGATTGTTACCAAGGGCCAAATCATTTTGTAAAACTCCCCCCTTGGCTGAACTGTCACAATTCCAGTAACTATAATAATGCAGTTTCTAGAAGTAGAGTTATGTATTTCTCTAGATGCTGGACTGCTCTGCCCCGGTGACCCCAGTGATGGCCTCTAGGAGAGATGTTTACAGATCACCCAACATTCTTAAACTGACTCATTAGTTACCCCTGGTAATGGCCAGCTGTGGACCACAAAAGGAAACGTTTTAGCTTCTTTCCGCATCCTCTCTTTTCTGCCCTATAGCCACCTTAGCTGGTAAGAGGATGGAAGACTCCAGATCTTACAGAGACCCCCTTCAGCAAGTTGCCCCCCCAACGAAAGGCCCGTGCCAACAGCAAGTTGCTCATTCCCTTGTCTGTTGTCCTTCTCCTGGACACCATTTTATATGCCAATGTGTCATCTTCCTGTTGTCTTTGCTGAAGTCTTCCCAGGCCATGGTGGGACTCCAGTTGCATACATACCTTCAGAACCTCTGGTACAGTAGGTCTCAACTGTTCTAATATTGTGACCCTTTAATACAGTTCTTCCTGTTGTGGTGACCCCAACCATAAAATTGTTTTCATTGCTACTCCATAACTATAATTTTGCTACTGTTATGAGTCAAAATTAAATATCTGTGCTTTCCAGTGGTTCATTGCTAACTGTAATTTTGCTACTGTTGTGAATCGTAATGTAAATATCTGATATGCAGGACATCTGTGATCCCCCTGAAAGGGTCATTCTACCCCCAACAGAGTTGCAACCCATAGGTTTAGAACCACTACTCTGGTGTGAAGGCCTCTGGTGTTGTTGGCTCCATGTTCTAGAAGGAAGTGAAGCAAAGACAGAATAATTTATGAATTTTTTGTGAATGGAAGGCTAAGGGTCATGTGGAGGCCCGCGGTCAGGGGAAGCTTGGCGCTCCATCTCTAGTCAGCAGAGTGTCTTGGCATTCTGGTATTGGAGGGCCACCAGCAGCATGTATACTCAGGGAAAGGGGTAGCACTTGCTGGAACCCAGGCCCTGGGTCTAGAGTGCAGAAAACCTGAGGGGGTTGCCCAGGACCTCCAAGCGCAGAGCAGATGCGTCTCCAGAGCCTCAGCATCTCCGAGCCAGTGGCCTAGCTAAGCCATAGCATTGGCAGCACAGTTCAAATGCAGACCTGACATCAGTACTGTGAAGACTATGATCCCAGAGATGGGGTGACATGAATTTTCCACTAGCCTGGTGTATTAAGGGAGTACAAGGGAGAATTAGATGAGATAGAAAATTCTGGTGAGAGATATAGATAGATAGATGGATAGGTAGATGATAGATAGATAGATACAGATGGACAGATAGATGATAGATAGATGATAGATGGCAGATAGATAGATGGATAGATAGATGGATAGATGATAGATGACAGATAGCTATAGATGGATAGATAGATAAATAGATAGATAGATAAATAGATAGATGATAGATAAATGATAGATAGATAGATAGATAGATAAATAGATAGATAGATAAATAGATAGATGATAGATAAATGATAGATAGATAGATGGATAGATGATAGATAGATGATAGATAAATGATAGATAGATAGATGGATAGATGATAGATAGGTAGATATAGATGGATAGATAGATGATAGATGATAGATGATAAATAGATGACAGATAAATAGATAGATGATAGATAGGCAGATAGATAGATAGATGATAGATGATAGATAGATAGATGGTAGATGATAGATGATAGATAGATTGGTAGATAGATAGGTGATAGATTGGTAGATAGAAAGATCATTTTTATCTTTGACAAGAACCATAAAGCCCTTGATTTATTGTTATGGTGCTGAGGATGGAACTTGGGCCTTATATGTGCTAGGAAAGTCCTGTATCACTGAGCCGATAAGTCTTTGAAACGTCATGTAGGTTGGGTGTGGTAAGGAGGTATAGGCTTGCTTCAGATACTACTGCAAAATGTTGAGCAGTTCCCTTCCATCGCAGCCTTGTTTCTCTACACATATACTGTAGGAGGCCGAAGCCCTGGTGTACCAGCTTGTTCCACACCCCTATCCCTACCTCAGCATAGAAAAGTTTGTTGTCTAAAGAATCAGGAGCAGGCAATAGTGTTCAGAGGGACTTCCTTCTCTAATTCTGTCAACATAGACTTGGGACTGAACCTATCAGATTTCCTCCCATGGTGGTGATGATGTCTCAGATTTTCTAGGGACGGAATGAAGTATGGTGGGAAGAGGCAGGCAGGGCAGAATGGAAAAGCTGGCAGGCAGTCACCTCTTCAGCATGGCTCCTGAGTGGTGTCAACACGGACTCAGACACAACCCTATGCTGGCATGAGGACCCGGCTTTATGGCTGCAAGTCCCTTCTACAGCAATGACGGTGAAGTCATCCATAGGTGACAGAGATCCGTGCATCTGTTGCCATGGCAATCGCCATACATTCCCAACGTCCTTATCACAACATATGTGGTCAGGCCCCTCTGCATCTCCCTTGCTGAAAGTGGGATAGAGGAGTCAGCCACTCTATGCTGGCTCTGGGGGGTCCAGGACGACACCTGCCACCCTTTATCACAGTGGGCCCCTGTTGCCAGAGTTCAGAGAGGCTTGCTCACATTAGAGGCAGAGCTGAGTTTTCATCCACCTGGCTGTGCTGTAACCATGTTCTGCTGGACAAATGCATACTGTATTTACCTCCAACACCAAGGGGGAAATATCCAAATCTTGGGGCTCCAAACAGAAACAACTTCTCTAGTGTTATTCCTGAAAGAAGCCATCCTTGCTGGAGATAAAACGGGTGGACAAGTGGGACTGTGGGGTGCTGGGAACGCCCATGTCCTGGGTCTGGGCTCAGCAGTCATAGTGTAGGGTAATTTGTGAGGAATTTTACTAATGGCTTGTGTATACTACACTTTTAAAAAAATATATTAAAAAATGAACCAGAAAGAGGAAATGATGCATGTGGCTTAGCCACTATTTAGCAGCCCCATGGGACATATACTTCCAATGGCCCCAGCTGTAACCATGGAGGGGACAATGTTTAAGGGCCGGCTGCTGGCATGTATTGGCAGAGCAAACACGCAGACTTCCTCACACACCATCCCTTTTATGTACACAGGGTGTTAGGCAGGCCTCTGTGTGCCGCACTTCACGGTAACAAAGACAACAGTGCTGCCATCTCATAGCTGTCAACAGCATGGTGGCGGCACTCGAGTCTTTGGCCCAATATTTGCGCAGCTAGAGAAGGCATGTCTACTTCGCAATATTGACTTAGATTCATTACTCTCCTGAAAAAGCCAGTGCCAGGGCCCTTGGAAAGTCCAACCCCAACTACTCGGTTTTTTATAACTATTGTTATCTTGCCTGTGGCTGCATGGAGGTCAGGGAGTTCCCTGCTGACGCTGAAAATTGCCTGGAGTCCTCAGTGGTAGAACCTGTAAAGAGGGGGGTGGGGTGGGGGCTGCGGTTGCAGCTGCGGTGTGGTGGTGGTGGGAGGGGTGGGGTTGGGAAGGGAAAGGTCTACATTCTTGAAGTTCCCAGGAAATCACCATCAAAGTCTTTTTTTCTCGAGATTTTTTTTTTTGTCGTTGTTGTTGTTGTTGTTTTTAATAAGAGAAATATGTTTGTTTTTCATAACTGGCAGGCATGTTAGCCTCCGGTTTTTGTTTTTGTTTTTTGTTTTTTTAATGTTATCCCCTTGTTTCTGAGTGAGACACTCAACCATTGACAAGTACAAGAGATTGCGTTCCACACACTCTGTTGTCAAGGGAAGTAGCTGTGCCCCTTTGTAAGCTCCAGGGTCCGCAGGCTCGGCCACGACCTGTGACCCCCCTCCCCCCAACATCAGCTGGAGAAAGTGAGGGGCCAGCCCGCATCAGCTGGACAAATGAGGGCCTGACACACTGCCTTGAGACACTATGCTTTGGTGAAGGGCCCCAGCTGCAGGTGCTGTGTCCCCAGGGCATCTTGGATGCCCAGTCAGGTGGCAAGGAACCGCCACATGTTTGCACCGAGAGTGTTTCTCTTCGCCCTCTTTCATCAAAAGACCTTTGAGGACACTCCGTGCCCTGCCCTCTCTCTGCCTCCGGGGCCCACACAGTCAGTAAGCTCTCCATAACCATTAATTTAGCCAATTTCCTGGGCCACACCATCCCCCAGGGACCCCACTTTGGTGGGCAGCACTGGAACAAGACTCCCTGCTGTTTCCATTCCCTTTTAATTACACAGGGACAAGCTTCCTCGGCTGACTTTGGGAGGCAAGCCCCCAGCGGGCCTGGCTGCCCTCCACCAAACAATGCACACATGTTCCGGAGAATTCCCTCCTTGCCTAATCCGGGCCGGGAAGAAAAGGGCTTTTCTTCTTGTCGTCAAAGGGGATCTTCGATGCTAAGATACCATTTTGTGTCTCAAGTCATGTCACGGGACTTCTGCCTCGGCCTCGCTGCCTGCTCTTTAGAAATGAAAGACACAGTCCTTGATTCACCTCGAGACAAGTGCCCTCCCCTCCAGCCCTGAAAATAAAAGGAGACTTGGAGGCAAGAGAAGCAAGGAACGTGCCCCACCCCCCACTGTTTCTTTCGCGTCTTGGCAACCTCTGCTTTCTGGACTGTTTGCCTAAAGGATGAGTAGGGAGGGCTGAGCCTCACCTGCTGATCTCAAGGGTCATGAATATTCTTATAATCCCCGACGAAGAAGGGTCTTTCATTAGATGAGCCCGTCCAGGAGGCTTTGAGCACTGACACCTCCTCCACCAGTTTCTTTGCTTCCCACTTCCGCCGCCCACCGGAGGCTGCCTTCTGGCCCCGACGTGGCTGGCTGGAGAATCGGGTTTTCCCTAGGCCTTGCCATGTTGTTCTTCCGCCACTGGTCCATGTTTCTATTTTATAGGCAAATTAAAGGAAACGAAAAGAAAGTCACCGACTTGCAAACTGCTGCTTACAGGGTGGCTTTGAGACTGAGAACAGACTTGACTAGTTTCTTCCAGATACCTCTCCGCAGTTACACTCACATGCTACCTCCAGTGGTGAGCGGCTATGAGAGAGATTTTGGAGTAGCAATGTGAAATCACGCCAGGGGACGATTTAATACCAATACCGTACATGCAACATATAACTATAAAGTTCTATGTGAATACTAAACTGAAAATTGGGTATCAGGAAAAGAGGACGACTGTCATTTGAAGAGAGGGACAGCAGACTCCCCCACTCCTCGCCCCTCCCTTAGATCCGGGACTGAGGCACCTTGACTCATCCAGAGGACTTCCCCAACAAAACATCACAGAACTAAACCCACTAGTTCTGCATTCAAAGTGTTACCTGAAGCACTAAAAATGCGCTTTTTGAATTATGCTTTAAAAGCTTGAATTTAGATTCTTGGTAAACAGATATATGGCAGTCCAAGTTTTCTTCAGAATCTGTAACTATAGCCTCTGGACTGGTGCTACACAGGGCACACACCCTCAGTGGCCATCTGGAACCCACAGGGGTTCACTCTTGAGCCAAGCCCCACAGGGTCTAGCACCATACAGGTGCAACTAGAGGGGAGCCAGAAAGCACAGCAAGGTGGGGGCGGGGCACAGCATCAGTACATCGCGACTTGGGCTGGCTCCAGGAAGCTGGGTGCTCAAAGGTCAGGCAGGTTCTTGGCTTGGCCCAGCAGAAGCATCATCTTTGGAAAGTAATTGCATTCAGTGTTGACTGAACGAACAATACAGGAGATGGGCAAGATTCCATTGATGTTTCTGGTGCCATTCTTGTTTGTTTTGAAAACTTCTGTTGACTGAGACCTACATAGTATCATAATCCCAGTGAGTACTTTTGAACACTCATGCCAGACACTTGGAAAGTTATATATAACCTTACTTTTATCAAACAAACAAACCAACAACAACACACAGACACACACATACTACCCCAGAATTCTCTTTTCATTTTTTTGATGAAATGAGAAAAATCAACCTTAGAGAAGAATTTGTCATTACATAGAGATGCAGTAGCTCTAGACTTCTAACCCAGATGGGTTTTCTTGCAGGATCACAGTTCCTCATTACACCCTTCTCGGGGGACATGGTACGAGACACCAGCAAGCCAGGCAGTGTGCATCAGACGCCATTGCTGCAACAAAACAGAAGCCATGTGCTTCAAGGCTTCACTTGCTGGGTAGATGTTGAATCTCTAAAATCTTTTATAGTTTCTGCAGTTTGGTAAACACATTCATTCAGAATGAACATTTATTTATTTACTGTAGCAGGTACTGTGTTTAGGAAAATCAGGAGTCCCTGACTGTCATAAAATACCGCATATAACATAGACAAGAATGATGAAGGAGGGCCTCCTGGATAGACATGGTATAGGCCCAAATCCTAGACAAAACAAAACAAAACAAAACAAAACAAAAAACAAACCCACAGGCAAATAAGAATATAGATGTATGATTAAGGAAAAAGAAGCTGTGAATTTGAGAACAGAAAGGGATTGGGGGGGGGAGGATAAGGAACATTGTATAATTATATTTTAATTTCAAAAAAATAAATTAATCATTCAAGAGGAAACCCTAACCAGCAGGGTACATTCTAGTGAATCTCCTTCCAGTGTATCTCCTCCACACTCTGCTGCCTTCAATCCCCCATATCAAGAAATGTATTATAATTATAATACAAATATAATTATAATGTATTATAATTGAACACTCTAAGAATTTATTGTCTACTGATATTTATTATATTAGAGATTTAAACTGAGAAAAACTTACGTGTTAGAGTATAAAATTATATGTAAAATGACACTTTTTGTAAAAAAACAAAGGAAGAAGTGCATTGTGTTTAAAGTTGTGCAATGTTCTTTAGTGTCTGGCTTGGTAACAGTGAAGCAGACTGTCTGCTTCTGCAATCTGTGGAAATGTGCTTCTTCGGTGAAACATATGAAGATAATCTGGATAAATATAAGAAGAGAACCTGGATAAGCATATGAAGAGAACCTGGATAAGCATATGAAGAGAACCTGGATAAGCATGTGAAGAGAACCTGGATAAGCATGTGAAGAGAACCTGGGTAAGCATATGAAGAGAACCTGGATAAGCATGTGAAGAGAACCTGGATAAGCATGTGAAGAGAACCTGGGTAAGCATGTGAAGAGAACCTGGGTAAGTATGTGAAGAGAACCTGGGTAAGCATATGAAGAGAACCTGGCCCTGAACAGTGATGCAATGAGAAAAGAGAAGACTCTTAGATTTTTCAGATAAAGGTGAATCTTCTAAAAAATCCTATACTACTTGAAAAGTTGGTTGCAGTGCAGAACCTGCCATGGCTTCTAAGCTGCCCCGTCCCTCACCTTAGATCCCAGTGCTTCCCTTCCTTGTGGAGATCTTTACCCAGGACTGACTTGGTCCCATCACAGGAACTGTTAGGAAAGTGGCTCATGCTGGTCTTCTATCAACACACTTCCTCCTACAATGTCCAGAAATCACGGCTTTCCTGACACCAACCACAACATCAGAAGTACACCGAGAGCTAAAGGACTCATAGGATTACCACTGGCGACAAATACAAAAAGGTCCTTTTCTTAGGAATGGCATTTTTGGGGGCTGGAGTTTCAGAAAGGGTTTCTTTGTGTAGTTCTGGCTGTCCTAGAACTTGTTCTGTGGACCAGGTTAGTCTGGAACTCAGAGATCTGCCCGTTTCTGCCTCCCAGGTGCTGGCATTAAAGGTGTGAGCCACCCCTTGTCTTATTTTTGGGGAGACAGAGTTTTTCTACTTAGCCCTGGCTGTTCTGTAACTCCCTCTATAGACCAGACTGGTCTCAAACTCAGAGAGATCTGCCTGCCTCTGTCTCCCTAGTGTTGAGATTAAAGGTGTATGCCAACACTGTTCTACATTTTTTTTTATATGTACACTTTTTATTTATGTGTCTGTGTAAATCTGTGTGTTTATATGCTACAGGTAGTGTGGGCGTGTCCTCGGAGGTTGGAAGAGGGTTGAGATCCTCTCGAGCCGGATTTACAGATAGTTGGTTTTGAGCTGCCTGACGTGGTGCTGGGAACTCAGGTCCTCTGAAAGAGCAGCAAGTGCTCTTAGCTGCTAAGTCATCTTCCTTGCCCTTCAAGTGTTTTGTTTTGTTTTTTTTTTAATTATAAATTACATTTGCTTATTTACTTACTTAACCCAGCATATGTGTGGAGGTCCAAGGACAATCTTCTCTGGAAGCCAGTTCTCGCACTCTCTGCCATGTGGGTCCTGGGGATTGAACTCAGGATGTCAGGCTGCTGGTGCCTTTTATGAGCCGAGTCATCTTGCCAACTCTTGAACTTAGTGACCAAGTGTGAATCACCAGAGTGTGTCAGTCATTCATTTAAGCAAAATGTTGTTCCCTGAAGAAAATTTTAGATCACGTACCAAACAATTGAGTAGGTAAAGATGTTTCATCATATTTTATATGCAAAATGTTTCATGTGACTTTCCCAACTTGCCTCCACAGCCGTTTTTCTCCTTTATAAAAGTTGCTCTTGCATTGGTGGCTGCTGTAGGTCTATGCTGTTGACTGGCTCCATTCTGAGGCTCCAGTGTCCTACCACTGCTGATGCTTCAACAGGAAGAGTAAAGCAAACACTGACATTACAAATTCGTGTTGAAATTAGGGCACTGAAAGGATCTAGAAGATCCTGCTAGGGCACATGAGACTTGGTATCCAAGGTGGCGGTGACTCCTACAGAGACTCTCCTATGCAAAATGAAGTAAAGTAAGAAACAAAGGCAAAATTTTCTTCTTGAAATGTTTCCTGCCTTGTGGATAGCTGACAGTGCACAGGGCCAGAAATTCATGCTATGCTACAGTTATAACCACTTTAGGAGCTGTTTGATTAAGGTTTAACCATTTCATTTGATGCTTGCTTAAGAAGAGAATCGAATCTTCTCATTTCACACAATGGCTACCTTATCCACCTGGCTGGTACATCTTGAAGATTACCTGAGATAATAACTGTGAAAGCCACCTGCCAGTTAAAGGTGATTTCATTTATAAAAGGCAGTTTCATGGGGGGGTTAATCAAGGCGTTGGTGAGAGTGGTTAAGACTCTCATTTTTATCAACAGAGAAATAAAGCTATACAGAATTCGATTTTAATAGAACACCAGGCTGGGGTGGGTGATAAAAATGAAGGCTAATGGTAAGAACAAAGATGCTGTATACGAATGAGCCAGTGTGTTTTGAGACAGGAGGCTGGGCAGGATTGTATGGGTTCAAAAGATAATGAGACAAAAAAATGTAGAAACGGGTGACCAGGTTGTTGATTGTACCGAGAGGGACATTATCACAATTCTATCTGGCACATAGCACAATGCCTGTCTCTAAACAGTTAAGTGTCAGAGAAGGCAAGTTTAATGGAGGAGGACTGGTTGCCCTTTGGCTAGATTAAGTATAAACTATCGGTGGGATATGTAAGCAGAGAACTGGAGATAAGGGTTAGGAGTGTAGGGAGAAGGGGATGGATGGAATTGAGAGTCTGAAGCAGTCACACAGGGTGGTGGACAGCTAGGGAGGAGATGCGGCTGGGGACTGCTGTCCCAGGAGCCCTTGCAGACAGCACTACGTGCCCGCAGCTGCTTTGTCCTTTAGAAAGAAGCCATGGAAAAGGTGGTGGCATAAATACTCCAGCATTTACAGAAGTGGCCAATTCATTTTTAGGTGTGAGGATTCAATGACATTTCAATGGTTCATTTGTCTTATTTCTGGGTAACTGGATTCAGAGTATCCAGGACAGAGAAAGTTAACGTTTGGTAAAGAGCCCATCCTGCACAGGAGGACTGGGGAGTAGCTAATGTAACAACTATACTGAATACTCAAGTACTCTCGAAAGCAAAGGCCTAGCTCAGTACCAAGGCTGCTTGTATAGAGGGCAACCTCCTGCTTCTTGACCATGAACTAAGAATGCCCACACATCCCACGGTGTCTGCTCTCAGGGCTGACGGTACCTTCGGGCTGCTAATCCATGTCTCCTTTAGAAATCGCCCTTGGTTTCAGGTTCCTTCACCCTTTTCTAAATAGACAGCTGAGCCAGGGCTCTCATGATATCTCCTTGAGGGGAGGATTTGGCATCTCCAAGCTAGCTCCTGGGGGTGGAGAGAGATGGTCATGAGGGACTGGGAGCTCTTAGCATTGGGCTCAGAACAGGTGTGTCAATGAGTAGCGGAAGTCTCTTCTGCTCCAGTGGCCCCAGGAGGCAGCTTGACCATAGTTCAACTCTATTACCTTCTGAATTCCTGACCTCTCAGTCTTCTGGAGACTCTTTGCCAATGGTGGCTTCTTCCTTTTGCCTTATACAGGGCAAAGAAGTCTTGTAGATTAACTGCCCCCAGGGCCCCGCTCCATTGAGTTCCTGTCTTGATTTCTGTGGCTGATGATGAGCGACATGAAAGCATAAGCCAAAATAAAGCCTTTCCTCCCCAAGCCGTCTTTGGTAGTGGGGTTTCTTCACCGCAGTAGCCGCCCTAACAAGGCAGATGTAAAATGTTCTCCCTAGGCTCATGTGCGGACTGCTGTGGCTGGTGCGGTTTTGGGAGGTAGGTCACTGAACCTTTCAGAGCTGGAGCCCCACGGAGGAAGGGAGTCATCAAGACTGAGCCTTGACATCTCACAGCTGACCATCTTCTCTATTCTCTACTTCCTGACCAAAGATGTCCCGTGACCAGCCACTTCACGATCCTGCTGCCAGATCTTCCTCGCCTCGATGGACTGTGTCTGCTCAAACTCGAGGCAGAAGAAATCCTTCCTCTCTGAAGTGGCTTCTTGTCAGGTCACAGCCATCAGCTCCTGCTCTCTCTCATTTCCCGTATGGAGGAGGAAGGCTCTCCTAAGAGACTTCTACGAGTCCCAGAACAGGTGCCCTTTGATTCATCTCCTGTGATCTTGTTCTTCTGCTGACACACAAGTCGGAATTCTGTATGCGCACATGGCGTTGCCTCTCCCTGATCAGCAGCAACCTCTCTCCTAGCCTACATTCAGGCGGCTACATTCAGGCGGGCGTGTGCTTTTAGAACAAGGATGAAGGCTATTGTGAGTCCTGATTCCGTAGCTACCGCCTTTGGGTTTAAGGGGGACACTGAAGAGGGCTCCCCTTTTGGATAAGAGATTTATTAGTAGAGCTATTTAACACTAGACAAATGGGCAGACAGCATGGAGGGGGCTCTGAGGGAGTGTCAGAACCACGTGGCAGACTGGGGGTCACTTCTTAGAGTGATTACACCATGTGATTAATGAGTGATTGTCTCTCACTCCAGGGAATGGGGTGGTGGGTATGTGTGTGTGTCTTGCATTTGCAGGAATGTGGTCTTGAGGGTATGTGTGTGTGTATAGGCGGAGCCTATTCATTAATAGGTATCCATTATACAGGTGTACCATAGGTAGTTCTCTATAATTGAGAGTTTGTTAGCCTGGGGTCTGTGTGCAGAATCAGCTATTCCAGCTGCAGATGGGCATGAGTCAAGTAGCACCTGGGAACTAAAAACACCCATATTGCACAGACAATTGGCTTTATTGATGAGATGGCTTTATGTAAGCAATGCATCGAATAGAAAATAATTACTAAGATTTTTTTCACTGCCTCTTTTCATAGTAACTTTTTAAGATGTACTCTCCTATTGGCATTCAGAATTTGTTAAAAAAAAAATGAACAAACTGGCAGGGCAAGTGCCGACTGTGAGCTCACCAGTTTGCCTTTTGGAACATGGACACATGAGATACTGAGAGCAAAAGGCTTTTATACATACGTGTGCCTGTTATCCAATCAGGGTTTTCCCTTAACACCCACTGAGGTCTGTGCTGGAGGGAGCACCTGCAGCATATTCTTACAAGTACAAGCAATTAAACAAAATGTGTGTGTAGAGGCCAAAGGCTGATGAGGGATGGATGCAGGCTCTCTTCTACTGCTCTTGGCAACATGCACTTGATAACTAAGCTATCTCTTCAGTACCTACCACCTTAGGTTTTGTCAGTGCCTTTTGTTGAACCCGGAGCTCAATGCCAACAAGCCCCTAGGCCCTATTTGTTTCTGCCCCTCCTGAAGTGCCATGACTAGAAACCAGAGTGGCTGTGTCTGGCTTTTCTTAGGGTAAGGGGAATCCAAACTCACTTTGCACATTAATTACCCTCAGAATATATGTACTTTTTGTTTTAAAATCTAATAGTCTGTGCCATGGAAAGGCACTGATGCCTCAAGGTAGAACAGGTGAGGAAGCTCGGAGCACATGCCTAGCCATTTCTATATTTGCTCTTTCAGGGTTTTGCAGCTACACTCACATGGGCTTCTGTGGGGCAGTGGTCTGTTCAGGCAACCTGGTCCCGGTCGAATAACAAGTCTGGAAACCTGGAGACCTGGTGGGTGGTAATTTCTGCCTGCACAGGATGGAAGGTGTTCGGCCATGCCTCCTGGGTCCCTGTTTCAGTCACAACCTCCCACAGGCCCCCGCAGGAGAGGTGTCTGATATTGGTCACATATATTATCAACACCAATCCTTCTTACATGCAAATAAAGATTCCCTAAACTCTCAGCCCAAACCAATGAGAAGTACCTGCTGTCGAAATCTGAATGATCCCCTAAATTGTATATAGATCCTACCCAGGGAAGTAAAGGTGTGTGAAAGATCTACTCTGTCATCTGAGCCTTTAGTTCTAAGAGCTCTAACACTTGGGGAGAGGACTACTCTCCCGAATCGAATCGCGCCGACTCAGTGCAGGGTGGTGCGGAGCAATGGAGCAGCCTGGAAGGCACGGGGCAGAAACGGAGGTGAAGCCAACTGCAACAGCAGAGGAGCGGCGGAAGCGATTTCTCCTTCTCGCTCACGTCCGCTTCTCTTCTCTTCGCTGTAGCTCTTGCACCAGGCTGGGCCAGAGATCTCCGTGGAAAGCCTCTGGCACATGGGACCACAGGCTTCCACAGAGACCTTGGCAGCTAGCTAGCTGTGCACGTTGCACAACCCCAGTCAGTAGCCTGCTGGTAAGGAGCTGATAATCCTTACATTAAGAAGTTGTAAAAGTTAGCAGAGAGGTATATTTGAAGTATCTGGAACATAGCCGTTATCCCCTCCAGATCAGCTCCTACTAAAGCTGCATCTCCAAGATGGCTAGGAGTCATGCTGTCAAGAGCTGTAGGAGCACCCAAGTCTACAGACAGACAGACTGCGGGAGTTGAAGGCCTCAGACAGTGACTCATGGGTGGGCAGCATGCTGTGTGTGAAGACACTTCTGAGCACCTGCGTCTTGATCTCAAAACATAGCTTTGAGCATTTAAAAATAAGGAGACTTCACATGACTATTCCAAGCCCTGGCTTATCTTACAAGTTGCCTGCTCGTGGAGGTGGAGGCAATGGCCTGTGCCCTTGGGCCCGAGTCTTCAAGGAACAGAACAAAATTCACTGGAATCAGGAGCTGGTCCAGCTGTAGCACTAGCTGAGCCAACAGCTTCTTTGGGCATCATTGCTGCAAAATATGAGCCAGTGGGACTCTAAAGCTGTAGTTCATCTTTTAGGCATAAAAAAAAAAAAAGCCTGAGGTTTTGTTTTGTTTTGTTTTGTTTTTTTAAAGAGTTCTTTCATCATACCATACCCTATCCACTTAGTGAGGTACTAGGACGCACACACACAGACACACACACATACACAGACACACACAGACACACAACCATAGCCATCAGTATAAAAGCCATGATGACTCAGGGGTAAAGAACTCCCCTATGCAGAAACACAAGGCAAGTCTTAAGCTTCCCAGCAGCAGATGCTGAACATGCCGATGTGTGGCATATCCATCTGCTCTAGAAAGTTCCTCATTTCCATATTCTCATCTTGCTTTTTTTTTTTTTTTGGAGGTTGAACATGCCACGCCTCATCTGCACAGGCTTTCTGCTTGGCTGGCCTCAGACAAAGTTACCATTAACTCCCCAACCTGCAAGAAAATGATTTGACACAAAGGATTCCAAAATGTCCTCCTCTCCCCCTACAAGCCTGCAAACAAATAGTACAGGAATGAGGTCAGAAAGGAATCCCCCGCCTACCAGGCACTGAATTCATTTACCTACCTCAGTGCCCATTCAGAAAGAGGGGTGGGACAGAGAACAAGAGCTGCTTGGAGGCCAAGGAGAGTTTGGGGGTCGCACTACATTACAAGATTTGACAGGCCTTTGCCAGCCTTCAGCTTCTTTGTATCTTTTACATAATGGAGCAACACAAACTGAGCAGCCGGGATCTGTGCGGGATCTGTGCTGCCGCCTTAGCACGGAGCACCCTCTTTGCAAATGCTAATAGTATTGCAGCATCCTGTCACCCGCTTACACAACAAAAGGATGTTGATTTTCACATGAACCAGAACAGCCTCATTGTACACAAGTTTGTGACCAACTTGTACTATCTGCTCATCAAAAGCCCAGCCAATCAGAGTACACAGCTGGTGAACCGCACCAAAGGGGGTGCCCATGGGGAGAGCATCCTATCCCAGTGCCTCATGCCACATGAATAAAATTACACTCTATGATCTTGATTCAGTTATGACCATAGTAATTAGTAAAATTAGCAAGAATGCAAATGCGTCAAGATGTTTGGAAAGAGGAATCGGGAGGCATAAAAGTGGGAGTGGCTTTGTGTTTATGCCGAGAGCGTCTGAAAGTGTCTTATGAAAGACACACTCCTGAGAGTCTTGGCAGGAAAAATTGCCATTTCCATATTAAGGCTTGAGAAACCTGACGCTTCTCAAAGCAAGAGAACTAAGGGGTGTATGAGATTTCTGGAAATAAATTTAGTTGAAATTGTTCAGGCTTCTGTTAACACCTTTCCTTTCAAAAATGCAAAGATTTTTAAGTAACAAAAAAACAGCCAAAACTTAGGAAAACTAAATTTGGTACCGAGAGAGAAAGAGAGAGAGAGAGAAAGAGAGAGAGAGAGAGAGAGAGAGAGAGAGAGAGAGAGAGAGAGAGGTCTTAAAAACTGAGAAAAAAAATAAGTCTTCATCTTAGGAGGTTAACTCAGAAAGATGAAGATCTGTAGAAGACAGACATGGAAGTTCACAAGGTGAAGGGAAGCCACACAGCACAGGAGGCCCAGGGTGGACGGGAACTCAGAACCCGAGTCCTGCCCACTGCAGCCACAGCTCAGCTCTGCTGAGAACAATTCCCGAAGCGCAGCCAGCGTCTCTGTGACTTCTCTGAGCCATCTGTTCAAATGACAAGCTCATCTTGCCATTTCTGTGCATGGTGTACCAATGAACTCCCGATACCTCGCAAACCATCACTTTTCTCAAAGCATTTTGTAGAGGAGCTACTCTGCAAAGTGTAATCAGACTTCCTAAGCTTTATTTTGTCAATGTTACAGATTGCTGCACATCCATAAAATGGGAACAGTTCTGCTAGTGATAAAGCTATAAAACCCAAGGCATGCTGGACCCCGTTGCTCTGGATTTGAGTATTCTCGCCCAAGTTTCACAGGCACAATCCTTAGATCTGATGCTGACCATGAGATGCTTCAGAGAAGTTCTAGACGGATCTCACATTGCTCGTGGCTGGTTTGTAGTGCCCTTGGCAGTGCTGAGCCTAGCTAGTTCAACCTCTGACAGGCCTTTCTCCTGATACACTTCTGGCACCTCCTACTCTTGAGTTGTTCAGTGAGGTGGCAGGATCACCATTGTCCCTGGGTGTGTGGATGTTGCTGAAACATTAATATGGTGACTTCTGACTTTTGCTACCTATAAATAACAGGGAAAAAAAGTCATCCGTATTTGGCATTCCAGGGGTCTGGTGGCGGGTTCATTACTGTCTGTGTGGACATTGTCAATTTACACCCGAAAGACAAACTTGTTCTTAACCAATAGAGACCAGTGAGCCCTGCACTTTAGGCTGGGTAGGGCTCAGTGTTAAAGTGTTCCACCTCCAGCACCATAAAGAAGGAAGAGAAGAAAAAAAAAAAAAAGAGAGAGGAGGGGGTGGGATGGGGTGGGGAGGGAGAGGTGGAAGTAGGATAGGGTAGGGTAGGCCCAGGAAAGAAGAGTTCAAAATGGTTAGCAGAAGTACTATGTATCTGCACATGAAAGCCAGGGCAGACCACTGGAGAGGAAGGTGAGTAGCCCAGATGTCCAGCAGAAAGATGGACTTCACTTATCTCTATCAAATCCCTTCACAAAACCTTGAAGGTCTCATGAGCATTAAGTGTGTGCTGCAGGATAAAATTATGACTTCCAGGCTGCTACTCTCTGAAGGATGAACAGAGAACCTGTCCCTAAAGGGTGGAAGCAGAGGACCTGTCCTTAGAGAGCAGAGGACCTGTCCCTGGGAGGCTGCTGCCAGCAATACGACATGGGACTGGGTCTTTAGTGGGGTCTCTGGATTCTCCTTCCAATATTCAATCTCAAATACTTGCACAGGAATCTGTTTATATCTGTCTTAGCTTATACTACTAATAAAAATAGCAGCAATACTTCTTTACCACAAGGTCTGAAAAAGCTGATTTAAGCATACTAAATAGTTACCTCCTTGTACTGGCTAGTTTTGTGTCAACTTGACACAAGCTAGAGTTATCACAGAGAAGGGAGCTTCAGTGAAGGAAATGCCTCCATGAGATCCAACTGTAAGGCATTTTCTCAATTAGTGATCCAGCGGGGAGGGCCCCTTGTGGGTGGTGCCATCCCTGGGCTGGAAGTCCTAGGCTCTATAAGAGAGCAGGCTGAGCAAGCCTGACTAAGACACCTCCTCACCAGTGACTTGATTCCAGAGCAGTACTCACTCACCCACCGGTCCTCTCAGGAGGAGCCGTGCACACTCTAACCACTCCTTTGGTTTCTCTTCAGACAGGCTTCCATGGAGCTCTGATTGGCTTTGGACTTTTTTGGGGGGGGGCAGGGTCTGTCTATATAGCTCTGGCTATCCTGGAACTCACTCATTATGTAGACCAGGATGCCCTCAAAACCATGGAGATCTACTGATCTCTGTCTCTTGAGTGCTGGGATTACAGCAAATACCAACATGCCTGGTCATCTCCAACTTTCTTTTCTTTTCTTTGTTTCTTTCTTTCTTTTTTTTTTTTTTTTCAAGACAGGGTTTCTCTGTATAGCCCTGGCTGTCCTGGAACTCACACTGTAGACTAGGCCTCGAACTCAGAAATCTGCCTGCCTCTGCCTCCCAAGTGCTGGGATTAAAGGCGTGTGCCACCACCGCCCGGCCACATCTCCAATTTTCAAGACAGTAACTCAGTTCTGCCATTTTAGGACAGCAATTTAATATAATGACTTATGAGGAAGGTTTTTCTTACCAGTAAGTTTGTGAAGTGTTTTTCCTCAGGCTAAAGATATTCTAATTAAGCAGTCTTTACAATGTTACTTTTTTGTCTTTACAATTTTATAGTTCCTGTCTTAACCTCCCAGTTTTCTGTACATGTCTACTCAGTATAGCCAAATTAGTGTAGAACCTGTGATCAACATGCCTATCACAAGCTGAGTGTGCAACTGTTTTAAGACATAAACCTACTGTGTTACCCTTAGCACACTGTAATGGTGAGGATTCCCTGACGGCATATGCTAAAGAAACTGTTCTAGTGGATCTTTAGTAACTAACCTCTCATCTTGGACAAAGATTGGAACTTGAATCACAGGACGAAAGCTTGAGCTGAAATAAAGGGTCTTACACTCACTGACCAGAAGTTTATCTTTTTGCAGCTACTCCGAGGACTTCCCACACGTCAGGGTTCTGAATCTTCTCCCAATGCTGACTTCAGCCAAGCAAGTGAAGGCTGCAGGAGCACTCAACACACTGTACTCTGCACAGCTAACCACCAGCAAGTTACTTTAGAAGCTTCACTTAGAAGCAAAGTGGGAATGGAAGCTTTTAATCAGGATGAACAAAGGTGGTCTTTACAGTCCCCACCCGGCCGGCCCCTAGTTAACATCTCTTAGCAGGTGTTGTGTGGGACCGAACACCTCGAACACCTCGGCATCATGAGCAGAAACAATGGCCAGAGTAGCACAGTGTAGCTAGAAAACTGTCCTCTTTTTATATTTTACTGAAGAAAATACCAACGTGTTTTGGGAAATACCAACACAGGAAAAAAAGCATCAGCTGAACATGGATAACAACTGTGAAATCCAAACCTGAGAGAAGCTACTTTGAAAGCTTCTAGATCATGGATTTAGCCAAATCTTGTCATGACCTTAGGTACAAAGGCTTCTTTCTCCCTCATTAAAGCAAATAAAATGTAAAAGATACTCTCCAATAATAGAGTTATAATATCACTTCATTATCCTTTAATTACCCATCTACACAAATGACCTTAGATCAAGCACAGGCAAATATAAGTTGTAGTAACATTTACATCGAGTGTAAGGTTTAAAAATAATACAAAGTCCATTCACAGTGCACAGTGAAGACACAGTTAAGTTTTAAATATTTAGATATCAAATAGCCATGATCGTTTGGAAGGTAAGCATATTTTCAAGCACACTTCTATTGCTACAGTGTAAGATAATCAACCATACACCAGTTTAGAGGATGGAGACACACCCAGTACTGTGATCTCATTTATTGGAAAGAAAAAAAATGTTTCTTTTATCAGATAAATACATCTGAAATAAATAAATACAAAATTAACTAGATAAGAAATTTGCCTTCTGAGCCTACACTCTTTAATTTTATTATTTTTGTTTTTGAGACAGGGTGTCCCTGTGTAGCTTGGCCTTTACTTTAACTTGTGATTGTCCTGCTTCACATGTGACAATTAACACTTGTACAGTTAAGAAGTCTCACTGGCTTCCACACCGTCCCTTTCCACTTGGTCACTGAATAATCTGTGGGAATCCACTGACTACCGTCTGGAAAACGGGGCCGACGAGGAGGAGAGACTAAGAGAAAGGCCCAGATTGCCGCACCTGTAACTAAGTGTGGCTGAAGCAGCAAGCTTACTTCCTGTGGTTCATGCTGCACACAGACTTGGGGTTTATAACTCACATTCTGACAAAGTCATTATGCTTATGATCTGGTTAAAATCCCTTAGTTCTCTAAATAAAATTTTGTCTCAAAAAAAATTTTTTTTTCATCCACTCCATTCTTTGCAAATGGTTTCTTGCCCAGTCAGAGTTTAGCTTGTATATATTGAGCACCTTAACTACATCATGATACACAGGGTCTACTCCTGGGACTCAACTTATTCTTCCCATAGTTTCTGCATTTCATAAGCATCTAGCTTTCAGGGGTTGGGGGTGGGGCACAGTTAGCATGAAACCAGGTTACAAATAACCCACTGGGGTAAAGAATGACAGGGGTTTCTGGTAATGTACTTTAAGTTGAAGTTACAAATTTTGATCCCCTCAAAGAAATAAAAGTTCTCTTCCACTTTAAAAAAAAGTATAAAGAGATATGAGCCCAACATAAGACTTCTGCTTGGGAGAGAGCTGCAGATTTCTCCTGCTGGCCTCAATACCCCATCCCAGTCAGGCTAGCAGGGCTTAGGACAGTAGTTCTCAATCTTCCCAATGCTGGGACCCCCATCCATGACATTATTTTGTTGCTACTTCATATCTGCTCCTGTTATGAATCATAATGTAAATATCTGATATGCAACCTGCAAAGTGCTCTTGGCCCACAGATTGAGAAGCACTGGCTTAGGGCAAGCCTGTCCTAATGGTTGTGTGAATCAGCGCAGGGCTCTCCAGAGCTGTTCACCAATGCCCCACAGCTACGACTTGAGTACGTATCCTAGGGAATGATGGACGCGTTCGTAGCTCTGAGAATTGTACCTAAGTTTCTTATTAATTTAAGAGAGTACTTATTGAATTCATGGTTTCTGAAACACTGTCCCTTCCATACTGTCAGATTTGAGGGACTCATAAACAAAAACAATTCCAAGTAAACTGGTTAAAAAATTAACTGTAAATAAGAAGAGCAACCCTGGGCATTTTTACCATAACAATAAAGCCTTAATAAAAAAGGCAGCAGATGGAAAAGACATTTAAAGTAAATATGGAGAATTTGTTTGCTTTAAGGTTTTTTAAACCAATATAATTTTATGTAAAGCACATGAAAATATTATGAAGGTTATTACTATAACTGCAGTGAATTAAACAGAATTTTCAGGTTTAAGAGTGGATAGGTCAACATTTTTCCCTTGTTAGAATAATTTTTATTTAAAATAGTGTTTGAGGGTTATTGTGTAGCCTTTCTCTGATGACTAGTTCAGATATCTGATAGCACTCTAAATAAAATTTGTTAACTAGTGATCTTTAGTCTTTTCTAGTTTGGGCATAATTCAATGGCTGTGTCAACAGGAGAGACCTACTGTTCCAGAAAGCCTGACCAAGAGCACACAATATTCAAAATGAATGAATTGCAAACAGATACAGAACGCAAAAGCAGCAATGGACTGTATGCTGCTTTGGTTGGCTTCTAAGGCGAGTTTCTAAGCTGGCAATAGAGGGTGGATGTTTCTTTCACCGAATATACACTGAACTGTCCAACACAAATTAACCCAGCTGAAGCATTATCTTATAAACCAGCTTTCTTTCACATGGAACATAAACTGAATTAGTACAATCAAAGTGTTCCTGGATACAGAACACTGTAGACATGACGGCTTAGCAGTAACTGTCGTCTGGTCATATACAATTGATGCCTTTAAAAAAATTACCGTAAGTTTAATTCCAAAGCAGCTACCACTGTATGTCTGATAACACCCATAATGAATCACATCAGTGCCACCACAAGTAAGACTCAAGAGAGCAACTTCCTTATCTTTGAGGACTAAGCCTTATGGCCACACCAATTATGTTTTCCCAATGTTTGCTGTCAGCACAAGCACACGGACTGTGGATGCCATTTCTAGTGTTCTTCTGCTCAAAAGGCAGCTGCAGGTTAGGTGCCTGTAACACACGTACATTACTTTTACCCTGTGACTTTATTTTGCACTGAAAAGGGTAGAACAGGAGAAAAGGAGGCAGGACAAAAGACTGCAGTTTTCATTCTTCAAATGAATGCAGAGGTGATTGATTACAGAGGAGCAGGATCCTGTAGGAACAAACGCACGTGATAATTTTAGATCTGGCAAGACAAATGGACAGACTTAAGCAACTTTATCACAGCATAATTGTAAAATTAAAGCTTAACTGTTCAATCTGCTAGGTTTATTAAAGTTACCTACATCAGTTATAAAATAGTAGCACAATTTTACCAAATATATGTAAATAAACATATACTGAAATTTCTTTTTTTTCCCCAATTTTTTCCTATCATTTCTGTGTGTGTATGTGTGTACACCTGTGCCACAGTGAGAGTGTGAAGGCCAGAGGACAGTTAGCAGGAGTCAGTCCTTGCTTCCATTTTGTGGGTCTTGGGGTTGAACTCAGGCTGTCAGGTTTGGTAGAAGCTCCTTTACCTGCAGAGCCATCTTGCCAGTCCCAGAATCCATTTCTTTTTTTTTTTCTCCTTTTTTTCCCCTTTGAGATAGAGTTTCTCTATGTATCCTTGGCTGTCCTAGAACTCACAGAGAAGTGCCTGTCTCTGCTCTGGAGTGTACCACCACACACACATTCTAGACTTCTTTTTTTCTTTTTCACTTTTTCTTTTTTTAAAGATTTATTTATTTATTTATTTATTTATTTATTTATTTTACAGTGCACTGTAGCTGTCTTCAGACACAGCAGATCCCATTATAGATGGTTGTGAGCCACCATGTGGTTGCTGGGAATTGAACTCAGGACCTCTAGAAGAGCTCTTAACCGATGAGCCATCTCTCTAGCCCCATATTTTTTTTTTTTTTTTTTTAAAGATTTTACACTGTAGCTGTCTTTGGACACACCAGAGAAGGCATCAGATCCCGTTACAAATGGTTGTGAGCCACCGTGTGGTTGCTGGGAATTGAACTCAGGACCTTTGGAAGAGCAGTCAGTGCTCTTAATCTCTGAGCCATCTCTCCAGCCCTAGACTTCTTTCTTAAAGCATTAGAACAATTGCATAGAAAAGTCATACTGCTAGTGGGAGGCACTCTACAAGTGCTGAAATTACAAAGGGAGAGCTATTCTTTCATATACTGGGTAACTTTAACAAAATGGTATAACTAAAGCAAGACTGCCCTCTCCAGATTCACTCCACTACTGGATATTTGAGGTAGGAAATAGACCATCTGTCCAATTTAGATAAGCTGTGAAAGTCTATAGAGGCATAGGAGTGAGCAAAGGGGGAGAGAATGGCCTTAGGGACTTCAGACAAGTAGATTAGGAAAATTAGTATGGCTTCCTTTGCTGAGGGCTTTTCTACATACAAATATCACCACAGCCTATACCCTAGGATTGCCTTTGGAAGAAGAACAAACAAACAATCAAACAAAGATATGTTCAGGCAGGGAAACAACTCTAGACACTACACTGACTAGGTTACATTAGAGACTTCAAACTATTATGTAAGAAAGCAGCTGGCTTTAGACGCCATCATTTAGCTTAAATATATTTGTAACTCTCTCTCTGACTTATTTTTAAAAATTATGTATGTGCATATGAGTGCAGTGCCTGCAGAAGAAGAGGCTGTTGTAGCTCTTGGAGCTGGAGTTACAGGAAGGAGTATGCTGCCTGATATGTCCTCTACAAGAGCCACATGCAGTCCTAACCACTGAGCTATCCCTCTAGCCTATAGCTTTTACTTTTAACAGGGTTTCACAGATTTCTTCATTTAATGTCATTTCTGTAAACAAAATGCCATGAGATCTGGGTGCTCCCCAAGAGTACCTTAGACTAGACCAGAGCCTAGGGATTCTGCCTCCACCACTCCAGCACTGGGATCACAAGCCAGGCCTTTTGTGTGAGCACTGGGGACTGAACTCACATGCTCCTGCTTGCATGCCAAGCACTGCCAGTAGTTTAGTGAGCTCCTTAGCATCTCCTCTAAGGCTTCCTAACTCCCTTCTCCCCTACTCATTGCTGGTAGACTGTTTTGAATACTCTGTAATCCAAGTGTACCTCCCTGGTCAGCTAATTCTCCAAGCACAATTCCCTTGTGGTGGAGAAGCCAATGCTCCTGGTTCTAAAGGCTTTCTATCCTGGGAGGAACTGGACATGAGGCAGGGAACTGGTCACTCACCAAAGTTCTTCAGTGATATAAGATTTAAGTAAGTGATAATAGCTTAAACAGAATTCTTATCTCAACTTAATAAAATCCAGTGACAGAGTGATAGAAATCCCTTAGTGATAATTAAAAATTAGCTATATTAAGGATAACAAATTCTAATGGTATTTAAATGACTATAAATAGAAAAAAGGCCTATCTAAATTTTGTAAACAAAAGAAGTAGATTAAGAACAATTACTGTTAATTATTAGTCAAGCCAAATAAAGAAGCTTTGTAAGTTGAATATTTAACATACAATTACCTATTGCGAGCATGAGGTTAAGATAAAGACAAGCCCAGATCCACTTCTCAATGCAGAAAACAAGTCTGCATGATAGAAAATCATCACTATAAAATATCTTTACTAACCCTGGTTCTGTCTGACATGAGCTCTAGAGGGTGATTTTAGTTTAGCCAGAAGGCAATCAAAGAGTTTAACGTGTGGCCTAACACTCAGGAGGCGGGTGTGGAGAGTCACAAGGGTCACACAGCAGAGAAGTAAACTCGACGCAGTCATAGACCCATAAACTATTAGGAAAGATTTCAGAAACATGCTTTGATGGAGTGTGCCCAGTCTCAGAATTACTCACTTGACACAATCTACTTCTCCTGGTGAAGAGCTTCAATGAAAGCATCAAGTTTTTCTTGAATTTCTCTAACTTTCTCTATGGAGATAAAAAGAGATAAATATAAACACATTTACTTTCCAAAGGCATCAGAAATTATTAGAGACAATTCCTTATTATTAAATCGTCTATGAAACTTTAACTGCTGCAGAAAAGGGAGGAGCTCACTTTTCCCAAACCTCTCGTGGTCCATGTCCAGGTAGATCAGAAGAGCAGCAAGCAGCCACTCGTTGGAAGGGGAGGGGAGAAACACTTGACAGACCCCTTTGGGAAATTATTAAATACAGCTGTGGATACCGACACATAGGTGTATTCGTGATTCCTTGAAGCTCTACCAAAGAAATGCTAAGGCTATTTTTAGGAATTAAAAGAGTGACTGGAAATGGTGGCTCATGTCTGTAAACCAGACCTTGGGACGCTGACTATGAGGTGACTATGAGGCTGCAATGCCAGACCCTTCTGTCTCAATGACAACCGAGAAAGATCAAAGCCAGGAGAATATTTAACCAACCTGAGTCTGGAAAATGATGCTTTAAAATACAAAGTAATAGGTGAGGTTATGCAGGAACATCAGGCAGCACTACCCTATAAAGGGTGCCTGGGTATCAAGCTGACAAGGACAGACTTGTGATGGTTAATCCTGGCTGTCAACTTGATACAACCTAGGGCCACTAAGGAAGAGGCAACTTCAACTGAAGAACTGCCTTGGTCAGACAGGCTTGTGGGAGATTTCTTGATTGATGACTGACGTGGGAGGGTCCAGCCTACTGTGGGTGGCACCATCCTTGGCAGGTACGTAGGTCTTGGCTATATAAGGCAAGGAAGCTGAGCAAGAGCCAGTGAGACAGCAAGCCAGTGAGCAACACTCCATTCAATTCCTATGGTTTCTACTTCAAGCTCCTGCCTTGAGTCTCAGTGATGACTGTGACCTGAAAGTGTAAGCAAAGTGAACTCTTCCTCTTGAAGTTTTTTTCACTCAGTGTTTTAGCACTACAACACAGAAGCAAACTATAATACCCACTGAGCCATCTCGCAGGCCCTTAGGCTTCAATCTACATAATGTACATTTTTTCTGGTGGGCTAGCTTCCATTTCTGTTTTCCTTTTGTTTTCTTTACTCCTTCTCTTCTTCCTCTTTTTTTTTTTTTTTTTTTTTTGAGACAAAGCCTCTCTGTGTATAGCCTGGTTGTCCTAGAACTTGCTCTGTAGACCAGGATGGCCTTGAACTCACAGAGATTTTCCTGCTTCTGCCTGAGTGCTGCAATTACAGGCATGCACAATCACCACCCAGCCTAGCTTCCATTTCTTAATTCGCAGTCAAACCAACAAATATTTTTTGGCTTTCCCAAATGAAGCCAGTCTTGGTTTTAAAACAAATCCATTCAATGGCTTAAAAACAGATGATTTTTTTTTCTAAAAAGTATTTTTTCAGAGTTTCATATACATGTACTTCCTTAGCTATACCATTCTTTAAAAGGGTAAAAGAAAAGAGCTTTTTAAATTACCTTATAGCAATTCTGGAGATGATCATGGTCTTCATATAAACTTAAACAAACAATAAAAACCTCAACAAAACTCCCACCTAACTTGAATAGCACACAGGAGAGAAATCCCACAAAGATGTTTCCAGCCTCAGCAACATCTAACCACTCCCTGGTGTAGTCTATTTGGGAATGTCATATCATATGCAGAAAGAAAATCTAGTTTTATTTCACATATGATCTGATTGCAACTGGGCAGCCACAGGGTCAATTTGCCCACTTTTGCCCTATCAGTAATGGCCTCAGAGGGGCAGACCGTCTGCAGGCATATGGCACAGTAGTGTCACTCACAGAGACAGGTCAGAGGAAAAGATACCAACCCCCCCCTGGAGCAGGTATCTAATTCTGCACGTTCTAAAGGAAAGTCCAATTTTTATAAAATTAAGAGGTAAGCAATATTTTTTCCCTAAATGAACATTAAATGATTATTTAACACAAAGACACAGAAAATTCTAGGTTTCCCTTAAAAAGTTATGATTTTATGAAAAATGTTTACCATTGTAATATCAGGACATGGTACTGCTTTGCCACAAAGGGCATAAGTTCCTAGCAGTGATAGGGACTAGTGTGAAGTGACGGGAGAATGGGCTGTTACATGGAAAAGCAATCCTCAACATTGCCATTTTCAACCTAAAGAAATCCATTTGTCTTTCTCACCTGTACAATGAACTAAGTGGAATCTTATGGGACATGGAAGAAATTCTACCCCTTCCCCCTTTTAAACAAGATTCATCTTAACTGTGCGTATATGTGTTGTGTGGTTCTGTGCAGCTAAGTGCAGTTGTGAGCCGCTCTGTGGCTTCTTTGCTCTTAACTGCTGAGCCTTTTTTCTCCAGCCCCAAGAGATTCTACCGTTAAGAAGCATTTAACCATACCTTTAATACCAGCACTGGGGATCCAGTGCTGGTACGTACCTTTAATACCAGCACTGGGGAGTCAGAGGCAGGCAGATCTTTGTGAGTTTGAGTTAGCCTGGTCTACAAATCAAGTTCTATGACAACCAGGCCTGTTAGACAGAACAGAAAAAAAAAAGGCATTATTCCTTCCTTAGTCTCAGTTCAGATTGAGGAATGTCTACTTCTTTGAAGTGATTTCAAACTTGACCTTCAATCCTATAGACATCAGTGCTAAGGACGAGCCCTGCTCACCTTCCTCTGATTTAGAAACACATATGAAATCTGCTGCCACATGCCAAATGAAAAGAGCAAGTCTACTGAAAAGCCACCTTTTATGTGAAACAGGATATATTCTGGTAAAAAGCATAGGGAGTACAAATCAGCAAGCCTAGTTGTAAAGCAAACTAGCATTTCTCTTAACTATCTGGATTAAATAATGACAACTAGTGAATTCTTACAAAATCTGTGGCCTTTTTGATAAACCAACTTAGGAAGGGCTTAAACTATTCTGTTACACAGTTCTGAATGTAGTGAATAAGGAGTCTAATTTCCATTTACAAAATGTTTACTTAAAAGATGAGCTATCTCAAACATCAATTCATTGTGTATCTTGATTGGATCATGAATATTCCTATAATCCCCCAACTCATAAACTGCCAGCCTCAGTGAATGACGGATGGACAGACCTTCTTTTTCCTTCCCTCCAGATGACACATTTCAGGTCTCTTTATCTTCGCATGAAACAGCACTGCTCCTCAGTGGGTTTTGAGTCCTTGGATACTTCAAGTCCCAAGTTCAGACTAATCTGTAATTAGGTCTTGACTACACTGACTGACAAAAGGCCTGACCTGGGAGAGGGGTCACCTTAGTGGTTAATATCAGTTCAGAGCACGATCAAAGAGCCACACACAAAGCACTGCCACATATGCTGAAATAAACCTTAGACAACCTTTGATGTTTTAAAAGAAAGCATGAAGAAACTTGCTGAAGAGCTAAGAAAATGCACTGGAAGAAAAGCACACACCCAGAGATCTCAGCCACCGTTGCACCAGCACACCATGCCACCTTTAGGACACCTCATGGGTGAAGTTCTTCAGGAAAGGGGCTGTTCACGGAAAGCTGGGAATTTATGAAGGCTTTCTTACGGAATGCACACACTGCTATTGAAAACATTTGCAATTTACTGCACAACTGTACTATATAAGTGCCCTTTAGAAACTCAGCATCTAGAGAAATCTAGGATATGGAGAAACAAGGAAACCAGAACCCAAATGGTCAAAACTATAGTCCCGATTATTTATTCACTATTCTGCTTCAAGTAAAACTTAATTCAAACATTTGCAAATACTTTTAAAAATGCGATATTTTATATCCTCAAAGCTTCCTGAAGAATGGTTGAAAGGAACAGAGCAACTCAATTTGCATACACAAGTAGCTCGATAGTGACTCACGGGTAAATTCAACATTCTTTTCTTTTCTCCCTCAGAAAAGGTCTCTCTAACCTGTTTGTTCTGGACCTTGCTATGTAGATACGGCTGGCCTCTGATCACAGATCTTCCTGTTCCTGCCTCCTGAAAGCTGGAATTAAAGGTATGTACCACCATGCTTGACTCTAAATCCAGCTTTCTTAAACTTTTTAAAAGTCATTTTAAGGCAAGGAAGACAGTCCTATCTGGCTCCTTTGGTAAACACAACAGAACCTATACCTATAATTTCTGAGTATTTTGAAGTTGGCATGAACACAGCAGCCTTCTATTTAGGTCTGTATCCTTATTAGACTCAATCTTCCCTGGTAGACAACAATGGCGATCTCAGCTCAGCTACCTAGTGATGATTACTGTCTGTCTGTCTTAACAATGAACAGCACCATTACTCAAGGTGCTGGCGAGTGTAAGTATAAAACCTCGAACTTTTGGTTCTCTCATACTCACAGAAAGGCTGAGCTGCTCAGTGAAAGCAGTAGTATTGGGATGGAAAACTCAGCTACTTCCCTAGATACATCTTCTCTTGAGACAAGCCAAATTAAATAATCATGTATGTATTTGGACAATACGGTGATTTCTCTTAGGAATTCTTTTTTTTTTTCTTTAAAGTTTATTCAATACAACACAGTCTCCAAAATCACTGGGGTGGCTGACCACGCCCACGACCGAAGCCGCCTCTAAACTGGAATTCAGTTGCTGAACCAGCCCCAGCCTCGGCTTTCTTGTCAGCTCCAGGTGGCACAGCGCTCCTTCTGTGTCTCTGTCGGCCTCCCCTCTTGTGAATCTTGCAGGCCGTTCACCCTCTGGACCTTTTGGCCGTGGCCTGCCAGTCTCGGGACAGCTGCGGCGCAGGGTGGCGGGCTCGATCTCCGGGGGTAGGTGCAGGCAATCTCGGAGATATTGGATGCCCTCGTTCGTGAGGAACCAGTAGAAATGTCTCCAAGCAAACTGCTCCTTCACGTAGCCCCGAGACTTGAGAGACTGCATGGCCTTCATGACGTGAAGGTTGGGCATGTTCTTGTCCGCCAGCTCCGGGTGTTTGGGCATGTTGACGTCCTTTTTGGCGACCATCACGCCCTCCTTAAAGAGGAGCTCGTAGATGGCGATCCGATTCTTCTTAGGCATCAACATCGCGGCGGCTGCCTCTCCTAGGAATTCTTCTATTTCTGGTCCACACTGAGAACAGTCAGCTGAGGACCTGGGGCTGGGAACATAGCTCAGCTGCTAGAGAGCTGCCCAACTTGCATGCAGCCCTGAGACCAGTTCCCAACACTACATAAACCTATGGGTTTAAGGTTTAAGAAAGCTGGATTTGGAGCCAATTGTCGTGGTGCACACCTTTAGTTCCAGCATTCAGGAGGCAGAAGCAGGTAGATCTCTGTTGTTAGAGGCCAGTGTGTCTATGTAGTTTATATAGTCTACAGGAGGTGAGATTGGAGGATCAGAAGAGCAAGCCACTTTTGTGCTTGAGCTTATAGCAAGTTCAAGGTTAACCTGGGCTACATGAGACTTGTAACAACAATGACAATGACAACAATAGTCACAAGAAAAAGGAGGAGGAAGAGGAAGAAGAGAGGAGGAAGAGGAAGAGGAGGAAGAGGATGATGACGGCCACCACCCAGCCCCAGAAACTCAGGTGTGACCATCTGACTTATAATGTTGTTTAACTCTGTGTCCACTTTGAAAGGACCGATCAGACATTTCTATGAGGTGTGTGTACCAGGTGGTTTTATCCTACTCCTAAGGTAAACTGTTGTGTGGTGGTCTGGTGACCACAAGAACCAGTTATCCAGCTTTACTTTCCAGGGGGCACCATCACTTTGTCTAGGAGAGCATACAGAGCTTTCTGGAGCACGGACTTGCAGTGTTATCGGCCTCACATAAGTTTTGTGGAAGACATTCACACACAGCTAGACTTGCAGTCTAACAGAATATTCTAAATGTGGTCTTTTTATATTGATGACTCTTTTAAAATCATAATTTAAAATCATTCTATAGGCTAATTGTGGAAATGACAGTATTTGCACATTTAACCTCTGGGGAATTTTTTTCTTATGGAAGGAAAAATATTATTTATATAGAATTATTTTCTTTCTTTCCTTTATTAAAAAGAGTTTTATTTATTTATTTAATTTTACTTTTTTTTTAAGAAAGGGCTTTGCTATATCCCAGGTTGGCTTAGAACTCATTATGTAGCTCAGCTGTTTTTTTTTCTTAAGGATTTATTTATTATTATATGTAAGTACACGGTAGCTGTCTTCAGACACGCCACACCAGAAGAGGGTGACAGATCCCATTACAGGTGGTTGTGAGCCACCATGTGGTTGCTGGGATCTGAACTCAGGACCTTCGGAAGAGTAGTCAGTGCTCTTAACCGCTGAGACATTTCTCCAGCCCTACAGGTGGGTTTTGAACTTGAACTCATGGCAATCCTCCTGTCTCAGCCTTTTGAATAGTGAGATTACAGTTATGCCATACTATGCCTTGCTATGCTATGCTCAATTCTTAGAAAAGCCAACATTAGAAGTATTATAGCATATACTTTCAGGACCAGGTATAACAGCAACCAAAAACAAAAAAAGGAAAGCTCTTATGGCATTCATGACCATCTTTTTCTAGTAAAGACCACAGAATCTATCATGAGGTTACAGCTGTATACTGTGAGGCATTTTATTTTGTGTTCAGCACACAAAATATTTCAAATTATATCAACTCACATTATGATAATAAAAATGTAAAGTTATTTGGTATTCTAATTATTAGTGAGTGATATATTGTTTTCTTTCTCCTCTGATAGCTAAAATATACTTTGTCAAAAGGAAAATTTCATTTGTTAGTGTATGGTTAGTGTAGAAAATCTAAATATCACATTTCAAAGATATAGTAACATAGGCAATTACTTGAGAAGATGGAAAAAGTCAGTAAATTATTCTGTTCCATCAAATTATGGCTTTAAAACTTTATAGTTTTTTGTCTTTTCCATATTTCTCCTATTTTTAAAAGTATACTTTACTCTGAATTTGCTAGGAGGAAAGCTGAAACATTGTAAGAAAAGAAAAACCACCCAGGCAGCCCTTAAAGAGATAGGGCATCATTTATCACTTGCAAAGACAGGTTTATAAGAAGAGGCCCCTTCTGTTCCTTTAAGGCTGCAAAACAGATGGGAAGTGAATGGATGGTCAATGGAACAAGGAAACACATGGGAGGGGCTGCAGGACGCATGTTCCCAGCACAAGAAAGGAGGCCAAGGTTGTAACTGCATGACTGGGGCCTGGAGAGGGCCTTTCTTCAAGCTGTTACAAAGACAAACGCTGCTCCTCATCCGGCCGTCAAACTGTTATAAATATTGGTTTGTCAAAAGACCTTCAGTGCTGAAGCTTTAAAAAGGATGTATAGCAGATAAATGAATCACAGGAAAGAGGTTCAAACAGCTCATTAATGTAATTTTAAAAGAAGAAAAAATATAAGCTCAGAGAATATAATTCCGATTTATGAATTGAAAGCTTTAGTCAAGCTCCAGTTGAGATGAAATAAAAAATGAAATACAAGTCATAGCTCTTAAACAGATGTTCTATTAGGCAAACTACTGCCCATCCCGCTGGAAGCACACCACACACAAGGAGGTCTGGTTACTAATATAAGTTGTCTCTTTCCAGTCAGAAATGTTTGGGACCAGAAATATTATACATTTCTGCTTTTCTAGTTGAACACCAAGAATCTGAAAATTTGAGAGTCAGAAAGTATCTATCATGTGAGTACTCAAGTTTCAGATGTTACAGCCTTTTGGATTAGAAGTGCCAAACTGCACTTGTGCAGTAAGAGCAGGGGGTGCCAAAATATAGTAAGTACAGAATTGACGCTACATATTATTTAAATTAGAAATCATCCGTGAAATTTTAATTACACTTTTTTTTTTCTCAGCTGCCTGACATGGGTGCTGGAATCAAACACAGATCCCACCTAAGAGAAGTACAGGCTTTTAACCACTAAGCTATCTCTCTGGCTCCAAATTCTAGATTCTTTTTTCAAGAAATGACTTATTAAAAAAATAACAGGTGTGTGTGTGTGTGTATGTATATACGAAGGGGACATATGTGCATATAAACTCTAGATTCTTAAAACTTGGTTTCACTAAGAAAACAAGCTCTGAAACACTTGTTAACAATACAAAATAAGAAGCCAAATTACAGCCGGGCAGTGGTGGCACACACCTTTAATCCCAGCAATTGGGAGGCAGAGGCAGGTGGATTTCTGAGTTCAAGGCCAGCCGGGTCTACAGAGTAAGTTCCAGGACATCCAGGGCTATACAGAGAAACCCTGTCTCGAAAAACCAAAAAGAAGCCAAATTACAAGAGTTGTGTCTATGGTCACTAACAAACAAACCAAAGACCCAGGTGACCAGAACCCTCAAGCAATTCTAAAAGCACCGGTGCTGACAGAGCTAGCTCCACTTTGCTATAAACATTTGTGTACCTGGCTAACTGATTAACCTCAGGCCACATCAATTTCTAAATATAAACAATGGGGAATGCCTCCTCTCAGGCCACATGCAGCTCTAAGAGACTTCTGTCAACTACACAAACCTGAGGGACAGATGTGTTTCAAGCAGGACACAGAATCCAAACTAATGAATGGTGCAGTTACATGGAAATATCCATCCTCGATTCCTGAACAGAATATATTCTATTCCTATATAATTATTCTCTCTTCATTTTTAGTAGTCCATGGGAAAATTTTCAGTAGCGATGAGAATAAAATATTTAGAAGAAACAAGTGGATTCTGAGAAGCAGGGCTGCACGAATACACAGTGGCTAGAACTACATGGAAGGACCCATCCACTACATTTAAGGGAAAACAGTTTGGGCATCTTTGGACAAGGAAGACATGACGAAGGCACAGGCACACACAGGAAGGCCAGCTCCTCACAGGTGGCTCGACCCTCAAGAGAGTGACTTACTACACAGTATGCTACCACATGGCCTTTGGGTCACACAGACTCTATAAAGTAGCTTCTCCAGAAGATTCAGTTTTATTAATGTCGCTTGCTCTCTCAATGAGTATAAAACCAAGTCTGTACAAAGAAAAGGAAGTGGACTGCAGCCCACCCTGCTAGATGAGAAGCTGGATAGAAGTGCACTGACAGTGAACTCAAAGTGTGGGTAGAAGATCGCGCAGAGCTCTCAAGACACTGCCCTGGACGCATTCAATAGCCTATTGAGCTACAAGGGGAATCGTAATAACCTCTGGTTGGGACAGTTTTTAAAACTTACTACCCCACTCCCCACAATAATAAAAGACTTAAAAAACAGAAAACCTAATTCCTAGTAGTATACCTGCTAGAATCTGTTTAAAGATAGAGCTGTGTACACAGCTCAGAGTAAGAAGTTGTGCAAAAAAGGAGGAGATAAAAGAATAAAAACAAAGCAAAGCAATTTTAATTCCTGTGTCAGAAAGGGGATAAGAATTCACTTTACTTACTTAAGTGAAATAAAAAAATAGCAGCCTCTTTGTACAATTTAAAGTACAAAAGCTAGAAGACAGCAGAGAGATGTGTAAGGAATAAATAAGATGGACTATTTTATACATGGATGGTAACAAAGGAAGGAAAAAAACCTCCCTCAAGTGAAAGTGCAAAGCTTGAGACCTCCCTAGCTCGCGCAATACTTGACGTTTGCTCCCACACGACTGCGCACAACGGTAACAGTAAATGAGAACATGCCGACTTCCACTAGCAGAGGCTGACCCTACGGTGAGCCATTACGGAGGCCTATGCAATGTCTCCTAGTGCTGCTACATGAACATGCTATTTGGAAAAACATCAATTTACTTTTAAAATTGAGTAATCACATACAGATTTTATTATTCTTATGAAGAGAATAATTAAGGTGATGAATTTTTTTTTTCTTTCGAGACAAGGTTTCTCTGTGTAGACCAGGCTGGCCTTGAATTCAGAGATCTTTCTGTCTCTGCCTTCTAAGTGCTGGGATCAAAGGCGTGCGTGCACCACTGATGGCTGACTTAAATGATGAAAATTTTAAGGGAATTTTGTACTGTACTTATTGGGAGGGAAAGTTTAGAAACACGTAATAGTAAAATACCAAAATTCCTTTGGTTTTAACCCATGTCTCCATGTAGCCCTAAGAAATGTGCTTCACAGTGGGCATGGTAGTCCATGCCTTTAATCTCAGCACTTGGGGGCAGAGGCAGGTGAATCTCTATGAACTGGAGGCTAGCCTGGTCTTCACAGCCAGTTCTAGGCCAGCCAAAGCTATAGAGTGAGATCCTGTCTCAAAAAACCAAAAGAAAAAAAGAAGTGTATTTCCCACATACATGGTGTAGGGTGTCAATAGTGGGTCTATAACCCATGAAGTTCTCCCTTTCACAAAATGTTTACCTTGCTGATTTTATTTTTTATATACTTTCATAAGCCAGCAGATTACATATTATGATTAGATTTGCATTCCCACTACTAGGTTCTATTTTTATCATCTTAGAATTGGAGAGAATATACAGAAACATAAAATTTGAAAAAAGTAGGGCTGAAGAAGAGGTGGCTATGAGATTACAAGCACAGGCTGCCCTTCCAGAGGGACTGGGTTCAGTTCCTAGCAGCCTCATGACAGTTGACAGTGGTCTATAACACCAGGTGCAGAGATCCAGGGGCCTCTTTGGTCTCCTCAGGCATGAGACATGCATACATACATGAGACACTTACATACACACTGGCAGAACACTTGTACATAATAAAGTAAAATAATCTTTAAAGAAAATTTTGAAAAGCTTTAACTTTATTATTTCATTCTAATAATGCTCACCAAGGAAATGATAAGCATTATTAGAAGAGAAAAAAAATTCTAGTGTTAAATATGAAGCCTGGCTACCATACTAACACATAAACAGAACTTATTTCACTGCAGTAGTTTTCAACCTGTGGGTTGCAACCCCTTTGCCAAACTTCTATCTCAAAAATCTTTACATTATGATTCACAACAGTGGCAAAATTACAGTTATGAAGTAGCAACAAAATTTGATTGGGGGTTACTGCAACATGAAGAACTATATTAAAGGGTCACAGCATTAGGGTGGGTGAGAAGCACTGCTTTAAGGTGATAAAGTACATTGGCTGGGTTTACATACACCTTTAATCCTATATCTCGGGGTTGGAAGACAGAAGCAGGCAGATTTTTTCGACTTTTAAGACCAGCCTGCTCTAAACAGTGATTTTCAAGCCAGTCCAAGCTACACAGTAAGACCTTGCCTCAAAATAAAACAATCAAAAATCCCCACTACAAATCCAATTCATGGATTATTGACAATAACATTGCTTTTATTCTCATTTATAATCATAATCTCATTTATAAGAATAACTTACAAATTACCATTTATAAATGTTTAATCATCTAAAACTGTATTTAAAGGTCTTGCTAATGAAGTGTTGACTATAGTAGCTTATATAATATAATGTAACTATCTCTTTAACCTTACACCAATCTATTCTCGACTATGAGTTGAAGAAGTAGACTTGCTCCATGCAGCTCTGCTGGCTCAGTTTGCACCTGCATCTCCTCATGAATAGCAAGCAGGAGAGCACACTATGGAGGCCTGGCTTGTCACAGACACTCTGTGCGTAAATAAATAACTCTCACACAGAGGCTTCTCTCTTAAGGATTACTTTTGTGTGTGTGTGTCAGCTTTGTTCTTTTCTGTCTATAACACAGAGCAGAGCCCACCTCATGTATGCATACTCAAGGTAAAAAGAATTCTTACCTTCAAAATGGCAGAACTTACAAAATAATTTTTATCCAGAAAAGATGTATTAAAGAGTTACTACTAACATAAAACAGAAATGTTTATTCTGTAGTAAAAAGTACCAATCTTTCCTTTTTACAAACATATATATCTAGAAATAACCATTTCACAACATTTGAATGCCAAAGAAAATGTGTTCCGATAAACTTAATTCTTAATGCTGGAAATTATTAGAGTTTTTTTTTTTTTCTTTCCTGTGGTGAATTGGATGGACTAGCAATTAGGGAATCACTGGGGGCCCATAAATCAGTGGTTTGCATACTGTAAAAGCCAGACCACAAGAAGTCAGTAAGGGAGTGGCTGGTACCAGAGTGAATACACAAGTGTGAGCTGCTCACAAGGGACAGAACAAGAGCTTCTGGTGAGACCGAGGAAAGGTCGCCAGGACCTCTAGTCTCTCCCTTTGAAGTTCAGAGAAGGGCTAATGAAAGTCAGTATTAAAATAGTGATTGAGCATTCACTGACCATGTGTGTGACATATAACAAAAAGTATAATAAGTTCATAAGTGAACCAAATCCTCTTGCTAGGGTGGGTCAATCATCATAGACATGACTGTATTTTCTCTGAATGATTTTCTTGGCTGATTTACAGTTATGCAGTGGGAAGGCAGCACTCTTTCTGCTCAATTACACAACCATGGCAGTGGCTAAGTATGCTTTTAGTCACTGAGGGAAGGCAAGTAAGCAGGTAGGAGGGAAATATAAGAAAAGGAGGGGCACAGCCTTTTGTGCCAGAAGCCAGGGAAGGTGAAACAGTATTGGAGCCAAAGAAACAGCAAGAGGACTGAGAGAGAAGTGAGCCCAGGCAATCACAGTCTTGACTCTCACACCTTCTGCCCTACTACTCTGCACCTACCTTCTTTCCCCCCCTCTCTCTTTCTTCCTTCCCTCCTTCCTTCCTTTTTTTCTTTTCTATTTATGCGTATGTAAGTGCCTGAATGTCTATGTGTGCACCACTTGTATGTCTGGTGCCCAGAGGCCAGAAGGGAGTGTGGGTCTCCTGGAGCTCGAGTTCCAGGCAGTTGTTTGCAAGAGCAATAAAGACCATCTCTCCAGTTCCCTCTTTTCTTTCCCTACTCTGGACCTAGGGACTAAAACTCAATGCCACCCTTTTTTTTAAATTTTCTTAAAACTGATTGCTTTTGTTAAATCTACAGAAATAAAACTGACTTGCTACCACATTTGGAATTCAAAGGACTTAACAAATTTGTGACGATCACATACTACTTTCAGAAATAGTTATTTGGCAATTCTGTTCCAATTAATGAAGAGAAAACTGCCTTGCTGTGAATAGAAGAATGCTGCAGGGTATGCTTGGGGGTGGGGAGATGGTGAGCGGCAAGAATCACAGGGAACTTTCATGCAATTTAGGTTCCACATTGAGAATAAATAAGCGTTGTGGGGTGGTTTTAGTCCTGCATCAACCAGGTCCACTGACCTCATCTGTGACAGTAGCAAGTGCCAGAGAAGAGGAGAAATACAAAGTAATCAACAGATATTAAATCTCAGATTCACATAACATTCTCCCTCTCTGAACACAGAACAAAAACACTCCAGTTAACTATATTTCTGCTAGCTATGCCTCACTTGCTTTTAAATTCAGACTTAAAATGGCATGAAGGAACTCTTACAACTATCCCATAAGTAAGGATGGTGTTTGTGTCACTGAAAGCATCTTTGTAGACTTAGGAGGCTTTGCTATGTTCCTAATTGCGGCCTTGCAAATGAAATACTCATCTGTTGCTTCCCTTATGTCATTGCAATTTTAAAATGAACAAATGCATCTGTTTTCTGTCATTAAATAATATTAACCATGGTGAGCAGAGTTCTCATAGTGAGCATGCCTTCTGTTGCTGAACATTAGGTAATTCAGAGAAAAAAAGCCTTCATATCTGTAGTCTCTATAGCCAAGTTTTATCGTCACAAGTGAGTGTCACACAGCCAAAGATACAAAGGTTGTATCTTTGCTCCTTTCTAATTATCAAGAGAAAGCACAGGATGGTGGATAAGAGGAGGCTGGGAACGTGAAGAAACACAAAGAGGAGCCTGAACAGCATTGTATGCGCTCAAGAGAAACAAACTCTAAGTTTCCAGTAACAATTGCTTGCTGTCTGGGAGATGCTCAGGCATCAAACAATAAAGAACAGTCAACAGAGGCAAGAGGCCTCGCACGCTGCTGCTCTCCTGCTCTTTAATCCTTCTGAGCTCTGGTAAAAAGGCCAGCTGTTGCCACCTCGTGTAGGGTAGAGGCAGTCAGCAGAGCAGATTAACTGGGGGTGGGGAAAGGGGATATTGCAAAATTCTAAATTAACAGCCACTTTGATTTCACTGCTTTTAACATGAATGCTAGTCAACTATACTATTACAATAAGTCTGCACAATGAACAGCAGAGTTTATTACTGTTTTTATTATTCATATATTTTTATTTTATGTTCATATTGGTAAATATGAAGAAATGTACAGAAACTGGTAGAGAACATTTCAACACTCTTAATCTTGCTCAACAAAACCGAAAGTTAGAATAACAGCAAGTTAAAATGGAAAGGGTTGGTGTATCTCATATCTGGACCTTAGGACTCAGGTATGAACATAACACACTGAAGAGCTCTTTAGTTTGGGGCCCGGGGCTGTGGTTCAGTAGGGAGAGTTTGCTGTGCATAGGCAAAGCCCTGGTGGATTGGGCCTGGAATCCTTGCACTGAGCACTTAGTAGGTGGGAGCAAGTTGAGCATGAAGTTCAAGGTCTTAGACACACAGAGAGTTTGAGACCAGCAAGGGGGATATATCCAGGTTCTGGGCACCTCTGATTATAGTGGGACCTGGCAGGCTGGAGAAAGTTTACAGGTCAAATAAAGACAGGCTTCCTTCAGTTCATCTACTGACTTCATATGCATGACTTCAGCATGCATACGGTATTCTTCAGATGTTCACAGACTGAAAGTCTCAGGTCCAAAGCTCCTTCCGTGGCAGGAAGGACCAAGGATAAGAAAATCACTGCTGATGCCAGGGGACTGTCTCTCTGACATACCACTAAGTACACATTCCAATACAAAGGGTAACTGAATGCAACCATACTCTCCAAAGCCACGAGTTTTGTCCTCTAGTAAATTAAAAAAAAATCATCAGATATTATGTGTTTCTAAGTCTCCATTTTTTATTATGAGAAAAATAACTCCTGTTACTCTACAGGGCTGTGGTAGAGACCCCAGTGAGAACTTATAGAAAGCAGTCTCCAGGCTCTAGACAAGTGCACAAATATCAGCTCACACACATAAACAACTTCATGACTTACTCAGAGGTAGAAACTTGTAATATAAGCAGGAAAAGAATCCTTTCTCAGAACAAGCTGTTTAAATAAATGATTGCAACCCTCCCTTTAATTCCTGGCTATCAATGAGTGGGCATACACAAGAAATAAAAAGTATAACTTGAAGCCAGGGGGTGGTGGCACACACCTTTAATCTCAGCACTCTGAAGGCAGAGGTAGGTGGATCTCTGAATTACAGGATAGCCAGGGTTGTTCCAAAACAACAACACAGTATAACTTGGGTCTCAGTGGACACGAGTTAAGTAAAAGCATCTCACCAGGTACTGGGGAAACTTACCCAGTGTTACTAGTGTGCAGGGATTAAATTTCCAAGGTGGGGAAAACAGAACAGATTTCAGAATGTTAACACTCTTTTTAATATGGTTACAATAATAAAATCACACATTATAAAAATGACAACTTTTGCCACCTGGAAGAAAGTAATGTTAATAGAACTTTATTTTGATAGATAGGTACACTATTAAAAATTTCATAGGTAGGGGCTGGAGAGTTGGCTCAGTGGTTAAGAGCACTGGTTGTTCTTCCAGAGGTCCTGAATTCAAATCCCAGCAACCACATAGTGGCTCATAACTATCTGTAGTGGGATCCAATGCCCTCTTCTGGCATGTATGTGTACATGCAGACAGAACACAGACACATGAAATACATAAATCTTAAAAAAAAAAATCACATGCAATCCAAATAGTTATCTTCAAAGTTGGTTCTCCATGTAGACACTAGAGTCTGTGGAGCTTGCTCTCACTACAGAAGAGATGGTCATAAAGGTCACATGGACTGTTTATACACTGTGGGGAGAAACTGTGACTAGAACTGAGGCAGAAAGATGAACAGTGTATCTCACTCAAGTGTCCCAAGGGGTACTCTGTCTTTGGACATCTTCACAGAGTATGTCTGAGAGTCCCATTTTCTGTGTTTTCACATGACACTGATCTTGTGTTAGCTAGAAATATAAAGCTTTTTTCTTTTCCTGTTTCATCATAAAACAAGCTAATCCACAGGGCTACAGAAAAGCTGTAACAACACTACAGAAACATCATCTCTCTAGAATAATTTACTGTGATTAGGCTTCATCACATCTAAATGTTGATGTATACAGCTAGAAGCAACTCTACTTCCTTAAATAAATTACAACTTACCTATCACATCTGTGAAACTAACACAGATACAGCACTTCCAAGGGATACAGACTGCATTTCTGACTAGCTGCTCTCAATCTGGACTACTGTTTCAGTCTTGCATTGATGTGTCCGTTGCCCTCAGCTAGCTATTCTGTAGACACTATTTACTTAGGATTTTCTGATGTACTGCCATATCTAAAGTCCTGTATCTTTAGTAAAAACGGCATTCCACAGGTGGCATGGGACTTTGATTTGACCTTATGAATCAGGCATTGACTGTTCAGATTTTCCACGATATAGATACCTTTTAAAATTAACACATATTTTCTTTTAAAACAATCTTAATAATAAGTCTTTCTGTTGAGAATATTTTGAGTGGTAAGATAAACATTCTATCCTTTACCACTAATTTCATCCTTCCCCCATATAATTCCTAATTCTTGGATTTGTGTTTCATTCAATAAGTTACAATATGTCACTGTCTCAACTACCTGAGGTCTGTCCAGTTGCAATATCAAACAGTCCCTGTGTTGTGTGATAAGGACACGTCACACATCAAACACATCGTTATTTCTTACTCTAAAGAGTTCCAGGCTTATCCTGTCCTTCCCACACTCCAGCTATGAACACCACTGTGTGTCCAAGAGTCCTGACTTCTGTCAACAAGCCTCCTGACACAGATGTGGGCTTTATTCCCATTTCTTTGGTCTTCCTAACTGTATCTTGTTGCTTTACTTTGGTAGAGATGACACACTACTTATAACTGCACTTTAATGAACAATCAGTTGGTAAATATTCAAAGTGATGAATGATTGAAAACCAGGTAAATTTATGACTGGCAAAACATGCATGTTACCAACATTTTAGTAAACTCTACATGACACCATTATTCACAATTCTGAACTTATACTTAAATCTCTCTACAGCACAGTATAAATCCCTATACTATGTTCCAAATGCATCTGAAATACTAGATACCTTGTTCCCTACAATACAGCCGTGACTAATAAACCTAGAGAGTAGTCTGACTGGAAGCATCCCTGACTATATTCCCAATCCTTAGACCTAAGAGAAGCAGTACGGAAAGGGGCGTTCAGGACTTTAAACCACTGGCAGTCATGGCTCATCTACGTTAGTGTGACTGATGAGGCTGAGTCATGGGTGAACCCCTGCTTTTAAGGACATTATTTGGAACATTAACACCATAACTCTATTTGCACAAAAGTTACAAATCACTTCAAGGGGGTCTTATGACTGCTTACTTAGGAAAATCTCCAGAACTTGGCTTGGCAGATCACATATCTGAGTTGGTAATATACTTTCTTTAAATAATCAAATTACAGCTGGAGAGTAATGAGAGTGTGCAGGCTCTATTATAAGACACGAAAAGCACATCATTTTTCTGTCACTTAAAAATATAGAAGCGGGGGGCTAGAGAGATGGCTCAGCAGTTAAGAGCACTGACTGCTCTTCCGAAGGTCAAATCCCAGCAACCACATGGTGGCTCACAACCATCCATAATGAGATCTAACGTCCTCTTCTGGTGTGTCTGAAGACAGTTACAGTGTACTTACATATAATAATAAATAAATCTTTAAAAAAATACAGAAGCTGGTAAAATTCATTGAATTAACTTAGTCTGATAGCTACATCCCAAGGGACACAGAAATTATACACACTATGCATGGAATTATAAGTCAGGAACTTCCAAATGCTTATTATTGAATGGCCTTCCTATGAATCACCACAACAGGCATCTTACCAGGAGAGAAGCTTCGTGGCTTTGAGGATTCCCTATGTAAGATGTAACAGATGCATAGTGAACCAGGCTTGCATACAGAGCTCCTGCAGCAGCATAAACTTGACTATCCTTCCAAAGAGGTAGGAAACAGCCAAATATGACAGAAGTGGAAATTAGTAAAATGAGATATATACATTAAAAAAAGAAAGGAAGAAAGAATAAAGCAAGAATGCCAAGAGAAAGCAATGGGAGCTCTGACAACCCGAAAGAGAAAGCGAGGATGGGCAGCGCAGACAGAGAAGGGAGAGCAGGGATAGGAGAGCAGGGTTGGGAGCCCAGGCACAACACCAGGGAAACCCTGCCTGGCTCTTCTGGATATTTTTGTGACCGACTACAGAGCTACTTAAAAACTGTTTTCAACCTTGAAATCCTTCTTCCTACTCAGTGTTTGTTTTCTTTCACGTCAGAAAACATAAATTTAAGCACACCTTGAAATGAAACACAGTTTCATAAGCTTAACTAGCTAGACTCAGAAGTGCTGACTACCAAGAGTTACATAATAATGCTAATGAGTCTCTGATTACCTTGGGCTCTCAAAGATCCAAGAAAGTATCCATGTTAGTAAGTTATCAGCATTTAAGAACCAAACATGCTTCCAACAAGCAAGGTTGTGGGTGGGATGCTGTAGGCCAAAAGCCCAAGCAGAGCTAGCAGGGTGATGGTAGCCTGATCCCATGATACCGATCTGTGTGGGGTAACCCGAGGAAGGGTGTTGGAGTACAAACATGATGAAAAGAGAGTTTCCAGGAGAGCCTGGTCTGCCTTCAGAGGAGAGGACCCACAGGAGATGGGAAAGATGGGATGCGGAGACCCCTGACACAGAGGTCAGATCATGAACTCGGGAAAAGGAGTTTATAAAGATTAGCCTCTCACAGGATGCCACAGTGTGCAAGGTAAAGAGGACATGGCACAGAGTGAGGCACTGTGGTGGTGGTCTGGTATAAGACAGCTAAGATTCCAAGCTGGATGAAAAGAACATTTGTGTAATGGGGGCAGCAGCAAAGTTTGGTTATATATTAAGAGGACTGATCAAAATAAGTAACTATGTTAGGGATTCTAGAAACCAATTCTACACTGTTAGAATTACAAGTATGGAAAAGAGTAAACTCAAGAACAAACTAGACAGAATTGGATACAGCTTGGAACAGTGAGCATCTACTTAAGAGTCTTCAATAGATACACAAAATTAGGAGTAGGTATGCATGCACACACACACACACACATACACACACACACATTCTACTGAGAAGACCCAGGAATTCATATTTAGACCTTGATTTCTAAATACCATTCTAAAACAAAAAAGTAAGTAAGTAAGTAAGTAAGTAAGTTTAGTTAGGGAATGAGCCCGAACATTGTGTTATGTGGTAGGACAATGTGGTAGGACAATGCCTACCACATAAGAGATGAATGAGGTCTAAGGATTAGCTACAGTGACACTCTGATTTTGCGAGTTGCTAGGAGAAAAATCTTTATTCCTAGGAAACACACATTCAAGTATTTGGATGTGATAAGATTTTAGGTCAATGTCTTATTTTAACAATTCAAAATAAAACAAGTTCTTCTTAGGTAGCTATAACTTTCCTTTAAGCTTGAGATTAAATGGGAGACATGAGAATGTGGATGCAGGAAGCTGGGGTAGGAGAAAATACTTACTGAGATCTTCTGCCAGCTGGACTCGTTTGCCGGTGAGCAATTTAACCTTCTTCTCACCGTCTTCAGCAAAATCTTCCAATACCTCTTTAACATTTTTCTCTAGCCGCCTAACTGTTCAAGTAAATGAAAACCCACAAGAGCAGCTTTTATGAACTTATAGAATGAAAAATTTCCTGATACAATGAAAATTAAGCATCACCGTGTTAGTTATTCCCTTAAATTTACATTTCTTATTTTCTAGTACATTTATCAGCATAAACTTTATCCAGTCTGAGGATGACAATATTCTTAAGCCATAACAAACAGACATACAAACTTCAAAACCACAAAGTAATGCTCAGGATGCCTCTCTTTTTATTATAATTTTAATCTAATAGAAGTAGATTTGTAGCATCTTTTATTGTAATTTATTTTTTAATTAATATTTCAAAGCAAGCTATGAGTCTAAGGTTTTTAGGAGTTATCTTACCTTCAGTGTTTGTAAGTTGCTGCCTTAATGTATTGGCAGTGATAGCGAGCATGCGCTGTATTCGCCAAAACAGTACCACGTCATTGCATTCCAGCTGGAGTGGTAAACCATTAAGAAGACCAGATGAAAATGTAAAAACAAAGCCTATATTAATTACATAGAACTTATTTCCTAAGGTTTAGTAAAAATATCAGTGCTTACACACATACATGTACACATATACATATTTCTTTTGAGCTGAAATAAACCCAGAAAAGCACTTAGAAGCTTCAGTTTAGTAACAATACAGATTAGCAGAGCTTTTCAGGGGCTATTTTAAAACATTTTTCATTTACTAGAAAATGTCAAAAGGCGCAAGTCTGCTGCCACCTAGGGGTTACTTTAAAAGGTATGAGAGCTATGTCCATTACAAGAACTTGTAGTTCTTTTAGAGAAAGCAAGATTTCAATGATGTGAGAAAATAATTTTGACACAAAAAATGCATCGTAAAGTAGTATTATTATATGGTACTCAGCGCACATGCCAATGGCTATGCTATACACACATCCTCCTAAATATAAACACAAAACTGTTTCCAGTCACTCTGAGGTACAAGAAACTGTCTCTCCACAGTCTTAAGCTCCTGACGATATGCATGCAAGTCAGTTACTGCTGAACTGGTAAATCTCTAACAAGATAAAAAGTTATTCTTTATAAGTTACACACTCTTTTCTTCCAGATGCTTAAGGGCTTAAAATTCATAGTAAAGCTGAAGTTTACTTTTTACCATCTTTCATCAATTATTACTATAATTTACTTATTTTTCTTTGTGAAACCTCACCTCAGAATCTATAAAATGCCTCTGGTAGTAATAAAAACCTCTGCGACAAAGGTTACAATGATTTAGAGCTGTTTTTAAGAAATGTCTTCTATAAACTTGATGCCAAGTATCCTTAATCTAAAATGAGAGAAGAAAAATCAATGTTATAATAGATGTTGTTGACCATTAAAAGTTGTACACAAGATTTACTTTTAAAAGTTAACTGAGGGGCGGATCTTCAAGGCCAACCTGGTTGACATATTGCGTTTCAGGGCAGAGAGAAGTCTTGTCTCAAACATCGACAACAAAAAAACCAGAAACCATCACTGCTGCTCAGCAGTGATGGTGCACTCTTTTAATTTCAGCATGAAAGAGGCAGAGGCAGGTAGGTTTGAGGCCAGCCTTGTCCACAGAGAAATCCTGTCTTAAAAAAGAGTTAATTGAGAGCAATAGCTTTAAATCCACTTATATAATTTTTGTTTTGTTTTGATTTTTGTTTTTTTGAGACAGGGTTTCTCTGTGTATCCCTGGCTGTCCTGGAACTCACTCTGTAGACCAGGCTGGCCTCAAATTCAGAAATCCACCTGCCTCTGCCTCCCAAGTGCTGGGATTAAAGGTGTGCGCCACCACTGCCTGGCTATAATTTTAAAAGTCAGATATTAGATTTATTAGTTTATATGCTTCAAAATCTATAAAGTTCTAAGCAAGCATGTAGCTACATTCAAACTATACTCATTGTACAGAGTAGATTGGTAAGGGATGATCTTTGTCTAGCAAGCAGTGGGGAAGGCAAGGCAAGAAGAGTACAAAAGTATTGTCTAAGGGCAGAGTTAAGACCTGGACGCTGGTCTCAGACTGTGCCTACCAGCTGGCAACAGTCAGGAAGCAATCCTTTCTATTAAGTTGCACTGTTACCACAACAGTGCTCCTACCTCTGTGGCACTGTGGCCTATCAGAGCACGTACTATTTGTCACATCTACAACAATAATGCTAGTAGGCTGAACAAATACTAACCCCATCCAGGAGATGAAGAAAGTCTGAGTTATTGCAATTGGGCTATCAATTACTAAAGGGAGTAGTATTACTAACACAATCCAACTGCTAAGAAACCACATCCCCTGACATCCCATATTTTTATACCGAACAAAATGTAACTAGAAAAAAACAAATTGAGACTTTCTTGTCTGCAGAAAGTAGCAACCTGTTCCACTTTATTTCCAAGAGAAAACCACCACTGCATTAACCTAAGTGTCATAAAACTAGAAGTGTCAGAGCACACAGAGCTTGAGCATTCCTGCCCTGATACACATGGGACCAGGCTGTTCTGCAGAGGGGAGTTTTGGGTGGGATGATCTTGTAATATTTACATACATACTTTGGAGGTAGGATAAAGGTCTAAACACAAAATTCATTTACATATACCTTACACACATAGTCTAAAAGTAATGATATGTACTATAACACTGGTACCTGCATTTTGAATACCATTTCATGAAGACTTTTCTTGTGACATCAAGTTGGAGTGGAAAAAGTTTCAGGTTTTGGAGCATTTCTATTTTCCTTTGTTGAAGTAGGGTAGGTGCTTGATTTGCATGGCCTCCCCTCCACCTTATCCTGACAGGTTTCTCTGTGTAGCCCTGGCTGTCTTAGAACTTTATATGTAGACCAGGCTTGTCTCAAACTCACCATGCCTAGCTTCATGAACTTTTAATAATAAGAGTTAGGGCCATGCAGACAAATTAGATCTATATCCAACTAGAAGTCTCATGTTCAATTTAAAGATAATGTAACATGTACAGCAGCTTAAGTACTTAGGTTCCTACCAGGCTTCTTGTCCTGACCTGAGGCAAAATGTAAAGTAAGTTCAGAGACATAAAAGCAATCACAGTGGCATAGGTTTTCAGGTTGCTTTCCTCACTGAGTTTATTGTTCTAATTGGGTTTGACGGAAACTTTCTTCTTTTTTAGAGATTTATTTACTTTTATTTGTGTGTATGGGTGTTCTGCTTCTATGGATGTATGCATGTGTGTGCACCACATGAGTGCTAGGCCTGCAGAGGCTGGCCTGTACTCTGGAGCTGGAGTTAGGGATATCAGTTAAATGATTCCAGGAACCATACCCAGGTCTTCTGTGAGAATAAGCATTCTTAACTGTTGAACCATCTTTCCAGTCTTTAAGTTAACCTTTAGAAAATTTCAGTTCACTATATTTGCTGTTGCTGGGTGGTGGAGGTACACACACTCAGGAGGCAGAGGCAAATGGTTTTTTGATGATCTTGATGCCAGCTTGGTCTACAAAGTTATATCCAGGGCAGCCAGGGGTACAACAACAATAACAACAACAACAACAACAACCCCATTGCAAATAACCACTAAGAAGCTAAGAAAAAAAGAAGGCTTAACATGTAGAATTTGCTCTCATATTTATCATCAGGAATAAGGAAAATGAAATAGGATCCAAAGGTCTTATCCAATTCAATAAAATATTAAAATGCATATTTCCCCCTAAATCTACTTGTATCTAATTGAGCTACATTAAATGTAAACATTGTAATTACCTATGAGGCTGGGAATGGTGGCATGGCCCTTTAATCCTGGCACAGAACTTAAGTGAATCTTTCTGAGTTTGTGGGCAGCTTGGCCTACATAGTGAATTCTAGGACATCTAAAGCTATATAATGACCTTATCTAAAATAAATAAACAACCCTCATTCCCCCAACACACATAAATGTCTATATGAATGGGCCACATTTAAACAAATATGCTGTACTCTAAAACTGTAAAACGGAGCTGAGGCAAGGTCTGGATGCCTCTTATCCCTTCTGTAGGAACCCAAATTTCTAAATCTGAATTTATGGAGTTCCTTTGTAAAAAGCAAATGGAAGTTAAACTTGCTATTCTTCATAGAATTGAAATGACTATCATTAAGGCAGTAAATGTGCACATGAACACAGAAGAACTCTGCATTCAGAGCTCTCTAACTTATTAGAGGCAGGAATACGGTTTGCACTGCAAGGAGCACTGTTAGAAAGTGGACCTCCATCCCCTTTCTTTTTCTGAGACAGAACTTGTAGAGAGTCCTACTCCAGCCTCACTTTTTGCAGAGGATGAGCTTCAGCTCCTGCCTCCAGATTCCAAGTGTTGCACCTGTCACCACATCTGGCTGTCCATGGTATTTCTTGTTTTTTTGTTTTGGTATTTTTGGAAAAAAAAATTTCTTTTTTGAGTTGAGGTTTGAACCCAGGGCCTTGTAGTTGCTAGACAAGCAATCTATCTCTAAGCCAAATCACCAACTCTTTGATAGTATTTCTTACCAAGCTTGGATCGACTTCGACTCCTCGAGATTCCAGGTTCTTCCGGACTGTAGTAATCTCATCACTTGCAAGATAAGCTGGGTGCTCATCATTAACCTTCAGCATCTTTTCCAATTCATTCTTGGTTTCATTGTGAACACACTTTAACAAGTTAAAAGAAGGCTGTTTAGACAGTTCAAACTTTGTACTTGTGAAAAGAGGCCCGTTTTAATAAATGTATAACTACTGCATTACTACTGTTAATTACAATAAGATATAAACTAGGAGGCCTATGAACATAAAGCCACTTGTCTTATGAATGCTTAGCCTTAGAATCTTAATTTGTGGCACAATGTTTTATTGGTGAAATTAAAGCACCAGGCTCCTTAGGACAGAATTTTATTCTTTTTTTTTAAAAAAGATTTATTTATTTATTTTATGTATATATGAGTATACCATAGCTGTTTTCAGAGACACCAAAAGAGGTTGCTGGGAATTGAACTTGGGTCCTCTGGAGAACAGTAGGTGCTCTTAACCACTGAGCCATCTCTCCAGCCCCCAGACTTTTTTTTTTTTTAAAGATTTATTTATTGTTATATGTAAGTACACCGTAGCTGTCTTCAGACAGCCCAGAAGAGGGCATCAGATCTCATCACGGATGGTTGTGAACCACCATGTGGTTGCTGGGATTTGAACTCAGGACCTTTAGAAGAGTAGTCAGTGCTCTTAACCACTAAGCCATCTCTCCAGCCCCAGCCCCCAGACTTTTATTCTTGACTGTAGAGTATAATCTTTGTATAAGAAAAAGTGTCTATGTGGGCCCATGTGGAAAAAAGCATATTCTATAAATGCCTATAAGGACTTAGACTTTGTGAAGTGTTTCTGTTCTAACCAATGAAATATCAAGTGAGTAGTTTGATGCTTTTCAAAAGAAGATCTTCCATTAAAGAAATCATACTTCAAATTATTCCTCAAGTATTCTTAATTCACTTCAGCCTCTTCTTTGTAACATATTAATCTCAAGCAAGGAAGAAAACATACACACTAATTTCAAAATAAGACTCTTACACTGGCCAACTTAGTTTATCTTGTTATTTTTCGATCATTTATTCTGACATAGATGATAAAAGACATGAGGTTCTAATCACTAATAGCATTACTAATCTGTAAGAGAACTCTCCTAGAACTGCATTTTTGTAACTCAAGAGCTGTGAACGAAAGTCAAATTTCCCAGGCCACTCACACAGCTCTATTCTATGCAGTATGTGTGGGAAATAGGGCCCAAGCTCCCACACCTACATTCTCATCATCACTGATCCACTGTTAAAACAACAAACCTTTTCAAAGAAGACTTCTTTCTCATTTACCCTGGTTATCTGTTCCACTAAGACAGTGAGAATTTTCACACAGTAGGACTTTCCTACAAAACTAAAGAAAGGTTACACACAGGCATAAAATAGCATGGGTTCTCATTTAAAGAAAAAACCCAACACACATTTATTTTAATTACTTGAGTGTGCATTGTGGGTATGTGTTTGCCACCTGAGTGTGGGTGCCCACAGGCCAGAAGGCAGCACAGAATCCCTGGAACATGGGTTCTGGGAACTAAACTCCAGAAGAGTGGAAAGGACTCCTAGCCACTGAGCTATTATCTCCTGCTCTCTGGGCTTCTCATCTTTAACAAAGGAAAATCTTTTCTTGCTAAGTTTTGTCATTCATGACAGCAGAAGGAACTGCGCACAGTTATCTAAACTGACCTGGGCTCCCCTCTGCCTCTTCTGAACTATGCTTCCCACTCTATCTCCTAGGTAAGAGGGACACAGGAGTACTCTTCAGCTGGGAGGGGAAGGATAGAAAGATAAGGGAAAGAGAACTGGATTCAGACAAAGTTTAAAGGAAAAAGCAAAACTGATACACAAACTCCTCCCAGGCGATTCTGGTATCCTTTCTTCTATATCTAAACCGTCAGCCTGAATCTTTTATATGCTGTCTCAAACCCACGGTAGGAGTAGGAATGAAGGCTCATCTAGGCAGGGCTTCTAGATTCCTCTTCTAGGTATAGATCCTTTGCAATGGCCTTGAAATGAATTTATTGCTTCTGCAGAATTCTGGAGAAATCCAACTATGACCAGAATTGTCTCCTCCCTCTCCCTCTCCCTGTCTCTCTCTGTTTGTTTAGAGTCTATGTACCAGTAGTTACTGGGGCAAGCACTGTGGTCAATCAATTGTTCTGAAGGCTTCCTGTCCAATGTTGACATTATCTGCCATATACCAGGTGTTTCTAATTGATGTTTCTTCCTGTGTCCAGGCCAGACTCCTTATGATTGAGAGCCCTGCAAGCTCTTTTCTCAGCTCACCTGTACAGCAGTGAGAACAGACACGCTGCCGACTCAGGGTCAAGTCACTTAATATAGGGAGCTAATGAAACAAGAAGTGTGGGACACTGGAAAAGAAGCAGGGCTTCAATCATATATTTAATTAATTTTATTTAAAGTGTAAATAAAAACAAAGAAAAAAGGGTATGCTCTTTGGGAGTAGTTGATTCTCTTTTCATCTGAATTTTTCCATATTTTAGCATCTTTTTTGCTAATTAAGCGGATTCAGTGAACACAGGAAAAAATAGTAAGTAGACTGGATACCACCTCTTACTACTATATACATGATTCTATATCCTTTTTTTTTTTTTTGGAGACAAGGTTTCTCTGTGTAGCCCTGGCTATTCTCGAACTCAGAAATCCGCCTGCCTCTGCTCCCAAGTGCTGTGATTAAAGGCGTGCGCCACCACTGCCTAGCTTGATTCTATATTCTATTTATGCACTTCCTTTAAGAACTGAACATCTTTAATTCCAGCTCTCAGGAGGCAGAGGTAGGCTGATCTCTAGGGATTTGAGGCCAGTCTGGTCTACAGAACTAGTTCTAGAACAGCCAGGGCTACACCAGGAAACCCCGTCTCAAACAAATGGCCATAAGAGGGAATAAAAAGGCTTGTGGGAATGACACACATTTTTCTCCAGTTTCCCAATTTTTAAAGTTGTTTATAATTAGCTTTGCCACTTTGTTCCTCTGAAGTGCTCCCTTAATGTTTACTAAAGGATAAGTTCTATCATACTTCCTGTCTGAATTTTCATATTTAATTTGTATGCACATTAACAAAAATTACTACAAAAATGTAAAAATAGTTTAAATATGCATCTAACAGAAAAATCCACAGATAATATTAGAAAAAAATTGTATTCTTCCTAACCACAATTGGCACATATCCTTCGATTCTGTTTAATGTTTTTGCTTACAACTGTTCTTCATTTACAAAGGTTTTATTTATTCTACCTTGTGTACATGTGTTTTGTTTGCATGTACACATGTGCACCATGTGTATGTCTGGTGCCCTCAGAGGCCAGAAGAGGAAGTCAGTTCCCCTGAACTAGAGTTATAGGCTGGGTGTAAGCTGTCCCTTGGGTGCTGGGAACTGACCTAACCCATGTAGTCTATAAGACAGTAAAAGTTTTAACTACGGAGTCATCTCTCTAGCCCAACTATTCTTTTTTTGAACTTCAATTAGGGAACTAAAATGAACAAAGCAGTCACCACAAAGCAAGTGTATTTTCTCTTTTTTTAATCTTTCAATAAAACAGATTAACTGTATTTTAGAAAGGCTGATGTAACTAAAATTCTAAAGAATCTTGTACAGCCATGAGAAGACTGTGTACACATTTAACGTGTGTGGTCCTGGTGTATGCATGTGTGATATACACATTCACATGTGTGGTTACTGGCATTGTGGGCACATGCAGAGGTCAGAGGAAGACATGAGGTGCCCTGTGGGGTTACTCTTCACCTTACTCCCTTAGACAGGCTTTCCCAGTGAACCTGGAGCCAGGCTGGCAGCCAGTGGCTCCAGAGATTCTCCTGCCTCCACCCCAGAGCCTTGTGGTAGTTGGCATTCATGCAGCTGTGTTAGAGTCTTTTGGGGTAGCCTGCCATCTCTGTAAGAGGCTGAAGCAGAACTTCTGTGTGTTCACGGCCAGGCGGGTCTACAAAATACCAGTACGAGACCATAGGCGTTTGTGTTCCTACCTGCTCCTGGGTCCGATTCTTCCAGTACATCCACCTCTTTTTCCAGTCTGGCCCGATCATGTTTTCAATAGCATTTTCAGCTATAAGAAAGATAAAAATTAATTCAGGAGGAATTGTATAGCTTACCAAGGCTATGAATTATAACAATGTTCATAAATTATTATTCATAAATATGCATTAATATGAAATTAATTAAAATAAAGAAACAATTTATATGATTGCTCTGGCATTAGTATGGAAAAAGTATGATAAATGGTTAAAATCTATGAGAAGTACAATTGTGTACAGAATTCTTTTGAGTAAGAATATATATAAATATCTAGTGTCCAACTTAATTATTCTCTTTATGAGTTACAAAGCAACTGACAAAAAAAAAAAAAGATCCCCAAATAAATATTCAACTGTACTCAGGAAAAAGACTTTGAAATGTTAATTACATACTAAAAATTAATTAACTGTATATCTGTATATCTGATATATGTGTGAATTTGGAAGTGCATATAGCACAGTGCATGAGTGGAGGTTAGAGGACAACTTTTGGCAGTCTGTCCTGTTTCCACTGCGGGCTCAGGGATCCAACCAAGATGATCAGGCTTTCACAGTAAATAATTTGCTCACTGAGTAGATTGCTGGCCCACTGATTGCATTTCACAGTGCTTACAACTCAAGAGCTCACATCCCTACTTACTATCCTTGAGACGACCTTGAAGAGCCTCTTCCATGAAGTAAATGGCGGCATCCCACTGTTGCTTATCTGATATGGACCGGTCTTCCAGAGCATTGTGCTGAATGACCCTCTGAAACGGTTAGGGCAGAAAACCTAATTTATGTTCCACCTGTCAGTAATTTATAAATACCAAACATAACAAATAAACACTTAACAGTAGGTTACTCCCACAGAAAGGCAGCAGCTCCTTTTATTTGGCTGCATCTGTCAGTTTTTTATCAGATAAATAAAGTGGAGTCTCTTGTGGCTGAAATTAAAACGCTGAGGGCTGTAAAGGTACGTAAGCACCACGCTGGACTACGTAAGTTAGACAGAGCTGAATACCAAGCTATCCTCTGCAAAGTCGTTCCACTTGTGCCGCTTGATGCTTTCCTCCTTCACAGCCTCCTTAAGTTTGTCGAATATGTCATCATGTTCCTTTCCTTTGGGTTCTGTCATGAAGCGGGAAAATTCTTCCTGTAGGGTCTCCCAAGCAACCTAGATATAAAAGAAAAAAGCTGTATTTATATAGTTTACTCTTATTAAAGATGCAACATGAAAAACTATCATAATACCACAAAGCTGTGATCAGGAAATGCTTGTTCACTGATAAATGTATGCATACTAATAAAAAGGCAGCATAGTTGGGCGCAGTGGCACATGCCTTTAATCCTATCACTCAGGAGGCAAAGGCAGGTGATCTCTGTGAGTTCAAGGCCAGTCTGGCCTATAGAGTGAGTTCTAAGACAGCTGGGGTAACACACAGAGGCACAGTCTAAAAAATGCGACCGATTTTAAAAACATATTTCACAAAGACATCTGTACCTCCAGTGCTTGAAAACAAACTGGAAATAATCAAGTCATAGTTGTACAGAACGCCATTTGCTGAGCCGAGCAGGGTTGGCTCCTCTAGGTGAGCCCTACACCCAAGTCTGCCAACACATTTACTTCACTTATTTTAACCAACAACACATCCGGAGCCTGCCTGCAGCTTTCACACAATTCCAAGTTGAAGTGGTTATTCACAGAGCCAGTTATCTTTACATCTGGGCCTGCAAGCCAAGATTCCTATCAAGGCTTCAAGTATGACAAGGTTTTTATGATTCAGCTTTGTGGGTCAGCTAACTTTTATTCATCTCAACTATGAAAGGAAGACCATGGGCAAAAGTAATTAAAAACTAAATGTCTATCTAGCTGGCGGGGTTTGGGGCAAAGCCTCCCCAGAGTTAGGGTTCCAGGCACACAGCACCATGCCCTGAGTGGGATGGGAATGAATGCGCAGCTTCGGATCCTCAGCAGCTCCACTCCTCCCTCAACATAAAGCCCAGGGCACAAAGTACAAAGACAGAATTACTTGTGCCACCATGGTGATGACTAGTTTCACCATTGCATGCTTGGGACGTTTGTAAATGTCCTATCTCAGGACACACCCAGAATACTGTGAAGAGGCAGCAGCTCTCCAAATATTTTCATGGATAGTCAAGAAATAACAAGAGTTCAGAACATGCAATATAGGCAGAAGCTGCAAGGGCTACTGGCAGCCCTATAGCCATTATAGAGGCCCAGGAAGGTAAGAACAGTGCTGAAGAAGTCAGTCTGGGCAGGACAGCCAATGCCATTTCCAAGGCAGGTATGAAAAATAAAACCATTTTTAGTATTGATCACAAGTTTTTGAGCAACTCTTCAGAGTCCAGGACAAACTGGCTCTCAGCTAGAATGAGAGACTGGACAAACGCTGATAATGTAGATAATCCTGAGTGGCTATTATGAATGGGCCAGGTGTTCCCCGAGTATTTTACATATTAACTCGTCTAATCCTGATAGTAACTCTGGCGGAAGGCACATCAGTACTCCAGCTTCTCAGATGAAGCTGCAGCGAGGTTAAGCAAGTAGGGCAGCTATCCGTTTGCATGTGGTTGGGCAAAGACACCACAGGACAGAAATGGACTCTTTAAGGTGCTTTTAGTTTGTGAACGATTCCTAGTCAAAACTAGTAAGACCCTAACTTAGTGCATATGTAGGCATTATAGGTCCTGGAGAAAATGTAAAAGCAGTGATGTTTAGTCCATTTAAAGATACTCCTTAGAGAAGCTCAATTCAGAGGTTTAAAATGCTTCATCTTCAAGCCAGTTTTGGTGGTTTTATTAAATGTTATCTCTGGCAGGAGAAGCCAGGCCTTTAGGCATCCTGACTAGTAAACTTTCAAGTTAGCAGCAACTGAGAACAATGCCAAGTTAGCTGCAGCAGAGAGGCAGGAGCAGAGCACACATGAAGTGTAATGGCTCCAGAAAAAGACAGTGACTGCCAGGGCAGATAGACCCAAATCCACAGCACCTAGAGCCTCCAGACAATGCTTCTTACCCATTTACATTATATCCTAACCTCGACTGCTTTATTAGGAAGCTGCTTGTCAGTCCACTGTTTAAGCTTGATGTCCACTGTGGTGTTAAATGTTCCCGAATTCATGGTCTGGGCAGCTGGAAGGTAGATGTTCTCAATCACATGTGTTGACACTCGTTCCCACAGGGACTGCTGAAGGATTTCCTCCCTGAAATTGAAAAGAAGTCTCAAGAAAGCCAATATAGCATTGATTGTTTTAAAGATAGCTTGACTGAAGTATCACTACAATTAACTACACATACTTGAACGGTTGGAAGATTTGGGATATGTATACACCTGTGAATCAGAGAAATCAAGAGATAGTCTCTATCTATCTATCTTGAATTGTGGTAAGGATATTTTGTGTCAAGAGTGTTATATTTTTAAATACCACAAGCTTATTAGAAGATAACTGAGGCATGAGTAATTTGTTAATTAAAACACACTTAAAACTTTCGGGCTTTTTATATGTAGTTTCGTTTGAACTATATGTAGCTTGTCTTGCTGTTGCTACAAGGTTACCCGTGGAGCACCGGCTGCCTTAGAATTTGTGCTCCTCCTGCTTTTGGCTCCTGTGTGCTGAGATTACAGGTATCTGTTACCATCTCTGGTTTAGTCTGCTTTTAATGCCTAGTTCCAATAAGTTTAAGAAAGCCTATATTTACATAACATTAAGAAGATGGTAGCTTCCCATAGGATTTATATGACAAATTTTCTTTTTTTTTTTTTTCTTTTTTTTTTGGGGGGTTTTTTGTTTTTTTTTTTTTTGTTTTTCGAGACAGGGTTTCTCTGTGTATCCCTGGCTGTCCTGGAACTCACTCTGTAGACCAGGCTGGCCTCGAACTCAGAAATCCACCTGCCTCTGGCTCCCAAGTGCTGGGATTAAAGACGTGCGCCACCACTGTCCGACAAATTTTCAAAGGGATCAATTTACTACTTAAAAAAGAAATCTAAGTAGGGAGCAATAAAAAAAATTATAACACATAGTGGGTCTGAAGACCGACGCTGTGATTAAGTACACTGGTGGCTATATCAGAGGACACGAGTTCTAGTCCCAGCATCCACAGGGCAGCTCATAACAGTAAGCAACTCCAGTTCTAGAGGTCCAGGGTCCTCTTCTGCCTTGTGGGCCATAGACATATGCAGGCAAAGTGCTCATATACATAAAATTAAAAAAATGTTATTGTGCACAGATCAGCACATACACATTACAGAAATCACTAGTTCTGCTCTGGAATGAGAGTTAAAAAGCATATACCATTTTCCCTTTACAGAACAATGTTCCCTAGGATGCTATTCTCAATTATCAATAACCAGACCCGATAAGTTATTTTGTGGCACTTTTATGAAATTATGTGTAAATGACTCTATAGGAACCACAATTCTGTATCTCTTAAGAATAAGGAGAAGATAAGCTGAAGACCAAGCCAGATTCAAAGGGAGCCTTGAGTAAGCTACCGTGCAGACATTCAGTTGATAGTCCATAGCTGCAGCTGTATTTTAAGGTGACACACTTTATTCTGGCCTACACAGGTAAGAAAACCCACTCCTTTCTTTGATGTTAGAGCAAAAGACATCAAGAAAAAGATGACCACTTACCAGTGCTTTGGAGTAACCTGGCTCAGACTGATGACTTCATCGAGGATCTCATTTTTAGCTTTTTCAAATAGTTCATTCTAGGCAACATAAACAGAAATTAGCATTGTCATGAGACACTATATTTATCCTGTCATGCCCTTCAGAGATACCCAAAAGGAGGTCACAGATAGGGTGGCTGACTAAGTTTTGGGTTGAAGATGCAAGTCTAACAAATGACCCTCTAGTCTCCTTCAGGAATGTCATTACTCAGATAAGGACAGAGAAGCAGGCATACTGTTTACCCTTTTCAATTCTCACTGCAGTTTTTTAAACATAACATTGCCACATAACAATTACTAAAGAAGCAACACACAATTCAGTGATCAGTAATAATAGGTTAATGCTGGATCTTACAACTAATGCTATTTTAAAATCAAAGAAAAAGAATATTTAGTTCACATTAAATAGACCATATTTCTAAAGTAAATACCAAGAAAGTAAAAAGCTAATATATAACTAAAACCAAAAATTAGATTACATAGGCATATATCAATAAGACTACTAAAAATATTCATAACTTTCTCAGGAAACATTTTAAGGTTTTATATCTTATGGTTCTTAATTATTTTAAAATGTTATAATAGTTATTATTATAGAAAAGACAACTATTCCCAAGTAATCATTAAAATCACAGCGATTTAGCTCACCAGGTCAACAAGAACTCTGAAAGAACAGTAAATGAAAGCATATCTAAGACTCGTGGGGCATGTGGATTACTTACCCTGTCGAGCTCTCGCAGGCGAGGGTAGTTATTCTTCCACTCCGTCTCCAGGTTAAAGCGTGTTGCTATGGAGAAAGGAAGATGCTCAGCCCCAACTGCTCAGTCTTCCAGACACAGCAGTTGAAGGCTACTTCTCTATCTTCTGTATTAGCTGGGTTTCCGTGCTCCGACATTCTGAATGTTATTATTATAGTTGTCTAAGCTATTTTCCTTACTTGCAGTTTTATCTACTTCATTTTACAAGTCTACAGATATAGCAGTTTCATGCAGCTGCTAGGAAAATGAAGTCTGGCACTGTGATTTAGATCATGAGTCTAACGCTACAGATACTGGTTAGATAAGTTACTCTGCATCTTTGCCTTCTCTTCTGTGAAATGGAAGTAAAGATAACACAAACTTGCTGTGGTTCTAAGTGGAATGAATAGTAAATCCCTAATGGCAAGGGGGGAGGACCTATTCCCACTGGACGAAGCTATAGAAGCACAGACTTGGTGCAGAAAGGGTAGCCATGGGGAACAGTACAGTGTAGGGCTTCCCAGACTTTCCCCTGTAAGGGAGGGTCCAAGTTCTCTACAGGCCACTGAGCTATCTCTAAACACTACTGCAAGCCTGCACTTCTGACAGGGAAAGTCAGTTCTTGTACAAGAGAACATCTCTCCATCTTCAATATATTGTCCAAAAGTAAATCAAGTATTTGTAGACTGAGAAAGGAAGCAAAAAAATCTGCTGAATTCGGAAGACTGTTGACTGTCACACGGTTGGATTTGTAGGCTTGTTTTAAGAAGTCAGCTTACCTTTAAAACTGTCAGCTTGTTGTTCAACTGACTCTCGAACCATTTTCCAAAAGCAGTCTGACACAGCAAGGCTTAGATTTCTCGTGGTGACCTGGTGTGCCTTTAGCATGCTTGTCCTACAAGATACCAGAGCTAAAGTGTGTCAGAATGACAAAGGAGCACTTATTTCACACTAACACTGTCCAGCAAGGCAAGCACTTACTGAGCTCTGAAGTCCGTGACTAGTGTGGCTGAGGGGATGGCTTTTGTCTGTGAGACACTGGTCAGTGTGGTGAGTGCACATGACTAGTGGGCATGGCAGTGGACAGTACAGTTCTACAGGCTTGTGGCTTCCTTCCCAACAAAGAGAATTCCTGGGCTATGCCTGCAGGAACGAATTTCACTTCTAGACCAATCTGAGGCAGGCATGGTTTTCTATTTCCAGAACTCTAGATAAAACTTTCCGTGTAATTCAATTGCTCTTTAGTCCTTCCATTTTGCTTTGTGGCTCACTATCTTACTTTTCTGTTAATTGCTTCTAGTGTCTATTTAGGAATAGCCTGTTGCCACATCCCACTCCAACTCTTTCTATTATTATAAGAGGAACGTGCACACATATTTAAAAAATAAAAACATTAATTAAAAATCACTTTCTAAGGAAAACAATGTGAGAGGTGTGAGGATTGTCTCTGTCCACATCCACAGAGGCAGTCTACTGTCCCATGTGATAAACTGCTTCCAAATCTGTCCAAGAGTACTCAAGGACAGCCCCATTGCATATACACCACCATGTAGATAAATGGCTAACAGTAAGCTAACTGCTACAGACATGACTGATAAAGTTGAAGTAGTTCAGGGTAACAAGCTTTCACTGGAAAGTTGTTGAATATTGTAATATGACACCTACTTTAGCAGTTTTGAATTCTGAAAAAATTCCTCTTCGTATTCTCTTATAGCTTCAATGCTTTCAGAGCTGTTTCCTAGGAAAGATGGTGACCAAATTTTCATCAAGAAAATTAATCTTTATTATCTGAAACAACAAAAACTAAAAGTAAGTTATAATAATCCATCTTTGCATACCTTTTCCTGTTACGACAGCAAAATAACCCAGAGCTTTCATTGGGAAGAGCTTGCCTTCAATTATCTGTTGTATCTATTTTAATAAATTGGAAAAATAAATGTGAAATATAGACTCACTTTGTTTTTCAAAGTACAACATGCGATTTAGGAAGCAAAATGTTTAAAATTGTAGACATGTATTATTTACCAGCACACACATCTGTGCTCCAAAGCATACAAATGTGGTCTCATTGTTATCTGAGGGAAATACATTTACCTTAGATATACTAAAAATATCTTATTAAAAGTTGGAGTGATTAATACTTGGAATGATTCGTAGTGCTTCTGGTCAGACCCTGTCTGGGGGTTCTTCCTCTGCTATTTACTAGCTATGTGGCCTCAAGTAAATGAGTTAATTTAAATAAAAGGTTAGAGAGGTTTTAAGATAATAACACTTAGCACAGTAGCTGATACAGAGAAGCACTCAATAAATAGCTTTATTACTTTTTCCTTATGGTTTCTTTGAATATTTGAAAATTTAAATTCTTCTATGAAATTAAAGAATTCCATTTGTTCTCTGTACACGCAGGCGTGGGAATGCTTATGGAGATAAAAAGACAACTGTGGGAGTTAGCTCTCTCTTCCTAGGGATCCAACTCATGTCAGACTTGCTACAGTGCCTTTACCTGCTGAGACATCTTGTGGGCCCAGATTATCTGAATTCTAACCAAGTTGGATTGCTTTTTATTAATCTTTCTTCATACCTATTTAAAGCAACATATTTTGGCTTTCAGCTCTTTTAAGGAAAAAAAATCCTTTTCTGAGTATGATAAAAATTATGGAGTCAGGACACGGGAAGTGCATATTCACATAAATCCATCATTCACACATGATGTGAGAATTTCTACTTCTGGAGGCCCGTCTAGACTAACACTGGGTGAGACAAGTTAAACCTGGGCTGAAGACTCAGGTCTTTGCCACAGAAAGGCCTGAAGTAAGCTTCCACTGCATCTCAGATGAAATCCGAAGTGACTGCCCCAGAGGAGGAAGGAATGAGAGCAACAGGGGAGAAATGGAGGTCACAGACACTGTTTCTACCTTGCTTCACCTTCTTCGCATGAGGACCAACACTGCCACAGCAATACCTCCTTGCTCTTAAAAATAAGGCAGAAGGGTAGAGGCTCAAAAGACAAATTGCCACAGCAGGCCTTAGGGGACAACACAAAAGGCCTGCTTTCCTTTGTCTGGCACTCCTTGGCAAGTAACATGGTATGTATGTGTTAACCAGTTTTCTTCTGAGAATTTGAAATTTTGGCTCCACCTCTGAGAAAAGGCTCCTGAAAACCAGAGGAGGATGACTCTAGACTGTATCCAACGCATTTTCTCCTTCATGGCCCTGTAATGCATCTTTGAGGCAAGTATGACTAAGCGGCAAGCCCTGGGAGTCTGTGAAAAGACTCTCACTGCCTCTGGAGACCCTGACACAGAGGCAAAATCCCACGGGTATAAGGTGGGAAAGAGACATCCTATGCAGTAGCAGTGGGGATGAGGACCAACAGCACTGTTCTACAGGCAACTATAGAACACGAATTTATCGTTTTTAAACAAGCCAGGTACATAGCACTTGGTGCCAGAGAACCATTCTAATTACTATGCATTATTTGACTATTAACTCATCACAAACTATGAGATCATATCATACATGTCTTCATTCCTACCAGATGAGGAGTCTAAAGCACTGAAAAGCTGAATAACTTACCCCAAGATTACATAGCTAGCAAATGTTATTGCCACGATTTCAAACTAAGCAAATCTTCTTTAACTTTAACTACCATTGTGTACCTTAAAGAGTATGTCTTAAGCCAGATCTGCACCCAGAAAAAGCCTACATTCTTAATGCTAGGGAAATAGCTGAGTTGGTTAAGTGTTCACCTTGCAAACTCAAACACCTAATTGAGATTCCCAGAACCCATATGGGGAAAACAATTAGCCTGTGCATGTGTGCCCCTCTCTCTCTCTCTCTCTCTCTCTCTCTCTCTCTCTCTCTCTCTCTCTCATAATAAAGAGCTTGCCCTCACCCTGCTTGGACTGGCTACATTTTTTTCTGCCAGGTCCACTTTGGTCAAAACAAATATGGTTCTTCTTCCATGAGGATCCATCTGACTGACCAAGTCTGTAACAATACTGCGCTCAGCATCTACAGATCCATCTGAAAAAAGAAAAAAAAGGCAGTGTAATCATTACTGATTGTAAACATTTAGTCATAATATGTTTATGTTAGGAATGCAGCCAAATAAAAATTCCAATGATGAAAAATAGCAGAAACTTCCCAGCTTAAATCCCATTTGTTGACAGAATGAATAGAAGAGGTGAGAACATGTCTGCCATGTGTGCTTATATGCATGCACTGCTGCAATGCTTTGAGGAAAGCATGGGGCAGTGAGAATCTGCTGGGGTTTACCTTGGATGCACAGGATGATGGCATTAGGATTCTGCATGTAAGCTTTGCTGATACTGAAAATAGTTTCCTTGGTGTCAGGAGCCATGCCTGATGTCACGGTCTTGAAGAAAAGGTTTTAACAGTCATTACAGATAGCCTCCACGGTAGGAATAAAATGGAATGTGTCTTCTGTATGTACTTACGTTGATGACGCCAGGTAAGTCCACGAGCACCATCCTCTGAAGCCCAGGGCCTTTGACATTTAAAGATATGGTCTATTCAGGAAGAGAAAGATCAATCTCTTGGGGAAGTGGATTTCTTAAGAATATTAAATATTCTGAAAATTCTCTATCTTGTTCATTTAGGTATTTATTTCAGAAAAAAATCTATTTTCTTTTGATTCCCATAGAAATTGTTCTAGAAAATTTACCCACAATCATATGTTATTTAGAACATTTAAAAAAAAAAACTGTTGAGTGTGGGTGGCACATGCTTTTTATCTCAGCATCAATGAGGCAGATAGATTTCTGTGAGTTCAAGGATAGCCTGGTCTACATAATAAGTTCTAAGCCAGCTAGAGCTGAATAGTGAGATTCTGCCTCATAAAAGAAAATTAAAAACTGAAAAAAAAGTATCTATACATATTGGAACAGCTACAGTCTAAATATCATATTAATATCCATGTTATTAATACCCATAAGAACTTCATTTCCCTAAATCCTGGCTGAAATGAATCACTGGTCTTACCTCAGGGCTAACAGTACAACCTTCTTTCACATTTTTCCTCATCCGGAGTTCAATTTCATGTCTTAATGCTGCAAGCTATTAATGGAAAAGAACAAAGTCCTAAGGCAGAATTCGTGACAAATACTGTACTTCATTGTCTTAGAGAACATAGGGGATATAAGGTGACACAGATGAACCTAAGATGAAGTCTACTTACATCTTCCTCCTTGGTGAGATCAAATTCCCGAGAGCTATCTTTAAACAAGGCCACATGGTGAGGGCCTTCACTGAGAGTCACCTGAAAGGACAGACATACATAATGATACACTTACGGTAACATTAACCATAGCACCTGGACAGTCCAGACAGGACCAATCACTGCACCTTCATGCTATACTCAGGTGCAGTCAAGCATGGCTGCTCGGCACTGTCACTTTGCAATGAGACTGGTGGCTTCTCAGTATTTTATGACCTAGTGCTGCTGGCCTCTCTCCTTTGGGCAATACTCTGAAGACAACCAAGAACAGAAACCAGCCCTCTACAGCTTAAAACATTCAAAAGAGAAGCCAACATTTAACTTGAGATGAATTCAGGGAGAGGACAGTTCATTTAGCCACCACTGCTTAATAAGTTTACCACACAGATGGAGTCACAGATGGGGAAACACAGAGCTGACTGCCTCTGCATCAGATCTCACCCCACACAGACAAGCAAAGTGTTGTGAAAGCTAAGGTACCATAGCACAGACTGACCCTGGCCACTAGGAGTCACAGCAAGATTCTTAGGAGAGGCATTGAGGAGAAATAGTTAACAACAACAGTGACAGCAAGTCATTTTACAAGAGCTTCTAAACTTGATGTCGCTTAATTTTTAGTGCATATATTCCAAGGTATCATAATTATACTGTTTAACTTTAACAATGTATTTGCTTACACTGAGATAAGCTAAGCAAGTTACATAAGAAAAGAGAAACCAGCTGCTGAAAGAACTATCCCAAAGGCCTTAGGGGACTGTCCCACAGCTATTTTCCTTTGAGTACTTACTGATTTATGGTGTTGGACAAAGGGCCAAAAGAAAAGCTTAAACTCTATAGCAATTACACTGTCAGACCAAAATTAGTAAACAAACAAACAAGTAAATAAAAAAATTGGAATTCAGGGTTCTTAAGCAATTGATACCTCAGATGCTAAGATCCTAGCAAAAAATGAACTGCAGAGATGAATCACCAAAAAATTAATCCTTCAACTTATGTGCGATGCCCCTTCAAGACAGATATTTAGAAACCAAGGAGAAAGCTGGGTTAAAGAAGCCAAAATGCTAAGTCCAGATTTTCCAATTTCACTGCTCTCAGGAGACACAAATAGGAGTTTATCAAGCAACAGAAGGCCAACGGCTTGTCTATCTGAAGGCAAGCTGCCTCCCAGGACAGTTAACTTCCTGAAGTATCACACACAGTCTCTACAATTATGGTGCCTGTAGCAAAGTAAAAGATGAACTCCCAGGGTTTTCATACTGATCACTGCCATGAGAGGAGGGACAGGTTTGTTCTGGGCTTCATATGCCTAAACTGAAATACACTAGATTCTCATCGAGGATGGTGAAATGGATGTATAAAGTTCAGTACACCTAATACCATCAATCAGTGAAGGAGAAACCACTATCACACAATATAGTCCAACTCACAGCCAGACCCCAAAGAATACTTTGAGTTACATAATACTCCACCTTGGTGGAGTTACATTGCTATCACGTCAAGATTTTAATACCAGCCTCACTGTCTCAGTATCTATCACAATTCTGAGCATACTTCTTGGTGATTTCAATTTTCCAACAACTAACCTCTATCAGACCAATGTCAGAGAGAAACAACAGGCAATCCCCCAACCTCACAGATTCACTTTAAATTTATGCCCACAGCCCTCCTTGTGACTTCAGTTTGACTCTTCAGTCTTTGTATTACCTGACTTCATCAGCAGAGTCACCATAATCCCTTAGAAAGCCTTTGCTTTTGTTCTTCTGCCTCAGTCTTCTTTGTTTGAACAGCTAATAACCTGGGTACATATTATTCTGAGGAAGCAGATCAAACAGAGAGCCTCCACACCTCCCACCCACTTAACCTGGGAAACTGAACGACTGGTGCTCAGCCTCCCCTTGCTCTCCACTCATGGTGCCTTCCTCTTTGATATGTTCTTTCCCTGGCTCCTAGTTGATATCACGGTTCCAGTTCATGGCCCACCACATCGGCTTCCTGTCCATCTAACCTGGCAGGTCCTGTGTCTTTATTTCCACTCACTCCTTTGAGATTTTATCTAGTAGATATTTCATCTTGATTCCTAAATTTATGTCTCTGGTCTAGACCACTTCTCAAATCCGTACATCCTGACACTTATTTATTATCTCTCCCTTTAGCAAGAAAATCAAACTAATCATAGAATCATAGGTGAGGAGGACACATCTGTCCCAACACGGGGAATAACTGGGACCTGAGGGACCCAGGCACACAAGAACTCCAACAGACCAGTGGCACGGGTTCCTTCCAGTCTGTCTGGGCTGGTGCCCTGAGCAGACCTTGGGTGCAAACTCTGTAGCCACTCCCACAACACCCAGAGGAAACACTACTCCCAGGCGCTCTAACACACCCAGGATCCCAGGAGCTTGGTCACACCAGGATCTCAGGGTCCCAGAGGTAGCTTGACTTCCAAGAGCTCGGACACACCCAGGATCTCAGGATCCCAGGATCCCAGAATCCCAGAGACAGCTTGACTCTGAGGAGTTCTGACACAACCAGGATCACAGGAAGGACAGGCTCCAGTCACATATAGCCAAGGCAGGTAGCCAGATGGCAGGACGCAAGCGTAAGATCATAAGCAACAGGAACCAAGGTTACTTGGCATCATCAGAACCCAATTCTCCCACCATAGCAAGTCCTAGATACACCATCACACCAGAAAAGCAAGATTTCGATCTAAAATCACTTCTCATGATGATGATAGAGGACTTTAAAAAGGACAAAAATAACTCCCTTAAAGAAATACAAGAGAACACAGGTAAACAGCTAGAAGCCCTTCAAGAGGAAACACAAAAATCCCTTAAAGAATTATAGGAAAACACAATCAAACAGGTGAAGGAAATGAACAAAACCATCCAGGTTCTAAAAATGGAACTAGAAACAATAAAGAAACCACAAAGGAGGACAAACCTGGAGCTAGAAAACCTAGGAAAGAGATCAGGAGTCATAGATGCAAGCATCACCAACAGAATGCAAGAGATAGAAGAGAGAGTCTCAGGGGCAGAAGACACCTTGGAAAACATTGACACAACAGTCAAAGAAAATGCAAAGAGCAAAAAGCTCCTAACTCAAAATATCCAGGAAATCCAGGACGCACTGAGAAGACCAAACCTAAGGATAATAGGTATAGAAGAGAGTGAAGATTCCCAATGTAATGGGCCAGCAAATATCTTCAACAAAATTATAGAAGTTCCCCAACCTAAAGAAAGAGATGCCCATGAACATACAAGAAGCCTACAGAACTCCAAAGAGACTGAACCAGAAAAGAAATTCCTCCTGTCACATAATAATAAAAACATGAAATGCACTAAAGAAAGAAAGAATTTTAAAAGCAGTAAGGGAAAAATGTCAAGTAACATATAAAGGCAGGCCTATCAGAATCACACCAGACTTCTTACCAGAGACTATGAAAGCTAGAAGATCCTGGGTAGATGTCATACAGACCCTACAAGAACACAAATGCCAGCCCAGGCTACTATATCCTGGAAAACTCTCAATTACCACAGATGGAGAAAACAAGATATTCTATGACAAAACCAAATTTATACAATATCTTTCCACAAATCCAGCCCTACAAAGGAAAACACCAACACAGGAGTGAAACTATACCCTAGAAAAAGCAAGAAAGTAATCTTTCAACAAATCCACGCAAACATAATTCCACCTCTAACAACAAAAATAACAAGAAGTATCAATCACTTTTCCTATATCTCTTAATATAAAAATTATGTTACCAATATATCCTAATCGATTGAAATTCAAAAATACGAGGAATTAGAAATTTGTTGGCTGTCGCCCAGTAGTTTCTCTAATTTGGTAATTGGAGAAATAGGTCCAATATTGTAGAATCCATTTACACTTTCTGCTTGTTTGTACATGACAGAGTCTTGCTGTGTACCCCATAATGGTTTTGAAATCATGCTTCTCCTATCTCAGTCTCTCTATTAGTAGGATTGCTTATTTGATGTTTTTACACTATACTATGATTTTCAGAACAACTTACATAGTTCAAAATTATTTATACAGCCAAAATAAATGTAGACAATTAATTTGGGACGTGGCTTGTAAGAGAACAACAAAGAGTGAGACTGAATGTTTTGCTTGATATTTATAATTATTGATATTTATAATTCTGAAGAAGAGGACCTTATAAGTTACTCTTTTTTTGAGATGAATGCTTTTCAAAATCATCACAGCCAATGAACCAGATTCTTACCCTCACCTAATGTCTGTGCCACCCTCCAAGCAGAACCACTGTTCATTGAAACAGTTGATGAATGACTTCATAGATAGACTATCTTAATATACATACCATTTCTTAAATGAATGTAATCTGTTCCCTGTGGGCTGAGAATGATGGCAATCACTCAAGTCAAATAGCTTTGACCATAACAGGAAATCTGTATCCAAATAACTGTGCCTACAATTCACTCCTTGGCACAGCAGAACTGTCTACTTTTAGCTTAGCTCCTATGGAGGTAAAATCCTTTGGTGATGTGAGGGACTTTGAAGAACAGACCACAGTGTGGATACTTCAGTCCTTCTTAGAAGGGGGATCAAAATGCCCATGGTAGGAAATACAGAAACAAAGTTTGGGGCAGAAACTGAAGGAAAGGCCATTCAGTGATTGTCCCACCTGGGGATCCATCCCATATATGGTTCCCAAACCCAGACACTATTTTGGATGCCAACAAATGCTTACTGACAGGAGCCTGATATAGCTGTCTCCTGAGAGGCTCTGCCAGTGCCTGACTAATACAGAAGTGGATGCTCACAGCCATCCCTTGGACTGAGCACAAAGCCCCCAATGGAGTCTCTAGGAGCTAGAGAGAGAACCCAAGGAGCTGAAGGGGTTTGCAGCCCCATAGGAGGAACAACAATATGAACCAACCAGTATCCCCAGAGCTCCCAGGGTCTAAACCACCAACCAACGAGTAGACATGGAGGGACCCATGGCTTCAGCTGCATATGTAGCAGAGGACGTCCTTGTGGGATATCAATGAGAGGAGAGGCCCTTGGTCTCGTGAAGGCTTGATGCCCCAGTATAGGGGAATGCCAGGACAGGGAAGTGGGAGTGGGTGGGTTAGTGAGCAGGGAGAGAGGGGGGATGGAGTAGGGGGAGTTATATGGAGGGGATAAAATTTGCAATGTAAGTAAAGAAAATATCTAAAAAAAACAAAAGTACAGCCTTATTACAATGAACTCCAATGTCTAAAAATTGTTCTTATTTTGGGTTTGTACCACAGTAAGAGCCAAGATTTTAAGCTTTACTAAAAACAAAACAAACAAACAAACAAAAAGACTTTATTTATGTTCATTTAATAACATGTCCATAATTTTTATGATTGGTATCACAATATATATTGTGTTGAATATAATAAAAAAAAGAAGAAGAAAATCAAACTCTTGAATATCTACCCCAAACTGGACCTCCTTAGATATTTCTTTGCTAATAACACTCTTTAATCTGTTCAGGTCAAAACCCAAGTCCTTGATGATTGATCTCTTTTTATCAATCTGTCAAGAAACCCTGTTGGTTCTTTAAATAGTTTTGTAATCTCACCAATTCTTTTCACCCCATTAATACTTCCTGCATCCAAGTATGACCTAATCCATCTTCCTTTCATCTGATTTCACAATTCGACCTACCTTGACAAAAATCTCCTTTCAACACAGTAGCCAGAGCCTTTTTGAAGGTGATGGAAGTCTGCTCAGGATGTCACTGACTTCCCATTTGACTTAAAATAAAAACCACAGCCTGTAAACTGGCCTAGCAGGCCATACTGATCTGCTTATCCCTGCCATCCATTATCACTGAGGAGTTAGCGCACTGGCCTCTTTACTGTTCCTCCAACAGCACTGCCTCTCCCCACTTAAGAGCTGTGCATCAGCGAATCTCTTGCAGCATAATTGTACCAGATTGCAACACGGCTACTTCCCTCACTCTCTGTAAATCTTGGTTCAAATGCCACCTTAGCTATGTCAGCTACAAGTGTCCTGTCATCCCCATTGCACTTTCCTGGCTCCATTTCTAACATACTAGAGAGTGTAAACATTTAATATGTATTATGCTTATGGAAAGAATCTTTTTTAATTTACTGCACACTGTCTAAAGACAGGTATATGTGACCCATGGCCCATGGGCTAAATGTACCTTAGAATAATTAGGAATGTGACTCAACACTGAATCATAAACTTAATTAAAATATTAAGATATTTGTTTATTTATTTGGTAATTTGGCTGCACAGTTCTCAAGTGTTCTATCTATAAATACCACAATGCTAAAAGTTTACTCATGCCTGGTAGGTCAGTGCTGGCACATATTAAGAGCTGAATAAATATTCTTAATTAAGAGTCTACAGCCATTTACTTTCTTCCTGTCTCCATTGGTGGGCTGTTAGTGGTTTTATATATTGCACATGCTCAGTGTGCTCCTTTACCCCAGTGACTATGTTCTTGCAATGGTTTCCTCCTACCATTTTTTCTAGCTTAACAGATCATTTTAATCAACATATAAATACTCTAGGAAATTATCTACATTTGCTGACACCACTTGCAGTATTCTCATTCTCTGAAAGCAGCCTCTTTGTGTGTCTTATTCCAGATAACATAAAAAGGCCTTACAGTGCCACTGAGAGCCTGGGCCTGGGATGTCCTTTCCCCTCTTCCTTCACTCACTCTCAGCTCTGGATATATGTGCCCCTGGCTGTGCCCCCTACAAATTCCTACAGCTGGGATGATCTCCAGCGTTGTGTGAGAGCCCCTCTTTAGCTAAGTCTGAATTCCACCACTGAAGCAGGGCTTCTCTGAGGTCAGCCTCCCTTCCTACCTTCACTGGAGAGCGTGTCATCATCTCACCAGATCCTCGTGGGAATATCCGTGCTTGAGCAATCATTTCTAGCACACTTGTTTTTCCAGCACTCTGATCTCCAACCACAACAACCTATCACAAGACAAATAGCATGCATTAGTATTTTTATGATACCAAATTAAATGTAAGTAGGGTTTGAATGATATCATTTAAAAGTATTTTAAGATATTTAGAGCTATAAAAGATATGGTCAAACATATAGTACAAAAAAAAAAAAGATATTTAGAGCCAAAAGAAGTGTTTTTTTATTTTTATTTTTATTTTTATTTTTTCAAAGAATGAAGTTTGATGCATGTAGGCACTGTGGAGATACACACAGCAAAAGAATTAATTGACTCCATTATTCATATTCAAGTTTTTAGTTTGGAAAACTATGCTAATTGAAAGTTATTTCTAAAACCAGATCATTAACTTTCCACAAATATTTTCCATAACCAGTTTACATTTTACAAACATACTTTTTGATTCTGTTAGACTAATTTTCATCCATATGTTTACTTTTTTTTTGCCTAGGTATTTTAACATTATAATGAATGTATAATGGCAAATATCTTAACAATTTTCTTTCAAAACATATATATTTACTTTTATGGTCCCCAAAATAAGGAACAAAGCAATGCTTAGTATTTGAGGTATTCTGGGAAATGCAGAAATTACTATGATACAAGGAGAGAACTTTCCTGCTGACAGCAGGTCCCTGTCTATTTCCCCCTTTACCCGTGGCAGGTGATCTTGTGTATTGTAACTGGCATCATAATCAGAAAGAACATCAAGAACTTCAGAATACATATCAATTAAAGATTTCTGCAAAAAAATTAAAATTAGAAAAAGTCAGTGAAAAAAATCAAATAAAACAGATACATCAAGAGACAATGCAGATAAATTCAAATTTGCATTGCTTTTTTCTTATTATGTTTTCATAGTAAAACTAGTATAAGAATTAATGATGCTTCTTCAGTTTATTTATTAATTTAGAATCTCACAATCTAGATAGTAAAAGAGAAAGCCTATTGACATTAATGAGCTAACCACTAACACCATAAGAGTCAAATATATGGTCAGGTGACTAACTAACAGAAAATCACACTCTGCCAAGTCTAGGCTCTGTGAGAAGAACAGAGAAGGGGAAAGGAGTAGAAGGCAGGGAGCACACATGTGAGAGAGGACAGGAAGCACATGCATGTTGAAGAGGGCAGGGAGCACATGCATGTAGGAGAGGGCAGGGAGCACATGCATGTAGGAGAGTGCAGGGAGCACATGCATGTAGGAGAGGGCAGGGAGCACATATATGTAGGAGAGGGCAGGGAGCACATGCATGTAGGAGAGTGCAGGGAGCACATGCATGTAGGAGAGGGCGGGGAGCACATGCATGTAGGAGAGGGTGGGGAGCACATGCATGTAGGAGAGGGCGGGGAGCACATCCATATAGGAGAGGGCAGAGAGCACATGCATGTAGGAGAGGGTGGGGAGCACATGCATGTAGGAGAGTGCAGGGAGCACATGCATGTAGGAGAGGGTGGGGAGCACATCCATGTAGGAGAGGGCAGAGAGCACATGCATGTAGGAGAGGGTGGGGAGCACATGCATGTAGGAGAGGGCAGGGAGCACATGCATATAGGAGAAGGCGGGGAGCACATGCATGTAGGAGAGTGCAGGGAGCACATGCATGTAGGAGAGGGCGGGGAGCACATGCATGTAGGAGAGGGCGGGGAGCACATGCATGTAGGAGAGGGTGGAGAGCACATGCATGTAGGAGAGGGCAGGTAGCACATGCATGTAGGAGAGGGTGGGGAGCACATGCATGTAGGAGAGGGTGGGGAGCACATGCATGTAGGAGAGGGCAGGTAGCACATGCATGTAGGAGAGGGTGGGGAGCACATGCATGTAGGAGAGGGCAGAGAGCACATGCATGTAGGAGAGGGCAGGTAGCACATGCATGTAGGAGAGGGCAGAGAGCACATGCATGTAGGAGAGGGTGGGGAGCACATCCATGTAGGAGAGGGTGGGGAGCACATGCATGTAGGAGAGGGTGGGGAGCACATGCATGTAGGAGAGTGCAGGGAGCACATGCATGTAGGAGAGTGCAGGGAGCACATGCATGTAGGAGAGTGCAGGGAGCACATGCATGTAGGAGAGGGCAGGGAGCACATGCATGTAGGAGAGGGCAGGGAGCACATGCATGTAGGAGAGGGCGGGGAGCACATGCATGTAGGAGAGGGCAGGGAGCACATGCATGTAGGAGAGGGCGGGGAGCACATGCATGTGAGAGCCTGGAGCAGGGCAGAGAAGTGGTCAAGGGTCAGTGTTCAAGCACAAGAGCTTATGCACCCTAAGAACTGGGAAGGTTGTAATGCAAGCAAAGGACAAATGTCCCCTGTTGCTTTTCTTTGGACACTAGGATTGAGCATGGAATCATGAATACAACAGCTACAAGTAAACTACCTAAGGAATAACATGCACACACATAGGTCTGAGAATCTCACATGCATGAGATACCCATCAAGCATTTACTAAGTAAGGTTAGTGGGAACACTATGAAAGTGTAAGCATACTTTTGCCTCTTAATACACAGAGACTCCTAAATGGCATACAGCTGCTTTCACATCTGCCTAAAACTAAGCACACTTCATTACCATTGTACCTCAGAAGGAAAACACTGTTTCTAAGATAACTCTTTCCTAACCCTTGAGCATGACTTCTCAATGGCCAGGCAGCACTGTAAAAACAGTCAGCTTTCATGCATCGGGTGCTGATGATTTAGAGCCAAAGTTACTAAAGCTGTTTGTTAAACTACAAAGACATCGGATCTTGGTTCTAGAACATGTGACATGATTCACCATGATTCTGGGATGCTGCAGCAACTCATTTTTACATATTCTGAGACAACGATTACAGCATTAATCTTTCAAGTTAAAAGAACCATGTCAACTTAACACATCTGGCTTGAGTGTATGTATAAATAGTATGACTTATTTATCTTGATGACAATAATATCAACATACACTTATTTTTAAAAATTGCTATAGTAGAAAACTTCCCTTGGAAAATAAGAGTTAAAATTCAAGACAAATCAAAGTGGAAATACCAGTAAGGCAACAGTGGCATAAGTATTCAGCAAACTACAAATCCTAATTTGGGGCAGGCAAGGTGGCTCAGCACATAAAGGAACATCTCATGCAAGCCTGGTGACCTGAATTCAATTCCTGGATCCCAGTAAAGAGGAAAAGGAGAACCATCTCCCAACAGACAGACAGACAGACAAACCCATGTCACACACACATATATGTGCACACACCATAATTTTTAAAAAGTATTTAAAAGAATCCTAATTTTATAAATGTGAAAATTAGCTTAGGTGTTTTATTAAAATAGACTGATTTGGGCCGGGCGGTGGTGGCGCATGCCTTTAATCCCAGCACTTGGGAGGCAGAGGCAGGCGGATTTCTGAGTTACAGAGAAACCCTGTCTCGAAAAAACAAAACAAAACAAAACAAAACAAAAAAAAAATAGACTGATTCATAAGAAAGTCCTCTTAAACTATGAAGATCTTTATGGGCATAATATATGACAGATTTGGAAACCACAATTTATGAAATATCTACACTGTCTAGAAGTAAAAAGATGATAACATGATTCATAATTTATCGAAGTATTTTTTCATTTAAGGGATGGAGAGATGGCTCAGTGGTTTAGAGCATGGGCTGCTCTTCCAGAGGATACAAGTTCACTTCCCAGCACCCACACATCAGCTTGTACAACCATCTGTTACTCTAGTTCCAGGGGTTCTGAGGCCCTCTTTGGTCTTCCACAGGCACCAGATATGCAAGGGTTACACAGATATACATGACAGCAAATTACTCATACACACAATTTTTTTTTTAAAAAGATAAATTAAAGGATTTGTTAGTTCACACCCAATGTCAAATGTCAACGTTCTGAGATCTACTAAAGTTAGATAAAGCACCTTGAGTTTCCTATGGTGGATGCCTTTGTCATCCTTCTGTAGTACCAATTTCCTCAGCTCTTTGTTCTCCTTTTCCAAACGCTCCAAGATTCTCTGATACTTTAACTGCAGTAAGACAATATACATGACCATGTAAGAAAAAGATGAGCAAACAAATAAATATTAAGTCTAATTAAAATCTTCCAAAATTCTGAAGTTGTATGACTTAGTTACACACATTATTTTTATATTTAAATTCTCCATGACAATATAAAGGAAATAAAATTTCAAGCAAGCAGTGAAATCCATAATTTTCCATTATAATTGAGCATTTAACTTAAAATTATTTGCTTCCTATATTGAAGAAAAATTTAAAAATACTAAAAAAATTAAGAAGTTAAAGAAGTCTGGACTATCCTTAAGAAACAATAATTTCTTTGATTTCAAAAAGTAAAGCCTTCAATACAAGGCTATGACTAAAACGTAAATGATTCTCATTTGGGCCTTATTTTAACAAAGATGGTATGCTATACAATATGAACAAGTAACACCTAAGCATGCCTCATGTGATGACCCCCTTACCAGAAAACCCACAGAAGCAGATGCTTTCCAGGCATGAGTCATAAGGTTAGGGACACCTGGCAGCTTCCCTAAGGTCATCTTGTGGGAGGAAAAAGCATTTAAACAAGTCTGTCTGAGTAAGTGGCCTACATTCTTCCAGATTCAGTCAAATGTCCATGTCTGCAGAATTTTGTTTATAATTAAAATATTGACATAAAAACATGTAAGTAAGAAAATCATTTTATTGCAGGTTATTTCAAAGTAGCAAAATGGCACCACACTTTGCTTTTCAAGGTGAGCTGTTCAAACCAGTCATCTCACAAAAAATTAAGAATCACACTTCCCTATAATCAGCAGAATGCTTAGATGTACAACTTACATCACAACATGAGAAATATTTCTTAGACTTTTTAGGTTTTAAACTTCTGAGAAAATGATAAATAATAGGAATCCAAAGTGCTATCCTTATAGAATGTACAAGCTGGGCCTCATGACATGGCACAAGTATAACTACTTGCCTGCATGATAAACATATTTTGTAAAGCACTCTTTTACAGCCCATAAAGACAGTAAACCTCTAGCATTTCTTCGCTGTTTAGAAAACAGAAAACAGTCACTAGCTATAAACAGTTACTGAGATCCTGATATAGTGTTTTGGAAACATAAAAGAGTCTTTTAGGGGTTGGAGAGATGGCTCAGTGGTAAAGAGCACTTTCTGCTCTTCCAAAAGTACTGAGTTCAGTTCCTAGAAACCACACAGGGGCTAACAACCATCTGTAACGGGATCCAAGGCTCTCTTCTGGCATGCAGGTGTATATGCAGATACAGTACTCACACACATTTAAAAAAAAAAAAACTTACAAAATGCCTTTCAGTATCTGCTATATGTATTACAGGTTGAAATGATACTAATTTGGGATGCAATGCCTTAAATAAAATATATTATTAAAATTAATTCTAATTTTACCCCTTTTAAATGAAAATGAGCAACTTCCCATGCGGCCTGTGCATTCCTTTCTCTGAGCATCACTGACAGGGATGGAGATGACCATACGGCCCACGACATCATGTGCTCCCTACATTGTGTATCCACAAAAGGCTTACAACTGGAAACCCATGAGCACGGGGTTTATTTCTACAGCACATTTCTTTGTAAATATGGAATCAATTTGTAGGGAAATCTACATTTCTTTCCTTGGTACAAGTGTCAACCTGCAGCCACTCTCTAGAAGTGTAAATGGGCTGACACACATGTCCAACCTGAGGATAGTTATGAATACAGGTCCACACATAACTATGAATCTTCTTAAAATCTTACAATTTTTTTTTTTTTTGGTGTTTGTGTGATTTCATTTGTAACCTGATTGTGTGGTTCTTCAGTATGAACCTTGTAGACAACTAGGTAGTCAGAAGTTTGGACATGCTTATGTAGAACATACAATTCTCAAATTTTAGGTTGTACCATAATTACCTTAAGGGCTTTAGAAACAAAGACTGTAGCTGGGTTTAATGGTGAGCAGGCATTTAGGAGATAGGGCAGGAGGATTTGAGTTCCAGCTCATCTACACAGTGAGACCATCTCCCAAACCAAAACCATAGAAACAAAGGAGAACTTCAAAATAGCCCAAAGACTGCTGAGTTCCACTGCCAGAGACTGACTCAGAGGCTTCAGGATAGGCTAAGCATCTTTATTTCTAATCAGCTCCCAGGGAATTCTGATGCTATGGTTCCCGGTCTCTCAGAGACTAGGATCCATTTTATTATTTTTTAAAAAGAATAGTTTATTGAGTATACTGCAAGGAAGCAGTGATCTGGGCAGGAAGGAGGGCAAGGATTCTTAACTCATGGCAGAGAGGCCTCAAGAAAGACAGGGGCCAGTCAAAGCACAGGTGCTCTAGCACACAGTTACACACGGGACTATGACAAGATCAAGGAAAGCTATGCACCAGAAATATACTAGTTAGATGATTTCATTCAGATTGCCCCTTCTTGTATGTTTCCTCTAAAAAGACCCAAGATGATAAGTATGTCTTTTGGCTTATAAAAATAAGCTTTAATTATATGTTATTTATATAGAATAAATGCTATTGGAAAAGTTTATACCAGAAAGGTATACTACTCATTACATTGTATAGAACTGATATTTTTTTAAAGATTTATTTATTTATTATATGTAAGTACACTGTAGCTGTCTTCAGATGCACCAAAAGAAGGCATCAGATTTCATTACGGGTGGTTGTGAGCCACCATGTGGTTGCTGGGATTTGAACTCATGACCTTCCGAAGAGCAGTCGGTGCTCTTCCCCACTGAGCCATCTCACCTGCCCTAGAACTGATTTCTAAATAATGATTTTTATCATTAGTCCTAAAAGATTGATCAGCTTATACCATGAGGCTATCTTTAGAAAAAATTTTATATTGATTTCAGGATTCAAATAAATAAATGAAGAAAGAAAGAAGGAAGGAAAGAAAGAAAAGAAAGAAAGAAAGAAAGAAAGAAAGAAAGAAAGAAAGAAAGAAAGAAAGAAAGAAAGAAAGGAGGAAGGGGTTTGGGGGTTCATTAGAAATATGTGAAGTCTCAAATTTCTTTACTTTGTATCTAGCCTTGCAAAGTGACAACGTAAGCATTAGATAATATAAGGACAAATACTTTCACCCATTCCTCCTCCACAATAGTTTATCTTTAAAATCAGAACAAGATTCACTCCAAATAGGAATCTCTTTATAAATAAGTTAATCTGGTATTCATTTGGTTTCCTCTTTATTCCCTATTTCTCAGTTAGCTTTTGTCAATATAAAAATTACTGCTAGAGGTCCAACTTTTGCTTTGCTGGAAAAGGAACACACTGTTTACATCCCTAAAGAAGTTCCTGGGGCTGAGGCTGCTGCTCATGTCACAGTGCTTGCCCCAGTTGTTGATGCCTTGGGCTCAGCGCACAAGGAAAGAAGTGCTGGCTTCTCTCACTGACTACAGTTACCTGAGTATGCAGAAGCTCTTCTTGAAGTTGGTCAATCTTTTCTTTGTCTGACACCTAAATATTTAAAATAGATAAATTAGGGTTAAATACAATATATAATAAGTTTTAATGCAGCACTAAGAGTATAAGCATATTTAAAATAAAGTTTAAATCAAGTGAATATTTAGGATAATAAAAAAACTGATATTCATCAATAAAAGTAGTTCATCAAAATCTTATGAAATAGAAGTACCAAGGAGTCACTGTCCTGTTACCATGCTAGTCATCTGTTACCAAAGACTTGTTAGAAACAGCAGAGATGAACATCTGGGCTTACTCTATCAGCAGCTTGTTTTATACTAAGGCATAGGAACCTAATGTCTTGAGCACTACCATTTCTCTATTAACATCTATGGGGAAACCATACATGTTGCTATATACAGCTACTGAAAAAGCTCATTGTATTTTCTAAAGAACAACTTTCAGCTTCCTCACTATCAGCAGAGATGTGCATAACAAATACAGAGAACAACTGGCATGTCCAGAGAGTTATGTGGAGCCAGAGGCTTGTTTCTAAATTCAACTCCAATGCAACATCAGCTAACTTTCAACAGAGCAGAGGTGTCTGTAAAAAGGAACCCAAGTTAAGCAACTAAAGCTTTTCTGAACATAAAAAATAAAGTTCCCAGGCATTGTGCAAACTACTTCAAATTGTTATTAATAGTTCTAATACAAACTATTTTAAAAGCTACCAAGTATGGTGTAACAGAGTTTAAAGTAGTCACAATACAATAGAAAGAAAATACAATGAAAATTATGTCACAAGTGTGCAGTGACTTCTTGACAGGGCATAGAGTTATCCTCAGATCTTAAATGATTTCCTTATTGAGGTAGACGTTAATAAATCTTGTCCATGCTACAAAATGTTATTTTTAGATTTTTAACTCTGAATTCTAAATAACATTTCTTACAATCTCCCCGTTTTCTTAGATGACACTACATTTTTCTCCTTAATGTACATGTTTGAAACCTAAAATTATTTTGAAATGAGATTTTGTAACAGAAATTTTGTTTTTAGCTTTGAGTGGGAAGAGACTTGCTGATACAGTCACACTTTCATTTTGATTATGTGTACTCAAGTAGACTGGACAAGAATTATTAAGTCTCTTAAAATGTGAGGAGGAGTCAGGCAAGTGGAAGAGGACAAATATGAGTCAGAGCACTCCACATTAAGATCACAGAGCATGCTATCATTCTGTTAAAAGTATGATCATAAACATTTGTGATGTAGATTAAGTTCCTGGTTCATTTCAAAAGTACTGTGATTTACTTTCTCCCACCATCCAACTGTAGTGAATCTACTGTAAGATATATGAACACTACTACTACAACTACTACACTGAGATTGCTCTGCTTCTGCCTCCCAAGTGCTGGGCTTTAAGGTGTTTGCCACCATGATCAGCTTTGGGTTTTAAATGTAAGTTGAGAGATTTTCTGAAATATAGCCTGGATTACTATAAAAAATTCAATGTTACTCAGCATGTGGAATAAAAATTAAGAAACTAAATTAAATTAAAAAGTTAAAATGTTAATATAAGCCCAGGGCATTAAAGGTTAACTTAGTAGTTTGGTTAAAGTGAAAGACTATATAAGAAGGCAAAATAATTAATTAGAATATTACAAAAAAAAAGCATACTTCCTAGCTCCTTCATTTAAAAAGGATCAAAATTAATGTTTTAAAGTAGGTGGTATAGACAGAACTGAGATCTCATTTTCCCCCCTAAGATCTAGGATGAAAATTCTTAGGTTTGGTGTAAATGCAACTTTTTCATGTTTTCTTAGAGACTAGCATGAGCTATTTCTGATCTGTCATTTATTGTAGTTATTTTTTTTTTTTTAATGTGCATGGTCGTGTCTGTGTGTGTATGCACATGTGTATACCTGTGTTCATGTGTGTAGAGGCCAGGGACACTACACATCCCCTTAGAGAAAGGGTCTCTACTGCTCTAGAGCTCTCTGATTAGACTCAGCTGGCTGGCCAGGGAGCCCCAGGAAGCCCATCTCTGCCACCTCAGCACTGTGACACTGCTACATGGGTTCTGGGGGTCAAACTCAGACTCTCATGCTTGTAAGGCCTACACTCTCCTGCTACCTTTTTAGACAGCTTAGATATGTTTTCTTCCAATGGTTTTACTAGTAAAGCTCAGCTATTTACAACATGAGACATGCTCTGTTGTGTAGTATATTTAGTTTTTACTAGGAAATGAATTTTAAAGTCACCCTGACAGGAATGAAGCCAATGGTGTTGAACCAGAGCATTTCTACAATTCCAAGGCTGTGAACCTGATGAAGAAAGGGTGGGATCTTCCACACAAATGGGCTCAAAGAGAACAACATGACTTTAGAATTTATTTCCTCCTCCTAAGTCACTATGGCTGTTCTAAAATACTGAAATATGTATCTGACAATCTCTGGAAAATCTGTGTACATATTCACAGGAGGAAAATTACCAATACCTCCTGCTTCTGGTTATCTTATTTGCTCAGAAAATATAGGCAAACGGTTTACTTCTAACAAAATATTAAAAAAAATAGAGACCTAGATTTTAAAGAACAAAGAAATAATTACTTAAAGGACTTAAAGTGCCTATGGTTCATTTTAGGCCTCATATAAACCTTGAATACCTAGAACGATAAAAATCTCAGGAATATAGATTTTGACCGTGTTGGGAAAGAGCTGATGTCATCTCTGCACTAACATTAGGGAGCAGAGGAAGACAACGTAAGGAACTAGATTTTCAGGGCAGTAAGGAGAATGGGCTCATTATAGAATAGCATGAATTATTTTTAAAGGCCCATTAACTTTCACACAAGGCAACTACACAGTGGGCAGGAACAAGCCCTGGTTGGTGTCCCACTATTTGTTCCTTTACAAGCAAACCAGACAGAAGTATACTGTCCTATCCTTCTGTCACTATCCTTCATGAACACCAAAGAGAAGAACTACAGGGTCACATAAATAACCACGTAAACAGACCAGGAGTGACAGATGTCACTAGGAGTGACAGGTGTCCGTTTAAGTCTGAAGACACACTTGTAAGGCAGGACTAAACTCAACGCTCATGTCTGGACTCTCAGGAAACCAGCCAGAATTTATTACTTAAATCCCTGGAATGGTCAGAATTAGAAGCATTACTATAGTCTTAAACTGCATCTTACGTCTTACAATGGCAGACAGATGGGCCTCATTTCAATCTTATCATTATGAAAAAAGGCCAAATTGTAACTGGTACCATACTCATATTTCTAAGTAACATTCCAGAACTCACAAACTCTTTCCACTTCTTTCTGGGACAAAGCTATGGTATGGATGGCTCAGTGAAGGCATCTACCTTCTTAGAATATTTAAATGATATACTCACAACATGTGTAAAAATGTTTAAAATAAGTCATTCCTCAAGTCAAGAATCTACTTTTTTCTTCTCTCTCTCTCTCTTACTTTTATTTTTCCTTTGAGACAGAGTTTCACTTTTATAGCCCTAGCTGTCCTGGAACTTGCTCTGTAGACCAGGCTGGCCTTGAACTCACAGAGATTCACCTCCCTCTGACTCCCGAGTGCTAGGATTAAAGGTATTCATCACCACTGCGCAGCTAAATCTCTTTTAACCACAAAGATGAAATAACTTGTTTTCTTTTTCTACTTATTTTATTCATCCATTGTAGTTGTTGGTTACACAGCCACAGAACTGAGAAAAGGGAGGGAATGACATTAGGCAAACATGAAACTATAGTGAGAACTCTCCAGCATTAACCACCACCAAGATTAGCCAGTATAAGCATTTACTAAGCCTGTATCTATAACATCCCTTGATTTAAATATAAGAGCAAATGAGAGGCTAGCTATATGATTGATTCTTTTTCCTGAATACAGTTTGAACATAGCTTTAATACTTCTCTGCTCTTAAAAAAATTCTCTAAGAGATAAGATAGTTTCTGAATATAAATGCATAATCATTACACTTATTTCCCTGTGATAAAAGTCTGTACAGGATAGAGGGACCGAGCCTATGGGACTTTGACCTATTGGTTAAAAGCACATTTTTAAGGATTTCGTATAGCTTCAATACCCAATTATTTGAGTGAATCAACTGTACCATATAAACAACTATCCATAATTTCACTCTCAATGCAAATGTTAGACTCACAGACAACCTAAATTGCTATACTTGAGCTCTTATGTTGGGCTTTGGCTACATTACCCACTTTAGTGGGTATGATGTATCTTTTTTAATTTACTTTGTTAAAAATAATTTCCAATGACTGGAGTCCATCAACAGATTAGGGTGATACGATCTTGGCAGAAATGGCTGATTAGTGTGATGTATCAGTAGCCCCTTAAACCATCCATCACCTTGCGCTTCTGTTGGGCATAGCTCGTGCTATACTGGCCAGCGGCTCTGCGTGCTTCCTCTTCATGCTCTTGAATTTGCTGTTGTAAGAGAATGAGCTCACCAAGCAGACCCTGCCATGAGTTTACAATGAGGAGAAGAGGAAAATTGGGGAGGGAGAACAATGTTAAACCAAAGGGCACAACAGAAGAACAGATGTAAGACAGGGAGGGATGGACAGTTTAAAACAAAAATGGAAATGCATACACCGAGAGCGCTGTCCCACAAGTGGGTTCTGCACTGCACTTCATTTTCCCCTCAGTAAAATTGGGTGTCTCAGAAAAGCAAAACAGCATGTCTTAAAAAGTGAGAGTGCAATTACTGCTGACTAAGCAGCCAGTCAGCTGGTATTAACAGAGTGAAACTAGATTGACGGGCATGCACAAGGAAGCCCAGCATGGCAGGTCCCTGGATTTCTGGGTAAAACCATTTATAAAATTGCCAATGTTCACTAATGTATGCTGTTGACTTGAAACACTATATATGCAATTTGACTGCATTTTCACTTTTTATGAGCTGTTCTGACACAGAAATAGGCTCTGATAAAGTAACTGAGCACATACCAATTACTTAAAAAAAACATAATTAAGATACTGAGAGAATACAGTTATTATGAAAACTAAAAAGTAAGAGCCAGTTTGGGCCATATCACCTTTTTCTCTCTAATATTGATTCTACTCAAATCATTAAAAGTTAAGCTGGTAGACTGTGATTACATTGCGTGCACATGTGGCACAATCTTAGACCCATGTGGTCTTCTGTGCCATTCTTCTCAGAGTGGCAGGTGCTGAGGTAAGGTGGGCAGTGCTTTTGTGTTGTAAACTGCTGGCTTTATGAGAGGCCAACCTTGATATATACAAAGGAAAAGACAACCAAGAATCAACAGTGATACCAGAAAAATGAAAACAGTGAAGTTCCAATGAACAACCAATTTGAATAGTGTGTTAGAAACAATGGGCTCAGACTTGCCAAGTCATAAAACTAAAGGTAAGAAAGCTAGTAAATATTAAAAACAACCTAAACTACGACTTCAGAGCTTCAGATTTAAAAAAAAAAAAATAATAGTAAAAAATACCATGTTTTGTATTGTCAGAAAGTCTTTCTCTTTTTTCTCCCCCAAGACAGGGTTCCTCTGTATAGCCCTGGCTGTCCTGGAACTCACTCTGTAGACCAGGCTGGCCTTGAATTCAGAAATCTGCTTGCCTCTGCCTCCCAAGTGCTGGGATTAAAGGTATTTGCCACCACTGCCCAGTCCCAGAAAAATCTCTTAATATAAAAATGCTGGTTAATGCTATGTTCAAATTTTAGTTTGTGGGTTCACCCAAGGGCTTACTTAATTTACCTTACATAACCCAAGAACTTAAGTAATCATAAAAGAGGTCCCAAAAATAATATGGGGGGGGGGCAGGTAGCAAGCATTACAGTAATAGAAAGATTGATGTAAAATTTGGGGATTCTGTTTTATTCTCAGTTTTGACACTATGATCATTGTCAATATCAGACAAAATGTATGTGTGCTGCTGAAGCGAGCACAATATCAGACAAAATGAATGAGACTGCTTTACAGCAAATCAAAGGATGAAGAAGCTTGAAATTTCAACATGTTTCCAGATCAACAGTATAAAAGGTACTCATAAAACTTAAAGCTATCTTTTAAGATATATATTTTTAAAATATATATTTTAATATATATGTACATTTATTTATTGTCATTGACAAATTTATCAAAGTCACCTACCAACTATCTTCATTATCCCATAACTTTTGTCATTCCATACATTAAATAAAAAAAAGTAGTTTAACAGTGTTATCCACTTGCTCATTTATCTTGATGACCATGTATTCCAGCCACCCATCTGCTCAGATCACACAAAAACAACCGTCTTTAAAGAAGGCTTCCTACGTGAGCCTGAAGGTGTGTCCAACCTTCACATGCAGCAAAATCACAATCTTATGTAAAACATTGCATTGGTATGAGGTTTTTGTTGTTGTTGTTGGGTTTTTTGGTAAGTCAATTATGCAGTTTGAATGTGTGAACTTTGTAGACCACAACCAGTGTCACAGTGTCAAAAGGCTGGACACACCGGTAGCATATCTGTTACTATTTACTTACCACTAATACTCTATCTTATGAATTATCAAGTAATTTTGACTTAGCTTAACTGCCCCACTCTGTGTCACTGCTTATGTCTAAGCACAACTGTATAGTTAATATGACCATATCTATTAGACTACCAGGAAATACTCTCTTTCTAGTGACACCTCACTCTCCTTCCAAGTCTGCTACTGAAGCACTGTTATGTGAAGATAGGTGAAATTAACTGTTACCTCCTAAAAAAAAGTAGGAGAAAACAAGAATTAGACACAGAAAAAAACTATTGACAACTATACTATGCATCTTAAAATCACCTTTCCCCAACTTTAAGCACCAAATCATAGCTGTACCATTACTAGTCTCTGAGAGTGCAGAACAGCAAAGAGATGGACCAGACGTAGCCTCAGATATACAAAACACATCTTTGCCAATGAACACTCTCCAAAGCTTGAACTCTTTGCTCTCAAGAAATGGTCATTTAGAAGCTATTATATATAAAATACAGACAGTAATTGTTACAAATCACAATTATGGATTAACAATTATAGAAGGTAATTTCTATAATTTACCTTCAATAATTTATAAAATAAAGCTCCCCTTTGAGACAGGTTTCACCACATACTACTAGCTGGCCTGGAACTGGCTCTGTAGACCAGGCTGGTCCTGAACTCACAGAGATCTGCCAAGTGCTGCCATTAAAGCCACTATGCCTGGCTTAGAAAGTATGCGCTTTAATATTCTGGTCATTGTTACTTTGACACTATAATTTTGTCTCATGTTTCAGGTACAATACTTACAGTTATAAAAAAAATGACAGCATCAAATTAAGAAAATTAGTTTTAACAAGAGTTCTACAAAACAACTAAAAATATTAGTTCAAGATTTAATGAATTTGGTGGAAAAGATTTTAATAAATTTGAACTATTATACCATGGTCTAAGTATTAGGTTCCTCAAATTCATAATGAAACCTAGCCCTCCATAGCCTCTGCATGGTGATGAAGTCACAAGGCCTCCAGGTTAAGTGTTCTTGTAAAAGAGACTCCAGGAGCTGCCTAGCCTCTTCTGCCATATATACAGACAATGCTCAGCAGACATCGCACCCACCAGCACCTTAATCTCATACCCCAGCTGCAGCACCAACAGGAATGCACTTCTGTTATCACTTATAGCATCTGTTTTAAAGCTGGAACAGGCTGACTACATTACTTGCTATGTTAACCAGACAGGTCTCAAAAGCCTCGGCTTCCAGCAAGCCTTCTTGCTTAGCCTCCTGAGTGGCTGGCACCATAAATAAAGTGTCACTGTTTGAGTACCTAGCACCTTACATAAGGTCTGGCACATTTGAGATGTGTTACAGGGTTTGGCATGTTTTGTTGCTTGAGTAAGTCAAGCACAACTGATTTTTACCTATCAATTACCTGTTTCTAGTTTAAGGTAATTTAAGTTAGGCCAGTCATTGGTTGGCCATTCCCTTACTTTCTACTCTCTCTTTATCCCTGCACCTCCTATAGGCAGGAACACTTGTGGGTTGAAGGTTTTGTGGCTGGGTTGGTATCTCCATCCCAGGGAAATCTTGCCTGGTTATAGTAGGTGAACATTTCATATGCCCTACTGCTTGGAGTCTTAGCTTAGAAACTTCAATCAGGATGCAAAGTAATTCATGAAAAAAAGATAACTTAAAAACTCTAGAAGGTACATAGCCAGTCTTACAAACCATTCCTCATTTTTCACAATCTCTAAAAGACTTCATAACAAAACAAGGAGAAGAATTAATAGAATGTTAAATACCATTTGCATACAAGTCACAGAAAGTGATGACGTTGTTGTCATTGGTCCCTTAACTCTTAATAGCTTTACATTTATTTAGGAGTTACTCCTCATAACCTTTCAAGGGAGCCTCCTTTTCCAAAAGAGGAAATGAGGAACTCAGAGAAGCTAAACAATTTGTCGAAAGTTACAGTTTAGAAAACAGGAAAAACAGGACCTGTGATTCCACAGTCTGCATCAGCACTACCCAGTAATACTGCACAGCTATGTTCAAAGTGCCTTTGACCCATCAGTATCAACCTCCATTTCAAAGAGCACAATGGCAGGTGTATCTAGATCACTGCAGAGAAAAGAGTGGGCAACCTAAGGTGGGCAGGCTGAGTAGCATACATAGGAGCATTATGTCTGCAAACCTAACAAAGTATTTAATAAGACCCTGTAAGATTTACCAAACTACATTTCAGTTTAGTAAAAATAACTATGCAATATTCCTAAGCAGTACTTCCCAAACTGAATAATTCTACTATTTGTTTACCTTCAATAATTTATAAAATAAAGCCCCCCTTTGAGACAGGTTTCACCACCTACTACTAGCTGGCCTGGAACTGGCTCTGTAGAACCAAACCATACAAACAAACAAAAACAAACCTGGTTTCCTTGTATATTATTGTTCAAGATACTTATGAACGCAAAACTTGTTATTGGCTATTAAAGTGAAATGTCTTCCCCTTTGGAATATTTAATTTTCTCCAATCAGAAATAGCACACTATATAATTTACTACTTGGACATTTTCTACAAATAGTTTTAAGAGATAAAATGACTCTCAGTAATTATGAATATTATAATTTCAATGAAAATTTTCTATTTCTAAGGGTCTACCTATAACAGCATAATTTACTGATACATGTTCATACTATTTCTTGAATGACATAAACATACAACATGCTTCTTACTGGGTAATGCCATAGGCTGTCTGCTTGGTCATTCCATTTTCCCTGCTTTTCTTCTGACCCACTAAGTACACTGTGCTAAGGATTCTTGCTAAGAATCTATCTAATCTATATTTGTAGCTATTAGCTGTGCAGAAAACAAGAATTCCTTAAACCTGAGGTTACTGGATGGAGCTTGTTTACAATTCTTGGGTCCATTTACTCACTAAAACAGGCTCACACCTCTAGTTCCTACTTTGGCTTCTGAAGGTTTTAAGTTCTCCAGATTCCAAGAACTTTACAAAATTCACACAAATATTTCCTCCAGTGAATAAAAATTTTAAACTTTTTCTCTAAATTTTAAATTTCTGAGTAATATAACCATTTATTATAAAGTATTACTATTATATGCCATGCATGCCTCAATAACACCAAGCTAAAAGTGAATTCATTTTTTAATTTGTTAACAAATTTTCAATTTGTTAACGAAGATACATAGCAAAACTTTTGATCAACACCACACAAAAGGTGTCCACAACCTAGCAGATGTGTGTTCAGGCAGAAGCAAGGGAACGAGGATTACTCGGCCTGTGCAGTGTCATATGCCTTCCATGCTTTCTCCACTGTAATTCCCAAACACACAAGGTAGTGAGCCAGGACGCAGCAGCGCACTTTGCTGCTCAGTCTGACTCTGGTCCTATGATGTGAGAGTTTGCTCCCTCAACTCTCCTTCCTTTCAGTTGGCTTTGAGCGGTCCTAACTATTCCTCTACTGCCAGACTTTTCTGCATGTGCTCGCCTACGAGAGAGAACACATCTTTATTTCAGTCCTAGTATTCCCATTTCTATTATTTTAAAAAACCAATTTGCATGTCATTTTTTATTTCTAGTAGAGAAGAAGCCACAACCATGAACCTGATAACCATTAAACTTAAGCACCACTGCATCATACCCTCAGCACAATGGAGGCGAAGCCAGGCACATGCAGGCTGGCATGGCTGTTCATCAGAATAGGATTTTAATGTGTAAATCTTAAAATTCAAGACTAAACAATTAAAAGGTAACAAGAAACTCTGGGTGTCATCCAAGCACTTCTGATGACCACTCAAATCTTTGGAACTGACATCTGAGGGGGCTGGAGAGACGGTTCAGTGGTTAGGGCTGCTCTTCTAGAGGATGAAGGCCTCCTTCCCAGCACCCACACAGCAGCTCACAACTGACTCTAATTCTAGTCTCAGGGGATCTAAAACCCTTTTAAGGCCTCTGTGGGCATACATGTGGTACACACGCAAAACACCCCCCACAAACTAAAAAGGCCACCACCAGGCTCACGTCTCTCCTTGCATGATGATATCCAAACATAACTTAGTAGGCGAGGTTCATCAGGTCATACCAACATATCTGTACCTTGTCTACAAGGCTTATTACTCTCAAGTATCACAGGCAAGAGTCAAACCTAAGAAGCAACACTGTACATCAAGGGATCTGAAAACTATCTGCTGCACCTGAACATGCTTCTACCATATTAGCATCTTCTATAATTTCTATAGTCTTCTATTAACCTGTAATAAAAGCAGCACAGGTACCATTCTAGATTTAATATTTACAATAAATCACTGGAAAAATCACTGGTAAGCTTGGGCAATTTAACAATATTTTAAAATTACATGCACACGTGCATGTGTCTGCCTGTGGCAATGTACATGAAAGTCCAAGTACCCAAGGATTCCAGAGAGGGTGTCAGATCCTGCAGCACTAATTACAGGCTGTGGCAAGCTACTTGATGTGGGTCCTCTGCAAGAGCAAGAAGTGCTATTAATGGCTGAGTCATATCTCTAGCCCCAACTGATAAGTTTTAACTGGGGAAAGTAATTACCATAAATTGAGATAAAGGAAGAGCCTACAAGGGGCATTTACTGTCAAACAAACAAAGGAATATTAAAAAAAAAGGAACAATTTTATTTTCATGTCAATTGAATGAAATCAAATCTACATCAATAATTAAATTCCCCACAATCTATTCTCTTGCTTCCTCTTTAATGCAGGGTCAATCACAGAATACTCACTCATCATTTTGGCAGAGTTTTAGTGGACTTACCTGAGTTAAGTCTGAACAAAGTGATCATGCAACATATGAATGAGTGAGAAAGCAGGCCCAGCAATATCTATTGATTTAGGCAAAAAGGAGTACAGCTCACAGATCTACACTTGCAGACCCGTCCCAGGGCCTTCTCCTCCCATCAGTTCATTAGGTTCACCAGCTTTAATGACCAAGGCTTTCTCCAGCTCAAAATAAGCCACACTTGTCAAGCTATATTCTAGCACTATCCTTCAATGCAAAATCAAGAGTGTCCCTTAATTAAGATTACCTTTATTAAAAACAGGTCAAAATGAAAGCAAATACATACTCTGAAGTATGTTTTACCTAAAAAGTGAACAAAAAGAAATCTTGGAAATATATTTAAAAATTGGGATAGCACAAAAAAGGGTCCAAGTTGAAAGAAAGGGAAAGAAGTGGAAATACAGAAATTATTTCTTTCCCATGGTGCTTTAAAGCTCAGTATAAACTAAATAGTCCACATTTAAATGTTTACAAAATATTTTACTCACAAGTTTATTTCTCTGGACATTATTTTTACAAAACTTTATATATAGTTACTTCTTTTTCTAATTAAAACAGATGACAGAGGAAAAACTAAGACTGTTATGGTAGAGCATATGGCCAAAAGTACAGAGCAACTCATGTTACTGTCTAGCTCAGAAATCCTCTACATTTCATATGGAACGACCCCCGAGGTGTCCACATGGATTTGTTTGAGGAGGTGTTAATACTGACACACCTCTGAATGGACTCACCCATACACAACTTTGTAGGTTCTCAATATGTAAGAACTGACTTATTCACTAAATAACTCACTTTCTATTCTCTTACAACTTTCCTCCTAAGCAACCACAAGTCTCCAGAAGAGCAGGAATTTTCTGTGCACAAATCTGGTATGCCCTGTACACTGACATGTCCTCCTGGAGATCTGTGAACATGTATGAATATATACAAAGCCCCAAGAAAGAGAGGACCACCTAAATAAACTGAGTACACTGGCTTTTCTTACATATACTTTATCGTAGCAAACTTTGAATAGTTATTTCACAGAGCGTAGCTGAAGGGGAAGGCTGCCTCTGATTCTATCCCAGAACAGCTGCATTAACACCTGCAGTTTTCTAGAAGTGTATGAGCATTATCACATATTTCTAAGTTTTTCAGGACTCCCTGTGAGATGAGCTCTCTTTTATGCTTACCTTCCTGTAATGCTTGTCACTTTCCGATCCATGATCTGTTGCTCGAAATGCTGTTTCTCCAGGTGAACCTTAAAGATAAACACACTTTAAATTCTCCAATGACGTCAACAGCCCAAGCTAAATTCCAATTATACCTAAGCAATTAAAAAGTAGGTGGGGTATGGGGAGGCTGAGGACACAGCTAGGAGTCAGAGTGCTTGCCTCGTATGCACTGGGTCCCCAGCACTGCAAAGGGAAAACCAACCCCAACAAGCCCCTGCCAGGCAGCACTTACACTCAGGAGGCCGAGGCTGCTGCGCTGAATGCGACATCATGGCTCAAAAAAAACCCAAACTAGCTTCAAAGAATACATTTTTATTTTTAAGAAAATTACTGGCAATCAATGTCAAAAAAATTTCAAACTTACTCAATTTTAAAATAGAAATGAGAATTACGATAGAAACAAGACAGTCGTCGGTAAGGATTATTTTACAAGGGAGTATTTACAGTTTAGTCAAGTACCACTGCCATCAGACAATGTGTACAGTACAGAGCAAATTTAAAAGTCACTATGACAGGGCAGATGAGACAAGCTAAAATTACTTTTCATTTCAATTTTTTTCCAAAAAGCACTCTTGGTAAGCAAATTAACTTTTAATAGGTTTAAATCATATATCTAGCAATTTCAGCTTTGTTATGAATATAATCTCACTATTATTTCCACTAAAAAGGATATAAGTTTGCCTAATATAGTTCTGGGCTTAAAGATCAGCATATATAAGCAGGATTATAAATGTGGTCTGCAATTTTATTTGCATCTAGTTTATTAGAAGCATTTAAACGGCATGTTAAGATCAGCAGATGTCTGGTTACACACCTAACAAGAGAAGCGCCTCAGAAACTTCTATGACTTCACTAACCAATTTGGGACCTGTAAAAAGTCAGCAAAAGGGGAAATAAAAATTTAATAAGAGTAAGCAAAGGTGTCTGAGATTTCAGACTTATAGCACATTAGGGTAATAACTGGGCAAATATGCCAGGATAAACCCTTTCAAGTATACTTCATATGGTCTGTAATGATGAAATTTTGTTTTAAAGTAACAATATTGGCTTGAGGCAATTATGAAAAGCAAATGCATAGGTAGTCTCATCTACTTGTCAAGGAGGAATATGTTTTTACTCACCAACAAAAAGCTAAGCACATATTTTCTTACAAATTTTCATTTGATTAGGCTAAAAATTAAAAGCAAACGTGTTTATCTTTATGTTAAATAAAATGTTTTTGCATTTGTTTTAATTTAAAAGATGGGAACAAATAAGACCATCTATGTATTCTTCCCTGAGGTTTCTAAGTTGTGAAGTTAGACAAAAAGCCCCTCCTTACCTGCAGTGAAAAAGTCCTTCAACAAGCTGAGGCTTTCAGTAATCTTGTCCAGGTCGGGAGCTAAACTGGCAAGGTCTTCTGAACTGGGAAGAGCTTTTCTAATTTTCTCTAGAGGGATCAAAACAAGAGTGACAGTCTTGAGGGAGGATACAGCAAAAATATTAGGACTATAAATTTTTCAACTTGCTTATACCTTAAGCCAGTCCTATAAATACTGTCAACTTTGCTGTCCACTCTACTCAGATGAAAAACTACAGCACACAGCAAGTGAGTGAGGGAGCCAGGGTTCAAGACCAGGTAGCCTAGCTTCAGAACCTAGCCTCAGTCATCACACAGAGATGCTGGTAAATACATTATGTTACATAGTACTAACATATATTCTTTTTTTGAAAAATGAAACTGCCCCTTTCCTAAAAATACCTTTGTTACCATGCCTACACTTAAGAAGTACTATGATGAGGCACTTACGCAGATTAATTCCACCTCCGTATGTCTTAAAAAGGGACTCCAAATTTTTTCAGCTCATCATGAGTTACTTGCCATCAGCTATTGACTGTTCTCACTTGTTACAGGTAAAGGCAGTATTTTAAGGGGTGAAGTCATTTTGCACACTAACAGATTTTTAAGGAACTTGGATGCAGAAAGTAGAAACAACCAAGGCAGTCTACCAAAAAGAGCCAGCTTAGGGTCCTAGTATGTATGTATGATGCAGGCGACGTTACAGAATGTTGAAAACGCTACGTGAAAAGGCTGCTAGCAGCATGGAAATGCAGAGAGGATGTGCTAGGTAGCAAAACACAAACTATAACGTATATTTCCTTATGACTATATAATTTTTAAATAAAAAACTAATGTCAACCACATTCAATTAATAAGCAAAACTAGAAGAAAATAGTCCATACGAGGGGTGGCAATCATGTTAAAATGAGATTATCGGATATTTATTCTCATACTCTTTTTCCTTTGGGTTGGCAAAATGGTTTAATGGGTAAAAATGCTTGTTACTAGGCCTGTCAACCCATAGGTAACCACAGGATCTCTTTAATTACAAAAAACTCTCACAAAATGTCTTCTAATCTCTACACACATCCCCTGAAATACACACGTGTATCTGCATGTGTGTATATACTAGTGTGATACATACTCACACACATAAATAAATGTAATAAAAATTAATTTTTCTTTTACTTTCATTACTAAAATAAAACTATCACATATTAACTATCGATGTGACTATTTCTACTGCCATCCCTTCAAAATCCAGAGCTATTTTTAATGTTGATGATACAAACCCAAATCAATATACTCATCAATTTCCCATATAAAGTCAGGCACAATCCACTTATAGTCACTAAGGTCTGGTATCATATCTTTCCATTCATCGAAGGTCTAAAAGACAAGAACGTATGTCAATAAGATAATCCAAATGCCATAGACCAATATAAAGAGAAAGCATGTTGATTAAAACAATCTACAAGGAGAATGCATCATGTATAGAATTTTTAAAGAGCAAATTTATGTAAGATAAGGCCTTTAAATAGCAAATCAGAAGTTATGTATGTAGAATGACAGTAAATATTCTTTTATCAAATGTGGAAATGTAAACAGTCAAAATAGACCTATCAAAGAGGGCTCATGCTGGCATTAAGTGACACCATGAAGCAAACGGAAGACTGGGAGAGAAGTCCCTTTGCCTCTGGTTCCAGGACTGCCAAGAAGTAGCCCTGTGAACATGCCGCTTGACTTTCTCTCCTGTGCTACTAAATGGCAATGTTTAGAATCAAATTTAAGTGATCTTACTCCCAGACCAGGGCTCCATCTTCCAGAGCATTTATAATTATGGTTAACACTTAAACGGCATCACAGGACATAGTACATATATACAGTGAATGTTTCAACAGCTAGTTACATTTTACTCACTAAAGAAAAATGACATTTTTTCCTACTATGCTATACAAATTTACAATATTTTGGAACAATTAGAATTACAGTAAGAAAGTGAACTCACTTTTTTGGCTGTATAGCCACCTCCAACAGCAGATCCCAGTACAATATATCGAAGTTTTAAGAGCCTTGCAGCTAACCTTGCCGGCCAAAAGTTCCTGCAGGGCTGGTAGCCATATTTAATTGGAGAAAGTTTCAATTTATGTAAAGAAAGGTTAGTTAGAGAAGAGAACTGCTGAAATGATGTCCTTAGTTGGGGCCTTTGAAGCTTAAGGGCAGGATAATGTGAACGATAAATACTTCGTGAAACCAGATGTAGCTTTTGGAGCGGTACTTTTCTTTGTATTCCAAAGCTGTGCTTCACTAAGGATTGGCAGACTTCACTGAAAAAAACAAACAAACAAACAAACAAGAATGAGAAAAACAGAAGAAAAGACAACAATGCCTAAGAAATGACAGAAAAGGTCACACGTATACTGACAAACCACACCCCATCACACACTACTTTACATTTGCTGTGTGCTAGCTCAATCTTGTTGAAAACCCTACCACAAAAATAAACCACACTAGCCCCATTCTACAACTGAGAGGGAAATGTGGCACAAAGTATAAACACAACCTGCCCCATATGACACTAATGCAAGGAATAAAGGTGGACTATTAGTCCAGGCACAGGGACTCCAGACTCTATGTTAATCTACTCTATGTGGGCTGTGATACTGGTCCACAGAGCTGAAACCAAGGAGGGAAGAGGTGGGCATTTGTTTTACCAATGGCAGTCTGTGTACTGCAACAGCTGGTAACAAAAATGCATGCTTTTTTTTAACGTTTAAAAATTTTTACTATCACTTATTTTATGTGTACTGGTGCTTTGCCTGCATGCATATCTGGGTCCTTGTGTGCATGGTACCAGCAGAAGCCAGAAGAGACATTGGATCTCCTGGAACTGGAGTTACAGATGGCTGTGAGCTTCAAATATGTGTTGGAAATCAAACCCAGGTCCTATGGAAGAACAGCCATCTGTCCAGCCCCACAATAAGGTATTCTTGATATAGAGGAAAGAGAGTAAAAGGAGGAACAGGCCAACAATTGCCTCTGGAACCTGAGGAATCTGCCAGGGAAGACATAAGGCTCCCAAGTGCATGTGTGTGTGAGGAGGAGGCTTCCTAGACTGAGCTGTCATCAACACTGGCATCTGTAACAGGCTCACATTACCTGCACACTCTAGAAAAGCCCTAAAAGGAAAGTTGCTAGGTGAAGTAATCAATAACAGAAAACACAGCTTGCTCAGTCATCCATCCCTCTCGTTAGGGAGCAGCATGAACAAATCATCTGCAACAGTCATTGGCTTTCAGGCTTAAATGTGATCAGACAACCAGGCCCGGGCAGCAAACGAGGGGTTCTTAATATGTGTATTGACAGGATTCCTGAAAATACTGCAAACTTAAATAAGAGCATGTTCAAAAATATTAGAGAATACAACATTTATAGATTTAAACATTAAAAATGAGATTAGTGAATACCAAAAAAGCAATTTATTGAAAATAAAGTTGCACTTGCATATACATCAATAGCAGAAAATAAATTTAGGATAGTTTCTAGGATGTAGAATAAAGAAAAAAATGCAGAACACATAAGCTGTGATGTAAAGCAACGGTATCAAAGTAGGAGGATAGGAGGTATAATGCCCATGGGTACACGACAATGATCCATTGGGATCAGGGAATAGAGTATTGGAGATGCATATATGTGGATGCATAGAGATGTATATATATGCACTGTGGGTGCACGGAGATGTATATATATATATGTTCACTGTAGGTACACAGAGATGTACACAGTGTGCACAGTGGGTGCATGGAGATGTATACAATGTGCACTCTAGGCACATGGATATGTTTTGAGGCTTTCTGTTTGTTTGCAGTAGAGTTCCCTTTTATTGTCCATATAATACAACAAGGATTTTACAACATGTAATTTTATGAGTTGGCTTACAACTTAGTATATTACAAACATTTCTTCTTTTACAACAGTTAAGATAACTGTGTAGCTTGGAGAAAACATCAACTAATCTTCCAAGTGAGATACATATTTTTTTCAAAAAAGATTTATTTATTTTATGTGTATGAGTACACTGTAGCTGTACAGATGTCCGTGAGCCATCAAGTGGTTGCTGGGTATTGAGCTCAGGACGGCCCAGCTTGCTCTGGCCCCACTCACTCTGGCCCCGCTTGCTCCAGTGTAATTCACTATAGCTGTCTTCAGATGCACTAGAAGAGGGCATCAGATCTCATTACGGATGGTTGTGAGCCACCATGTGGTTGCTGGGATCCGAACTCAGGACCTCTGGAAGAGCAGTCAGTGCTTTTCACTGCTGAGCCAGAGAGATGCATATTTAATGCCCTTCCAAGGTGACTTCATATCTTTCACAATGCATGGAGGAAAAAAGGGGAGCCCACGTCTTAATTACCTTCCTATAGATATAGAAAGTTGCCCTTCAATGATTTAACTCTCTAGTTTTCTGTGACTGGGTCTTGCTCTTTAACCCTTTGGACCTGGCATTTGCTAAGGAGTTCAGGCTGGCCTTGAACTTCTAGAATCCTTCATTTCAGTTTTCTGAGTGTTGAGACTACAGGAGTAACATGGCTTAATGATTTTAGCTTTTTAATGTGCATCTACCTAAGCATCAAGAAATCCATTTTATTTTTCCCAATCTTTAGCTGTCATTAGTGAAAACAGTATATTATTTAATCTTATTTTTAAAGTAGGCATACGATGCAGATAGATAATTATTATACAAGTAAATAAATAACATTTTAAGATAAATATGCATGTGAACATTTTGAGGCAGATGCATCCTTTTTTTAAAGCAGACGAAGGGAAGAGGTTGTATTTCAGAAATGAAGAACATAACCTGTCTAAGCAATCTTATATTCTTTTAGAAGTATTCAGAAAGAAAAAGAACAGATGCAATGGAAGGAAGAAAATAATGTCAAAGAAAAATTCTGCAGAATTGAAGAAAGAGATTTTTAAAATCAAAGGTCAAGCCAGATGAGTGATGAAAAAGAAAACCCACAGCTGAACAAAGCCTCAGTAATCTGGGACAGACGGCAGAGTTGAGAAAGACCCAAAAAGTGGCTATGGAGAGAAAAAGACTTCCTTATCCAAAGAAGCTTAAAAACTAAAGTCAAGCCAGGCAGTGGTGGTGCACTCCTTTAATCCCAGCATTTGGGAGGCAGAGGGAGGTGGGTTTCTGTGAGTCTGAGGCCAGCCTGGTCTACACGGGGAAACCCTGTCTGGAACAACTAAAACCCCAAACAAACAAACAAAAAACAGTAAGAAAAAAATCCAAAAGTCAAATGTAATAATGTATATCACCCACATCATTTACCCTTGCTCATTTGCCACATCTTTTACCTACATATTACTGTCTAGTATGAAATTATTTTTTCATTAGTTATACACAAATATTTATTGCACCCCCAAAGTGTTGGTCATCAGTCTTCCATTTGACTTGTCCAAGAGGTATATTTATCTGCATATAAAAGTCTGTTTTAACCTTATAACTAGAGTAGTATTAAGCTGCATTATTTCATAACTTAACAGGAACTATACTGTGCAAGGCAAATTCCAGAGCCTGGGGGGTTTCCCGTTTTCCATATCCCCATTTCTTCCATTAGCTAAGCTGTGCTTAGCCATAAGACATTCTAAAGCCATGACTGTAGAAACATGTTCATAACTTCAGAAATGACGTAGTCCAACGGTACATCACTGATTAAACAAACAATACAAACTATGAACCTGTTTATTTGTAAACTCAATTTTAAGTGTTTCCTACATACCTCTTTGTTTGAAAAGAATATGCTATCTTCTGCACTTTTTTCCTGTTTTATAAAAAAATTAGATGTCTCTACTTAATTATAAAACAGCAGCAATATAAAAGTTATAAACAGCTTATTTCAATAGTAGAGGCTGTGAACTTACTGCTAAATTAAAAAACAACCACACTATAGCACAGGCATTTCCACTTGTGGACTTTTAATTAACGGAGATGAAATGAATGGGTTCCATTCTTTATAAGCATAACAAGTCATTTACACCATTAAAATATGTTTTTGGGGAAAGTCTGGAGATACGGCTTATTGATTAAGAAGAAGAGCTACTCTTCCAGAAGTCAGAGGTTGGATTCCCAGCACCCACACGGTGACTAACACCTGTCTACTACTCTAGTCCTAGGGGACTGAATGCTGTCATCTGTCCTCTGTAGGCAGTAGACACACAAGTGGCATACAGATATACGTGCTGGTGAAACAGATACAGACACATTTTCCAAAGTTCTAGGGGCCGTAGAGAAGGGGGGAAGCCGTGGTGAATACTACTTCCTGTATTCAAATGTCTGAAACAATGTGCAAAGCTTGGGGGCTACTGGAACAAATTACATGGATAATATCGAATTTAGTATCAGTAAGTGCATACAGCAATTCATATAAATAAAACTACTTTATGGTTTTCTACTTTAAAACAAGACTAGGGTAACAACAGCAGCGGGATTAGAAAAGTGCATCATGCTGTATCAAAGTGTACCTCAACACTGAACAAGATCTCCTCTGATGGGGGCATCTCTTAAACACCGCCCGATATCATGTACATCACTACTCTAGATTTGACTTCAGCCAGAGGGTCAGGCAAACGGGCAGAGAGCCCTTTCACACATAAGTATGAAAGGGCATACTTTCAAGTATGCTGCTGCAAGTGCTTCCAAGCAGCTGCAAAGTGTAAAGTATATATGGCGTATGGCTAGAAGAAGACAGTTAAATGACATGCACAAAGATACAAGGACAGAGCCAGGCCAGGCCAGAATAGTCAACTTTATAAAAGCAGCAAACTAGAGACAGATAACAGGGAGATCAAGGACGGACAGCAACGATGGGCCAAAGCTGAAGACATCAAAAATCTTCTTGTTAAACGAGGAGTGCCAACTCCCGTCACTCCTTCGGGCATTCGAACATTCGGGAGAATTCTCTAAGAGCCTCGGCCTGGCCAGAGGGTCGGTCACCTGCACATTCAGGAAGTACTGATGGGTCAACCCTGCTTGTCCAAATGGCCCAGAACGAGACATAACGGGGCCAGGTCGCAGGCCGCACTTACCAGGCCACGGCTGCCCGACGTGCTCGCCACATCCCGCCAACGCAAATCACACACAGGCGCCAAGACGGCCACGGGGGAGCCCCGTGTCGGGCCCCAGTCCGACTCCTGCTCCAGCAATGACCCAGGAAGAGGCCCTCAGCAACAAGGGCATAGAGCAGCCGCCGAGTCCCTCCCAATGGCGCATGGACTTCCGCAAGAGCCGGTTGGGCTCCCGTAGTCAGTCCGTCTCCGAAATAACCACCCTCGGGAACGCTAGGCGGGCAGCACAAACGGGCCGCGGATGGTGTGCGAATGCGCGGGGAGTCTCTGGGCGGGACCTGTATAGTGCTCTCCCTCTCGGCTCCGCCCTCAAAGTGTCCAGGTTGGAATCCTGAAAGTGAACTGGGCTTGCAGGAAATTCACACGATGAATGTTTGTTGGGAGCAGCCCCTTTAAGGAGATCTGTTTAAAAGCATTTTCGTAACCGAACAATCTTATAGCCAGAAGGTCGAGTCTAGGTGTGCGAGGCACCTTAGAAAATCAGATCTGATCGGAAAGGGTCTTCTGGCATTTAAGCTGTAGGTTTGGGATAAACACATAGTTTTATGAAGGCACAATTTTTTTTTTATTTATTCCCCCTTTGTTGGCTTTCACCTGAATTTTAATGGCACCCATTTATTGAAATGGCCCTTGTCAAAGTCTTTTAACAGCACCATATTGCTAGTAATGGCTCCTTAGTAGTATTTGGCTAAGTTCTCTTCTTAGTTTTCTTTTGATTTTCAAGATGTCAGATTCATTGTTCCCTCCCCATTCCTCCCTACCAACCCATCTTTGGACATAGTTGGTTCCTAGTCTCCTAGCTACCTGCTTCTCCAAACTATTTTTTAATGTTCAAAAGTTCCAGTTAGGTTTTGGGCCTTTGGGGTTCCTTCCTTTTCCTGGCTACATTTTTTCCTTATTAATCTAAATTATTTGTATCACTCCAAATATCTCCTTCATCTTCAACCATTTTTGTATTTTTAAGAGAAAACAGAGGCTCAAAACAGGAATATTGCCTGTGAAAGATTGTGAAGCCAATTAATGGCACTATTGGGAACTAAAATCAGAGAGTCTTGTACTTTATTTCACTTCAAGGATATATTCCTTTCACCCATCTCCCTTTCTTTGTCTCTGTCAGTCTCTCTCCCTCTCTCTCCCTCCCTCTCCCTCCTTCCCTCTCTCTCTCTCTCTCACACACACACACACACACACATGAAATACACACTACCACCACCAGCAGCAGCAGCCCAAATTAATTGCTTTTCATCTAATTATCAGAATGACAAATCAGGATCCATCTATTCACAATAGCATCAAGTATATAAACGCAACTGTCTGACAGTAAACGTTCCTATTGCAGGACTTGAGGGATATATTTACTGTGGTGACTGTCTCAATGATAGTTGTAGATAGAAACCATCTATAAACACTAACCAGTATAAACCAATCTAGAAACCAGTTTAAACCCCAACTTTTTCTATTATTGAATAAAAATGCATTTGTTATTGTTGCTTTCTAATTTTTGTTTGGAAAACACAAAAAGGAGAAGTGACAGCTGCTTCCATGTGTAACTTGTCTCTGTAGTTTACAAAGCCCTTGTTTTATAATTCCACGTCTAGGCTGGGACTACTGAATGAGTCCTATGTGCAGCTTATGTCCACTATTATATTAAATAGCAAAATAGAGTTAGCATAAAAGTCTCTAGATAGTAGCTAATTAAGTGAATTACATTTAGACTAGCCACAAAACCTATGAGCTCTCAGAATCCAAATAGAGAATAATATCTGAAATAGATTGTTCAAATTTAAAATGGCTTTAATCTATGTTTTTGTTTTGTTTTAACTTCACAATGCTGCCAAAGAAATGTGAAGAAGAAAATTCAGTAGAAGCCATGCATCAAATATTTGTTTCAACCAGCCTGTTTTCTATATTTAGTGTATTATCTAATAAGGATGAGTTACTCAATCCTGTATAAAATAGGCCACCTGTCTGCCAGTGTATCTGTTGTATGCATGTTTAAGGTTAGAGGCCTAGACTGAGGGAGGAAGTTTGGGAGACAGGGAGTCTCAAGTAAGACTTGCAAGTTATAATGGGTTTATATGATATCCACTTCACTCTATGTACTTTGAGGAACATCTACTTATGGTGCTGAGTAGGAAAATTAGTCAAACTGTTATGAAATCAAACCACCATAACTAATTCAAATTCAGGCCATAGAGTTGTTTTGTTTGGCTACACAGTGTGACATGATGTTGGACTTCTTGCTTCCATTTAATAACAGAGAAAATTTACATTTAGATAAACCAGTATTCTAAAAGTATCAGACAATACTTAGCCCTAATCTTTAAAAAAAAACTGGGTGGGGGCAGTAATCGAGTAATGTTTCATATCCCTTACTCAAAGTACACACATCAATTGCTATGATTGTGATCTTATTTTTTTCTTAGAAAAATCAAGAGAATTTGAAAATATAAACCATTGTTTATATAAAACTTATTAATCGATATACCTGGGGCAGTGGTTCTCTACCTTCCTAATACTGTGAACTTCCTACTACATGAGGAACATAGTTTAAAATTATTTTCATTGCTACTTCCTACTCCTGTAATTTTTCTACTGTTATGGCTTCTGTAAGCCAAAAGACACTGTCAATAGGACAAAACGACAACCAACAAATTGGGAAAAGATCTTT
>NW_022196894.1:27116583-27120522 GCF_008632895.1 Mastomys coucha | reverse complement strand
GGGAGAGGGTGGGGTGGCAGGCATGGGGAGGCAGGAGGCAACAGGGGTTTGTTTTTGTTGTTTTTGTTTGTTTCTTTGTTTGTTTTTTGGAAGGGAAACTGAGAAAGGAGAAATTTACATGTAAATAAAGAAAATATCTAATAAAAAAAGAGCAAAGAAATAATGGAAATCTACACATCTGTCCTTGACCATAAGTTTGCATTTAAGGTTTTATTAAGTTTCTTTGCAAAGTTCTTCTTGGAAGGTATCCAAGGTCCCAGAGGAGAAGCACATTCTTCCTCTGTGGTTTCCCGGAGAGAGAAGCATCTGAAGGCACGCACATGCATTTGCACATCACCATTAAACTCCCCAGTGCTCAGGAAAGCATGTTACAATCATTGTTGGCTCTTCCTTTCGCTATTATCTGTCTGTATGAGAAGAGTCAAAGATCTTAGGATGGCATCTTTCCTCAAATTATTCTCTTCATTTTAAAATGATTTATTCTATCTCTATTTATATGTATGTATTTGTATCTGTGTCTGTATTCCATGTATGTGCAGGAGCCTGAGCATGACAGAAGAGGGCAGCAGATCCCCTGGAGCTGGAGTTAGTATGGGAGCTGCTCAGTGTGGATGCTAGGAATAAACTCAGCTCTTCTGCAGGAGCAGCAAGCACTCATAACCATGGAGATATCTCTATAGCCTTCATCTATGTGTTTATAATCATTTTGGCCTTATTACAGAAGTTGATGAAATATTCTAAAATTTACTTAGAAATATAGAAGATCAAAATGTTTTTAAAAAAATGAGGCAGGAGCATTTATAACTACCCGACCTCATAACAACTGGGAAGGAGACAGTGTGATTGGTATGTTAAGGATAAATACACCCACAGACAAGAATACAGGATGCAGAAATAGATTTTAAATTGTGTAGTGTGATGGCTAATCTTAACAACCTGATTGGGTTGACCTCTGAGCATATCTGTGTTTCCAGATGCAATTAGACCAAAAGGGGTCTGTCCTAATGAACAGTTTAGCTCTTGGATGGTCTGAAAATTGAAGAGAAGCTTGGCTGGGTTAGGGGTTGCTGAGAAAGATGGGGCCCAGATGGAAGATGTAGGATCACTGGGATTGTCTTCCAAATGGTAATGGAAAAAATGAAGAACCATATGGAAAAAATACTCTCACACTGCTTGCAATATCCAGCATATATTCACACCATATACAAAAATTAGTACATATGCACAAAAATTATATTACCTGGGATATAACTGTGAGTGTAAAAGCAAGAATAAAAGAATCAAAGAATGAAACAATGGAAGAAAACCTATTGGTAACCTGTGACTAGGCAAACAGTTCTTAAGCCACCAAAAGGAATACCATAAAAAATTTAAATTCACTGGACCTCATCAAATAAAATTATTCTTGCTCATCAAATGTCAGAGAGAAAATAGATAAGCAAGCCTTAAGTAAGAAGTACATATTTTTATAATGCACACCTAAGAACTTATACTAAGACTGTATAAGAAATTCATCACTGTAGATTTGTGGGTGTACACCAAGACTCAAATGTTTAAATGTAACCCCCATTGTAAGGTATGAAGAGGGTAGAAAATGAATGTAATTCTGGTGTGTGGAGATAATCTTAGGAAGTGATGAGGATGCAGAAGAGTCAAGAGGATAGAGCCCATGATTGAACACTGGTGGCTTTTCAGGAAGAAAGCGGTCAGAGGGGTTACCCACACATTTCCTGCCTCTGGTTATGGGATGTCCTGCACTGCCTCAGAGCTCTTGCAGCCTTTCAGCCTTATATCAGAAGTATGAGCCAAAATAAACCTCTTTTCCTTTAAAAAGTCTCCCTCAAATATTTCATCATTCTGATAAACCAACCAATTATTACAGGTAAAAAGTTCAGATGTTGCACAAAGGAATATGTCATATAGAGTCCCAGAATGATGTTATTAGTTATTGAGGAAATGAAAAATAAAACCATAATATCATCAGTAAGACTGCTAAAAATAAAAAAGATGCACACCACCAACTTGGCAAGGATGTAGAGCAACCAGAATTAGAAGATAGGCAGTATTGGAGCAACACAATGAGACAGGCCCTTTGTAAACACATTTGACAGTTTCTATCAATCAAACATTCATCCCTCTTGTTCAGACAATCCTGCTCTTAGGGTTTTGTGTAAGAGAAATAAGTACATAAGTTCATAACAATAAATGGAATTTTATTTACAATAGCTTCAAACTGTAATTACATGTCCACAAACAATGAAATAGACAACCAGTGTGTAAACAATTTATTTGGCAGTGAATGGGGTGTATTGTATAGATACATTTTACAACATGATCCAACATGAATGATCTAACAGACATGCCCCAATCAAAATATAATATACTGTGTGACTCCAATAATGTGGTATTCTAGAATAGGAGAAATTGGTGTGGAGAGTGAAAACAAAGCAAACACTGGGGACACCAGCCAGTGGAAGTGTTTTTTGTCACAATAGGACTCCGAATTACATAAGCTTATCCATTTGTCAAAATGTACACATAAGACTTGTGTATTTCTGAGTGTCTGTGTCCAAACTACATGGTGTCTTTGGCCATAGAGACTTACCTTCAACTTGTGGGAAGCAACTAAGGGCAACAGTAATAGTCTATATTGTTTTAGGATTCATCTGGACTCCTCTGACCAATAACTTGAAAAGAGATTTCTCGTGTCTTGTGTTGGGATTTTGGTAGATGGCCTACAGATCTTTGGCTGAGTGTCATATTTGACCTGAGAGCCTTGTTGAAGGTCGACTTTCATAGCACCAGGAGGCGCTCTGCAAGCTGTCAAGGAAAGAAGTAATCCTCGTCCCACTAGTTGTGATATAATACCTATGAGCCACAACAATAGCCATCCCCGCAAGATACACCAAAAGGGGCAGTAGTGACACTTATATCTTGGTAATAATGGATAGTGCTCTCTCTAATAGGTCCACTCAACAGGAGGTATATCATGACAGGTACTGGAAACCTAGCCAATTGCCTGGGGCTAGTGATGTCATGAATCTTAAAGGAGACCCTACTATTACTTGCTAAGCCAGCATGATTCCTAACTCATTCTAAAGCTTACCTTAACCCCCAGTTAAGTGTTGCTTTCATCCTTATTAAAGAAGCTTCTCTTTTTAGCAGACCCAGACAGCCACAGAAAACCACAGCTGGTCAAAATAGAGAGAATAACTGAGTGTGGAGTGCCCAGCCTTAAAGGGTACATCTACAATACAACTTCCACACCCATGGCTCAGGAGATATCCTGGAAGAGAGGGGAGAAAAGATTGTAAGCTCCAGAGAAGCAGGGAATCTGCTGTGAGGTTATGTCTCCTAGACATGCCAGGGAAGCTACACCTGTGATACCAAAACAATGTCACTCCCTAAGCAAGACCTAAACAACGGCAATACTAATAGACATGTTAATGTGGAACTGGGAAATCACAACCCTACACAAAGGACTCCTGACAATATACAATTGCTGAGAATCAACAGGATGAGCCCCCTTAATATTTATCCAGTATCAAGCAGTTAGCTCTGAGATCATGTACATATGAGCAACAGTAAATGGAGTAAGCAGATTTATTTATATATTTATGTGTGTATAACGTCATCATTATCATCATCATCAACAACAATAATAATAATAATAATAGAAAAAAAGCCATAAATTTGAGAAGGAGTGGGGTTATGGGAGGGATTGAAGAAGGAGAGTATGGGAGGTGTTAGGTGGATGAAGGGAAGGGAGACACAATGTAATTATATTTTAGTCGAAAGAAAAATAAAATTGCAAACTTTAAAGGACTAGTTTTTCATTGGCTTATGCATAGTTGTTATATAAAAGATGCTCATACACAAGGAACTCAAGAAGAAAGAAGACCAAAAGGTGGACATTTCATTCCTTCTTAAAAGGGGGAA
>NW_022196894.1:27109620-27116200 GCF_008632895.1 Mastomys coucha | reverse complement strand
TTGGAGGGGAAACCGGGAATGGAGAAAGTTACATGTAAATAAAGAAAATATCAAAAAAAAAAATAAAAGATGCTCAATAATTTAATTTTTGAAGACTCCCTGAGAAATATTTTGGGAACACCAAGTAGAAGTTTAAAGCATTGTAATACAATGTATTGAAAGATAGAAGTTATGAAAATTAATAATTATTGTTGAGACATTTTCTACTTTCAATTATCCTTCATTATCATAATTTCTGGGGAACTTTCAGGTAATATTTTTTGAGGAATTATATTTTTATGTTCCATTGCTCCCTACAGTGTTGCTGGACCTATATTGCATGTACTGGCATAGTCATATCCACTGGAAACAGCGAGAGTCGTGAAGCCAGTGCAGCTGCTGGACACAGTTCCAGCAAAGCTGAGGGGATTGTTACAATTGCTGTCTTGCTGCCTGTAAATTTTGGGTTGTAGTCTCTGCACATTGCCTTCCTAGGGTCTTTCTGCATTATGATTCATTTTGTGTCTTCTCCTGAGAAAATTATTTCTGAATCTTTTTTGTGAAAATCCTAAAATTAACTTTATCTGGCCACTATTTGGAAGTCTTCCTTATTCCCTGGAGATCATTAAGCACAGATAAGCACAGAGCTAGGTGAGGCCATCACTCCAGGAATCTTCTTGAGATCTCTGCCCTGACCAAACTCACATGGCATAATTGGTGCAGGGTAAACAGAGAAAACTGACAAACTCTGACAGGCCAGGAGAATAGGTTACAAGCAACTGGTTACAGGGAACACCCCTGGGTGAGCAGAATTCAGTAAATAAGATAAACTGACTAAAATAATAAAGTAGATGATGAAACACAGAGTAAAATAACCTGGGTATTAATAACCTGGGTATTAATATTTGCTATTCATAAAAAAGCAGTTCAGATATTTTCTTTTTGTGTGGAGTGCTTTAAAACAGCAAGGATGGCCAACCTTAAAGCAGGCTGTCACATATTATGTCTTTGCTTTGGAGGTGACACTCTCTACATTATTTAAATTGGAGTTATAGGGCCAATAATAATGAGAACAATCTGTCCTGTTTGTGTTTTTTTAATTGGCACTAACATTGTAACCCTGGACATGTAATGAGAAATCAGAGACATGGTTTGTACTACTTGGACAATCCTTAGTCTGTCTTTGTTCTGGGAAACCTGTATAAATAAAGAAGCGCCTGGTGGCTAGTGAGTTGAGCAGCAGAAATGCCTGTTTGCTAGTTAGCTGCAAGATTCCCTTGATGTTCACCTGACTCTCTCCCTCCCTCCCTTCTTTATCTCCTCTGAGGGCATTTCCTGTTGGTAAGGACCCTCCCATTCTCATCTTCATGCTGGGGAAAGTCCCTCTGTCATATATTGTGGAGACAAGGCCCCCAGCGACGTATATTCTGTAAACCATGTATTGCTTCAGGTGACAGCCAGCTTTTAATAGCATCTCAGGGGTGAGGTGAGAATTTGAGATCTTTGTCCCAGAAGTATCAACTCACTTAGTAAAGAGCCTTTGAATCGAATCTGAATCTTTGATAAATCATCTGACTTCACGGGCATCACCGGAAAATTTTACGACAGTATAGTAGGGTTTAAAAATATTTGTGTAGTTTAAATTTCAAATAAAAAAAAATTTAGTTTACATAGCCAGTCTATATAAAACAACGGAGGGAAGACAGTAGGGGGTGGGTGGCGGCTCCAGGAGACAAGTGTGACACAAAGTACCACCACAGAAGCTGTGCGGTAGGCTCGCAAGAGCTATGCGGTAGGCTCGCAAGAGCCCATTACATTGTTCTGTTTGCTTTTCTTATGAGAATTTAAACAAAAGGCAGGGTTCTAAAAGCTTTGTGAGTGGGGAAGAAATGGTCATAGTTGGTACTAGTTTCCTTTTGCTGCAATAACAAATTGCCCAAGTGGAGTAGCATAAAATAAAGCCTATTTATCATTTGAGTGTTCTGAATGTCACAAAAACAAAAACAAAAACACCAAGTCTCCCCGGGATTCAAGACAGGTGTTTCTAGTGCTGGCTTCACACGGAGAGCTGGGGAGAAGAGTTCAGGGTTTTCATTTTCATTTTTTAGTTGGTAGAGACTGCACACTTTCATTCGTGACTCTCTCTCTCTCTCTCTCTCTCTCTCTCTCTCTCTCTCTCTTTCTCTCTCTCTCTCTCTCTCTTTTAATTCTTAAAGCCAGCCGTGGTCAGTTATGGTCAATCCTACCTGACATGACTTTTCTCCACCTTCCATATATAATAAACTCAGGTGTTAGATTGGGACCGTGGAGATAACCAAGGCTAACCTGAAGGGTGAAAACGGATCAGCCTCCCTGTTGCATTTAGTATTTGCAGGTATGGGAATTAGGACTGCAGACTTCTTTCTGAAGGCCTCTGTTCTAAGATCTCTCTAGGTAGAACTTGATGGGAAAAATAATGAGGAGTGTGAGGGTGGATTCTTTAATGCGCCCACATCTGGAAACAGTTTGAGGGTACACTCCTGATCTTCTCACTGTTTTCCTCTTTTAATGACTTTTAACACCATTGTCTCTTCTTTCTTGCCATGTTCCACAGCACAGACTTTGTCTTCTGTAGTTGGCATTTTAAAAAGCCTTTTCCAATTCCTGTGCTGTTGTTTTATAAAGGTACTCTCTTGGCTCTAGCCAGCAGCTGACTCACACAGATACAGACACCCACAGCCAATCAGTGGATGGAGCTTGGGGGACTCTGGACGAATAGGAGGAAGGATTGTGCCCTGAAGATGACAGGAACTCCACAGGAAGACCAACAGAGTCAACTAACCTCAACCCTTGGGGGCTCTCAGAGTTTGAACCACCAACCAGAGAACATATACAGGCTGGCTCTAGGCATCCCAGCTCATATGTAGCAGATGTGCAGGTTGGTCTTCATGTGGGTCCTGAGCAACAGGAGCGTGGACTATCCCAAAAGCTGTTACTTCTATGTGGGATATGTTCTTTTTGCTGGGCTGCCTGTCTGGCTCCAGTGGGAAAGGAAATGCCTAGCCTCACAGAGACTTGAAGTGCCAGGAGAGGGGGGGCCCTCAGGGGAGTCTCCACCAGATCAGAGGAGAATGGGAGGGGGAATGGAGGGAAGGAATGTGGGTGGGGGTGACCGGGAGGGGGCAGTAAGTGGGATATAAAGTGAATATTGTAAAAAACAAAAGATACTCTGGAAGTGTAAATCCTGAATAATTTCGTTATTTGTCTTTATGGCTTTCAACGCTGTTATTTTAAAGATCAAGTTTCTTCTACTGTACTGAAGTCAACATTCATTGCCTAAATTTTTCTTGCCCATATAGTAAACTAATGCATCTGTAATAAGTTTGTGGACATGGGCATCCTTCAGACCTTGATATTCTAATGGCTGTCATGATTGTGGTAACTAGTGAATACTCACTAAGTGTTCTGGGTGTGTTGTTACACTTTTGTATTATGTAGCAATGTATGTATCGACCGATAATAATAGTTTTTATATATTACTACCAAGGTCTCATGCTTAGTGCTTATACTTCTATAATTCTGATTAATTTTTTTGTCATTGTTACAGGTTTTCATGTTTTTGAGTTTTTACAGGGATTTTAGTAATCAGAGTCCTGTACTGAAGACAACTATTCAAATATCTTCTCAACTGGAAAATAATCCATTTGTATTGCAACTATTCAAACCAAAGTCTAGTCTCAGCTCTATCAACTGCTGAAGTGGGATACATTAACTTTTTAGATTCATCTTTTTCTTCCCACATTGGAAAGGTACCTAGATTTTATAATTCCTTTCCTTCTGGGATGTCACCGAACACATGTGAAGAGTTAGGTGTAGTGGCAGGAATTGGCAAGGATTCTTGGAGTAGACACCCCAGGGAAGAAAATTTAAACCAAAAGGAGGATGATGTGTTTTTTTATCCCACCTACCCTGACACATTTCTGGAACCTTCTAAAAGATTTAGACTCCAAAAGGGGCCTTTCCACCCAAGCAGAATGTAAAACAGAAAACCCACCAGCGTCACAGGATTAGAAGCACTAGAAGTTGGCATTTTTGGGATTACCTATGACTCCTAATTTTGAAGACCTGATTTACATATGCTTGCTTATTTAGTTCTGTTCCTTCTACATGGTGAAAATAACTATTGTACTGGTTAGTTTTGTCAACTTGATACAAACTAGTCACCTGGGAATAAGGAACCTCATTTGAGGAATTGTTTCAGTCTGATTGGCCTATAGGCATGTCTGTGGAGCATTTCTTTTTAAAATTTTTTTATTCATCTATTCTCTCATATATTACATCCTGACTACAGTTTCTCTTACCTCCGCTCCTCCCAGGCCCTCTCTGCCCCTCCCTTTTTTCTACCCATTCACTCCTCCTCCTTTTTCCCTTCAGAAAAGGGCAGGCCTCCCAGGGATATCAACCAAACACTCCATAATTGATGTTGCAGGGCCCAGCTCAGCACGGGTGGTGTCAACCCTAAGCAGACAGACCTGGGATTATAATGAGAGTAGCAGAACAGACCAGAAGCAGAAGCTGGTAAGCAGCATTCCTCCACCATCTCTCTTTGAGCTACTGCCTTAGCTTCCTCGGTGATGGATGCCACTTGGAAGTGTAAGAGAAGCAAAGTCTTTCTTCCTGTGTTACTTTTGGTCAGTGTTTTATCACAGCAATGGAGAAGCCCCTAGAGCTACTCTGCAATAGTTGTGCTACTGTGTGTTTCTTCCAGCTCTGCATTAAGTGACGTCTTGCTGATGGCTTGGAACTAGTCACAGTGACAGTAACAACACCGCAGAGATCTGCACTCTACAAGTCAGGGCTTGATCGACCCTTGTGTTGATTCTCTCCTTTTAAGAGAGTAATGGAAAAACCGACAGGGCAGCAGATCAAAGGCAGAAGCACATGTTAGTTGACTGTTGCATTGTGAAGAGCACTCAAATATTGAGAAAATACCCTTTGCATATTAAAAACACCACTATATTGTTTAATAAGGATGTCTTGCATATGTTCCTGTAAGTTCTCCTATTTGTTTTGTCATCTTATTCAGTGTTTTGGAAGATATCAAGCAATATTTGTGACAGATACAAACCTGTAGGCTAATAGTGCTAGCAACATTTGTGGTGAATTAAAGAAAGTAATCAAGCATGTGCTTGAAGTAAAACTTATAATGAAATTACACATCTACCTAGACTTCTTAGTCATGGATCCTGTGGCTGGGTGTGGCCTTGCTCACTACTCTGAGCAGCACACCACTGCTTTTCTTCCTTATATTTCTTTCTTTTTAACATTCTTTAATCATTTTTTTTCAGTCCAGCTGTTATCCTGGTCCCCGTTCTGCCCTCTGACAGTTCCTCCTCCTCGGGGCCCCCCATCTTCAAGAGGATGTCCCCACCTCCCCACCTCCCCACCTCCTCCAGACTCTGCCAGGCCTCCCCACTCCCTGGGGCCTCAAGTCTCTCAAGGGTTATGTGTGTCTTCTCTCACTGAGGCCAGACCAGGCAGTGTTCTGCTGTATATGTGTCGAAGGCCTCGGACCAGCTAGTATATGCTGCTTGGTTGGTGCCTCAGTGTCTGAGAGATCTTGGGGTCAGGTATTGAGGGGCAGTGAGGGGGGTAGAACATGAATGAAGCCCCGAAGCTCAACAGAATGAATGGAAATATGCAACCTCGGGAGGTGGGAGGTGGGGGGACCCTCTAGAATGTACCAGAGATCTGGGAGGTGAGAGAATCTCAAGACTCAAAAGGAGGGACTTTAGATAAAATGACCAACAGTGCAATGAGGGAAATTGTAGAGCCCACCTCCAGTAGAAAGACAGGGCATCAAGTGGAGGAAGGGGGTTGCCATCCCACAGTCAAAAACTCTGACCCAGTATTGTTCCTATCGAAAGGAACCACAGGGACAAAAATGGAGAAGAGACTGAGGCAAAGGAGGTCCAGTGACTGGCCCAAATTGGGACCCATCTTAAGGGGAGGCTCCAAGGCCTGACACTTTTACTGATACTTCGGTGTGCTTGCAGATAGAAGCCTAGCATGGCTGCCCTCTGAGAGGCCCAACCAGCAGCTGACTGAGACAGACACAGAGATTTACACACAACCCATGGACTGAAGCTGGGGACCCTTGTGGTTGAACTAGGGGAAGGCTGGAAGAAGTTGAGGAGGGTGACCCCATAGGAAGACCAGCAGTCTTAACTCACCTGGACCCCCAAGATCTTCCTTATATTTCAACATTTACATCTCTGACAACTTTGACCATTTACTTGTTTTTTTTTTTTTTTTTTTTTTTTTTCTCTTCTTGAGTTCCTGTCCGGCAATGTATGTACATTTGTCTCTAGGTATTTTTAGGCCAACACCACACCTGAGCCTGCAGGAGCACCTCTTCTGCCAAGGTTCTAAAGCTTTCTCCCCTGTATTAGACATATTTTTCTTCCACATTTTGGAATATTTTCTTTGTTCCACTTTAGATAAAACACATCCTCTATTTCCTTCCTGTTCCCAAACTTAGTTCATACAATAAACAGAATACACATTGGCCGTTGACTAACCCTGCCTGGGCTTCTTTTGGTAGCGTCTGTCCGTGCCAAAC
>NW_022196894.1:27094620-27107120 GCF_008632895.1 Mastomys coucha | reverse complement strand
ACTGTAATAATTGAAACAGATGGGATGGGATATGCTGTTGTAGCCAAGAAATGCTTTTCAGATCTTAGGGTCTCAATCCTAAGACAAGGATATTTCCTCTTTATTCTGGTACATGATGGGAATCTGCAAAAGGCAGGAGACAGGGGCACCATTGCTTCTGGCTACATATACCTTCTGAAACATATGGCTTCCAAGATTAATTTTGTGATCATAGAGGATTGGCTGGTATATTTTTTTTGAGAGGTAGGATAGAAATTATTTACTTATGTCTAAATTCTACTAACCAATCTTCTTCTTCTTTTTCTTTAAGATTTATTTATTTTATTTTATGTGTATGAGTACACTGTAGTTGTACAGATGACAATGAGCCATCATGTGGCTGCTGGGAATTGAACTCAGGACTGCCCTGCTTGCTCCAGCCCTGCTTACTCCGCCTTATACACTGTAGCTGTCTTCAGATGCACCAGAAGAGGGTGTCAGATCTCATTACGAGTGGTTGTGAGCTACCATGTGGGTGCTGGGATCCGAACTCAGGACTTTCAGAAGAGCAGTCAGTGCTCTTACCTGCTGAGCCATCTCGCCAGCCCCCTAACCAGTCTTGTTAAATGGATACTGTAACTGCAAGTAAGGCTGATCACATTAAAAACATGGATATTTGGTGAGACCACTTGCCTCACTCTGTAAGCACCAGCTATGCTAAGGATAAAAGAATTGCTACAATTTCCTAAAAAATAAGTCATTCTTTCTGGAAGTGTATCCCCATCAGTATTTCTGTTGGCCCTACCATGTTGATTAGTTCTTAACTGAGGCTGACCCATTCCTAAAACATCTTGAACTCTGCTTTTATGCCACTTTCTTTACTAGCTTGGTTGTCCAGAAAGGCAAAGTCACTCAGACATAAATAATATAAATATAAGTATCAAGATCAATGAGAGAGGGTTTGTTAGGATAACTGCTTCACTAGATTCTGCAGGCAGAGGAATCTGCAATGAGCTATTTGAGCTGGGGACCCCAGGGTTCCAGGATGCTGTTAAGTCTGTGTACCAAACCAGAAGAACCAGAGAGGACAATGTCTTAATGTTGCTGCCTGAAAACCTGGAGAAGGGGGCTGGTGCAGAGCTCTGAGTTCTGGTGTCTTAAGGCAAGGGGAAGATAGGAGGTGGGAGGCAAGGAGGGAGAGAGGGGAAAGAAGGAAGAGGAAGAGGACGAGGAGGAAGAGGAGGAATAGGAGGAGGAGGAGGAAGAGGAGGAGAAGGAGAGGCGAGGAAGATTCAGTAGGAGTAAATTTTCTCTTCTCTCTTTGCTTTATTCCAGACCCTTGGTTGATTGAATGGCGATCATACACATTTGATGAAGGGCTGCTGATGCTAATACCAATTGTGAAAACATTTACCCACAATTCAGAAATAATGTTTACTAGTTACTTGGGCCTCTCTCTCTCTCTCTCTCTCTCTCTCTCTCTCTCTCTCTCTCTCTCTCTCTCCCCCTCACTCTCCCATTTTCCTTTCCTTCCTTCCTCCCTCCATCTCTGACTTTCCTTTATTTCAGAAGACATATTTATTTTTAATTCTGTGTATGTGTGTGTCTGTGTGGAGGTATGTGCACCTGAGTGCAGAGCCCATGAGAGGGCATCAGATTCACCCACAGGTGGGGTCACAGGTGATTGTGAGCCATGGACTGTGGGTGCTGGGAACTGGACTATGGTCCTTTGGAAGAGCAGGAGGTGCTCTTAGCTCTTGAGCTATCTCTACAGCCCCTGAAGTTAATTCTTTTAGGATCTGGGACCTGTTGTTCCTGGTCTCTACTGTGTCCACTTTGATACGAAACTCAGACATTTAAACATTTTCTACCTAAGTTTAAAAAACCTAAAAATGACAGAAAATCCTAGAGTATATTTTTTCTTTAAAAAGTAATTATAATTATTATTGTGTATATGTATGATGTGTGCATGGGTATGCATGCATGTGTGTGTGTGTGTGTATACATGTGTATGTACATGCATGTGCATGCAAGCACATCCCAGTAAGAGTGTGGATGTCAGAGCAACCCTAATCTCAGGTCACTAGGATTTTGAGACAAGCATATTTGCCCACTGAACTTTTTCACTGGCCTATTTCTTTACAAAGCTGTTATGTCTTCCTTTGGGCCCTCTGATGTAAAAGTCTCAAATGAAGCCTTTTAAATGATATCCTCTAGTATGACTGATGAGGGAGAGACAGTTCTGTATCCTACATCTGTGACCATAAGAGAGGGAATCTGTGATATGGAGCAGTGACTATGCCCTCTCACAGCTGTCTTTAGTGATGCGACTCCTCAGGATGTTTTCCTTGCACTCCAGATGACAGTTGAGTAGATAATTAGACAACAGCGCCAGGTACTGCAACAATAACAGAACTGTGCTTTTTTTTTCCTGAGATTTTGTTGGTTTGTCCTTTTTTTTTCTTTTTAAAATGTTTAATTGTGTGTTGTCCCCAATGTCGTTCAAATTACTGAAGAACCTAGAAAGGGTGTTTCTACTATTGATGGATAGCATGCTGCAATGGCTGGTCTTTTTTTGTTTTTTAAAGATTTTATTTGTTTTATGTACACGAGCATACTGTCTCTGTCTTCAGACATACCAGAAGAAGGCGTCAGATCCCATGACAGATGGTTGTGAGCCACCATGTGGTTGCTGGGAATTGAATTCAGGACCTCTAGAAGAGTAGCCAGTACTCTTAACCACTGAGCCATCTCTCCAGCCTGGATTGTCTTTTATATAAATGTATACATATGGATATCATTTGAATTTTTGGAAACTGTAGCTGTGCTGTCAACTTTGGAAAAAAGTATCCTTGTTTCAAATCTTGAGCTAATATTGTACAGAAAGCAACATCTACATAAGTCTAAACATTAAATGTATCTCCCCCCCCCCCTTTTACAGGCTTGGCACTTTACATTAAATATGTAAGGTCATATCTACATGGGCATTTGTACAGAAACCAATAAAGTATTCTCTAAATAATGAAAGGAAAAAAACCCACAAGTGTCATAAGATATACTTTTTCTGTTCCCATATTTTATGAAAATTTCCAGAAGTAGAGATTTTTTAAGACAGATACACAATGTCAAGTTTGCTGACCTTGTCAAACTATTCTGTGGAGCCAGGATCCCTCACTGGCAAAATTCCTTTTGTGCATAGACTTGTGCATAGTCTGGCTTCTTTAAAGACCACGCATGAGAGTGAGGTTCATGCATGGGAACAAACTACAGTGTAGTCCCAGAAGGCCACAAGTTCTAAGTATAGTTTGATTTTTTTTTTTTAAAGGAAGTCTATGGGAAGTTCTTAGTCACAAAATGTAGGTGGAGCTTTACGCCACAAGGGGGCGAAGTTGTCTCAGTGAACCAAGGTTTGGCTAAAAACCGGAGTCTATTTAAAGCAATTCTAAACCTAAACGCTCACCTTGGCACCAGTCTTTGATTGTTTTAACGCGTTATTAAGGCGGGGATGCCAAACAGTTATTGTAACGATGCATCTTATCCACGAGGCATCTCACTAAACTTGTTTAACAATTAATGAGAATAATTTTAGTCTTACTAAAAAAAAATTATAAAGATAGTTCGGAGTGTTCCCATGGACTCCCAGTCTGTCCTGTTGCTATCTCCCGTCCGTATAGCACAGTCAGCGCCAGCCAATCCTGATAAGGTACTACTACTAAACGCCTCCTTTGAAAGCAAATGCCCGTCCAGCCGACCGCAGCACACTGCCTTGCGGTGCTTTTCCTTTGGCCTCTGGCAATCTGTAGCATTTTTCTCAGCTCCTCTGTGTTCCTGCTGATCTTGGTGACTTCGACGTGATGTTTCACACACTGTCGTTCGGTTTGCATTTGTCTGATGCTTTTACTCACACTTGCACAGCAGTCTGGGATTTGGAGCACAGATCACCAAAGGGACAAAGGGCTATTCTTTATGACTTTTCTGCATGACATAACAGTTTTGACTTCTAAACCTTGATTGCCTCTCTGAGACATGCCTATCAGGCTTCTCCACTGACCTATATTTTATACTGTTTGGGAGAGAGTCACTGTGCACAGTTCACAGGAAGAAATAGAGTTGTGGGGTCCTTGAAGAGGCACCACGCGGCGTATCTGGAATCCTTCTGTATGAATTTATCTACTCTCTTCACCCACTTATTTGCCGTATTATTGACATCACCACGGACTTATGGACTTATTTTATGCTTTGCTTTTTTCTGGCAAAGTTTCGTACATTTTTAGTGCTAATAGCTACCACAGCAGAGAGTTTATACGTGGTTGCCACTGTGCTAAGCATTCTGTATACAATATATAGCATCTCATTTAATTCATCAACGATCCTGAGGGGAGACATATCCTTTTGTATTCTCAACCTTCCTAGTGCTGAGACCCTTTAACAGAGTTCCTCGTGTTGTGGTGACTCTCAACAGCAGTATTTTTCCATTGCTACTGCATAACTGTTTTTTTTTTTGCTACAGTTATGAATCGTAATGTAAATATCGGATAGGCAGGATATATGATATGCGATCCTTGTGAAAAGGTCATTGAGCGCAGAGGGGTCGCGACCCACAGGTTGAGAACCATTGCTGTAGTCCCAAATAAAAAAGCTTGAAGCTGTTAGAGGTTAGTGATTTCCTCCAGCCCTGCCAGTGCTAACTAACCAGAATACAAGCACTATTTGGTATAAGTTCAGAGTCTGCACATTTTACAGTCTGTTAGAGAAGAGGATGTGCAGCCAGATCGAGTTGAGTTGGGGTGGAGGATGGTAAGAGTCTCCTAGCTGAAGTTTATGGTTGCTTGAAGCCTGGAACTCAACCCTTTCTCTTTGCCTTTTCTTCAGTAATCACTTGTTAACTTACTGTTTCCATTTGTCAGATATAAACATTTCCAAAATCAATAGAAATGTATTGATATCTTGATAATGAGTTGATATACGATAAGAAATACATTTTCTACAATAGTCTATAAATAATTATCTCAGGAGAGAGAAAATGAGGAAAAATTATGTCACATAGTCTGTAAAGTATTGAAATAATTTTGAGGGTGTATGTAATATGTGTTCATGTGTATGTATAGGTGTGTGTTGTATGTATATATGTATGTGGTATGTTTGTGTTGTGTGTGTGTGTGGTATATATGTGCATGCCATATATGTGTGTGGTATGTGTGTGTATATATATATGTCTATACATATGAGTGTATTTGTGCATGGTATTTGTGTATATATGTGTGTGGTGTATGTGTGTGGTATGTGTATATGTGTGTGTGTATATATGTATATACATATGAGTGTATATACGTGTGTATGGTATTTGTGTATATTTGTGTGTGGTGTATGTGTGTGGTATGTGTATATGTGTGTAGGCATCTGTGTGCCCTGGCACGTATGTGGACATCGGAGGGCAGCTTTTCAGGAGTTGGTTCTCTTCTTCTACCTTGATTTTGATCCAGAGTCTGTCTTTGTTTCTGGCACTGCACTGTATTCTCCAGCCCCGTTGACCTGCACACTTCCTGCTGACTCCCATCTTGCTGAAACATGGAGATTACAGGTGTGCACTGTCACACCTAGCCTTTTGCTTGAGATCTGGGATTCTAAATCAGGTCACAAGCTTGTGCAGCACACATTTCTACCCAGGGAACCATAGACACCATCCACACATATACACACACATACAACACACACACACATATACATATACACATGTCCACATGCCACACACATATACCACACACATATATACACACTTACACCACATACACACACATATATACACACACACACACACACACACACATACTCTCCCCCCACAAAGCAGTTTTTAATGTACTCCTTTTGACAACAAACATTATTATAGAATAGTTTTAAGGTTAACAAGAAATGTGAAGACAGTCTCTTACATTCATGTAGAGTATTTATCACAGTTGATTAAGATGATGTTGACTCCTGGTTTTAACTGAAGTCCGTGGGTTATTCAGATCTCATGTTGGTATTAAATTGTCATACATCCTTAGCATCTTCCTACCTCTGACATTTCTCAAACTCTCCTTGCTTCTGAGGGCTTTGGCAGTGTGGAGGCACACTGATTTGGCCTCTTTCAGGGAGCTCATAACTGCCTATAACTTCAGATCCAGGGGGTTTGACAATCTCTTCTGGCTTCTAGGGACACCCAGCACACAAATGTGTAAATAAAAAAAATACTTTAAAAATACCTGTCATGATCCTTTCATGCTCCAATGGGAACAATGGGCCATGGAGGCCAGACTCAAAAGCAGCACACTCCTTTCTTCTCATTATGTTAAGGATGCATACTAGACATGGCCGACTATTATGGCTGTTAACTTAATCACTCTGCAGAGTGGGCTTGCTCAGGTTTCTTTTCCCCATTGTTGCTGGGGCGGGAGAACTTGATCACATCATCTTAAGTGGAGAAATGATTCATTTTGGCTCATAGTTTTGGAGATTACAGCCTGTGGTGGGCTGGCCCCACTGCTGTGGGCTGTGATGAAGCATAGACTTGTGGTGGAAGGAGGAGCAGGTTGTTTATGTTATTGCAGCCAGAAAAAGAGGGGAAAGAAGAGGATACAGGGGAAGCAGGAACAAGACACACCCTTCAAAAGCATTGCTCCAGTGGCCCACGGTCTCCCGCCAGGCTCTAACACCCCTAATAGCCCATTTGGCTATGAACACATGAGCTAATCAACTCTCAGTATTGCCTCCAATTGGACACTAAGGGTCCAACGTACATGCTTATGGGGGATATTTCCTATCCAAACCATAATATTCTTCATTTCCTGTAATGTACTCTTTGGGAGGAAATCATCACAAAGTGTCTGCCCTTGAAGATGGTGGAGGTATGTAACCCTCCTTCAGGGGTCAGTATTGCCCATATTATTTGGATTCTTCATTAGAAATTTATCTCTTCTCCCTCATATGTTCACTTACTGTACACTTTATCCCTAGGAGTGAGAACAACATCTATTCTCAACTTTGAATTACCATCCAGTATGACTACTTATAAGTTCATGGCTCACAGTGCTCCAGCTTTGGCCTCCTGAAGCTCTTTCAGTCACTCCTACACCCAGCTGGCACACAGCACTAAGGTCTTAGTACTTTGCTGTGTATAAGAGGCTCAAGGCTCCTCTTTTACCTTTGCTTTTCTGGTCCTAGAGACAACCATGTTCCTCAGTTTCCCTTATGGGAGAAAGATGTGAGAAAGACCTAGATGCTAAGTTCGTAAGTCCACTTATGGACACATTGTGTACACTTTTCATTCCTCTATCAGTTATGAGCTCTGTTTGGTAGAGAGGCAACCTTTGCAATTGGTGTTTCATGTCCCCTGGCTGGCTGTGGAACTTGTTCTCAAGCATGGGTGCCCACACATCCCCTTGGCACTATGTGCAAAAATTCTAGCCTGAAATGCAAGTGTCCGTTGCTATCTGCAGTTGGTAACAGGTTTCATGTCTAGCTCATGTCTTACTTCCCCAGGAAAGAACCAGCTTTTCCCCTGGACTCAATAGTTCTCTGAAGCTCCTTGGACATCAAAACATGACAGAGGAGGCATTTCAAGGGTCTCTGTTCAACTGAGGGTTCCACCACAGACCCAGGGGCTTACCCAGTGCCTCTCTACCCAGAGGCACAAGATCGTAGACGGGGAGTCTGTTAGAAGAAACTGCCAGGCTGACCTCAAATAGAAGCAGGATCAATCAATCATATTTGCTGGGAACAGGGTGCACTGGTAGAAAAATGGGGGTGGGGGTAGAGGATGTTACCTAAATTCCCACTTCTCGGGGTACAATATCACCAGTCCACAGTTTTTTCAACTTGATATTTCTTTCATAATTAGAATAAACTATGTTACATTTCAGATTCCCATCTTTGGGAATAATATTAATGTGTAGTTCCTGGGCTCTGTCAAAGAGACTGTGATGTGTCTCATCAAGACAAACAAAAGACTTGGGCTCCACTGGATATCTAGTATAATTTGAAGAAACTATACTGTGGTGAATCACATTTTTAATACATTCCTTTGTCTGATTATAACATGAAAGCAAATTTTTTACAGAATATTAAATGACATATTTGAGTGAATCAAACAACAAGTTCTCCCATTCAGATAGTACTGTTGGGATGTTTTACTGTTTGTGTCTTCTTCCTACACTGAATCCATATTTCAATAATATTACATAAGATGTTGCATATAACTTTCATACATCATTTCCCATGTGCTATGCTATCATTTCACATTATTTGGTATTCCAGGAAAACCTTGGTACTGGGTGACTATAATATTCTGTCATATGGATATATTCAATTTAAACAATGATGTGATAAATTTTCATATACATAGATTTTAAATGTATTAAAGCTGATTTCCTTAGGAGTATTTGCTAGAAGTAGAATCAGGTGCTTATAGTAATAAAGTGCCTGCTTTACCAAGTTGACATGACATTGAGTTGTGGTAACTTCAGCAGTGTTGGGGGATAGAAAATGTTCTTATTAGCTGTAATAATTGCAGTACATACTACTTGATAAAATACTATTAAATAGTCTTTCAGAAAATTCATTTTTATTTTTAGCAAAAATCTAACATCAAATACTTTAAGGATCAAGTATTTTACAAGGAAAATTCTGAGAACCACAACACTCAGCTTTGTGAGTGACTTCTGGGGGCAAAATAGTAGGACTGTGTGATCTAATCTCAGGCTAGCGTGTAAGTGCCTAGATGTGGGTCATGTTTGGAGGAGAAAGAGAAAGGGGGCAAAGCTCAAATGATACCTAGCATCTTTTATGGGCTGTAGAACACAACAGAAAAGGTTCTGGGCTGGACCACCAACCTCACAGAATATTGAAGGCAGATTATAGGATTCATAGGCTTCAGATACAGTGCATAAGGAGGTAGGATAGTATCCATGTGTATTAATTATTGAGATATGAAGAATGTACAGGCAGAAGACCATCAGCTGCATCGTAATTATTACAAAAAATCAAAGAAAGGGAAGTCTGGTGAGCTGCAATTAAGGATAGTCTCTGAGCTTTTAGGTTTCAGTAAGAAAAATCAAAATGTAGGTTGAGCAGAAACAGTAGGCTGAGAAAGCACAGGTAAGTAGATTACTTCAGGAAGCTGTGCTGGTAGACATAGTGGGGCATGGCTGTCATCACAGCATGGGAAACTGATGCAGGAGACCAACCTGTACTCCATAGAGATTTGCTCTAAAACACTGAAATGGGCACCGTCACCCCAGATGGGAAATGTTCATTAAAACTATACATATATCTATACATGAAGTTATATGTATTATAGATTTTTTTAGGTAAATGGTTAATGGTATGATTCCTTGGCTTTCCAGACACCCTTTTGGCTACTTTACCCCCTCCTTCTCTTTCTCTTGTTTTCTCTATCTTCCTCTTTCTCCCTAAGAAACCCCTCCCCCTTTCCCATTCTCCTACCAGATCACTTGTATCCTGCTATGCCTTCTCTATTGCTCTTCCACACCCCTAGCCTGGCAGTGGTCCTGGTTTACTTTCCTCATTTCTGTAATTACCCCAGGTTATGTACTCCTAACTGAAGATTTGGAACTAGGAGCTTCCAATGAGAGAGAACATGTGACATTTGTCTTTCTGGGTTTGGGCTACTCACACAATAAGATTGTTACTATCAAAGACTACCTAATGAAATCCTCAATACCAAGCATGAGAAGCCCTCTTTTAAGTTGTTGCTTGGGATTGTCTAAGAAAGTCTCGAAAAGACAGCATATTGCTGCTGTCTTTTGCACTCCTCAGAAGAGGAGGGTTAGTCCCTGTTTCTGAAGACATCAGGCACTTCAGGAACAGGATTCAGAGACCCCTGAGCTGGGACTGACCTAAATGTCCCATATCTGAGGACTAACTTTCACGGTACCAGAAGGCACTATGTAAACTTCTAAAGGAGGGAGACAAACAACAGTACTACCTAGCTATGACACCTATGAACCACATCAGTGACCAGAGTGGCAGGCACAATGACCTCTTGGATGCAGTAGTGGCACCTGTATCTTGGTGGTAGGTCTGATTGGACTTCAGACCTACTCAGCAAGAGGGAAATCATGTCTAGTACTGAAAACCTAGCTGACCAGTCAGGGCTAGTGAAGTTATGGTTATTGGAGGGGAACCTACAACCACTACATTTTTAAACTGGCATAACTCCTAACAACCATCTATAAACATGTGTCCTTATATCCACAGGACATAAGTATATCCCTTGACTTCTCATCAAGGAAACCTCTCTTTGCAATAGAATGTAGACTGCCACAGAAAACCACCACCAATCAAAATGTAGAGCTGTGGGACCTAGTCCCAGTGGACATGTCTATAAAACACTCTTGCACATAAGGCTTAGGGAACACTGAGGAAGATGTGATGGGAATAGTGTAAGAACCAGAGAACCAGGCAGTTTGCTGTGAGATTGTGTCACCCAATTATAGCAAAAGCTACACCTATGAAACCTTATCAAAATGGCTGCCCAAATATGACAACCCTAAAGGACCTGCCAAAGCAGATGGAAAAAAGCTCGATAGGCTCTTATCCTATCAAAAAAACCCACAGGTAGCAGAGAAAAGCTGGGAGCAGAGAGGTAGTCTTTCCCAGGAAAGAACACACCAATTGTTTGTCGAGTGCTGGATGGTCACTGCTGAAAACATAATACAAGTAACATTATAAGGACTGAAGAGGTTATATTTAGGAATATATGTGTATATACATATGCACAGATGCATGAACTGCCATACAACAAATGGTGAAAAAAGAAGCCATGAATTTTGAAGGACAGAGGACAGGAATATACGGGAAGGTTTAGAGGGAGGAAAAGGAAGAGAAGGTGTTGTAACTATATTACAACTCAAAAAGTAAAAGAAAAAAAAATATCTGGAAAGAAAATGCATGACTACGATCTAGGGAGAAATAAAGCCCCCTCCCACTCCTTTCAGCTGCTCCACAGGTTTGTGAGCCGAGAACACAACATGGGCATTCAGCTCATCATATGCTTACTTTGCTTCTATTAGCACCCATAATACTCATGACAGCCTATAACCTTGTGTTCATGGGACATGCATTTCTGACTCAAGTTTTTGAATATCTCAGGAGTGGAGCAAATATTATCAGCTGTGTCTCAGGCATTGAAACGACTGTTGTAGATCTCATAGCGGCTGATAAGGGCAGGGAGTGTTTCCTATCGTCCATCCCTAAATATTGACCCTCGAAATAACATGTCATTTATGTCAACCCCTGACTGCCTAGTGCTAGCAGATAGGAGGGAGACTATGGCATCTCATGGAGAGAGTGGGCCACTTGGATGGTATCTTAGGGTTTTATTGCTGTGAAGTAACACCATGACCGAGGCAACTCCTATAAAGGAAAACATTTCCTTGAGGCTAGCTTATAGTTTCATAGGTTTAGTTCAACTATCATCATGGAAAAAGCATGATAGCATATAGGCAGACACAGTGCTGGAGAAGGAGCGGAGAGTTCTACATCTTGATCTATAGGTAGCAGAATGAGACTGTGAGCCACATTGTGCATAGCTTGAGCATAGGAGACCTCAAAGCCCAACTCCCACAGTGACACACTCCCTCCAACAAGGCCGCATCTATTCCAATAAAGCCACAACTTCTAATAGTGCCACTCCCTAAGGGCCAAGTGTTCAAATACATGAGTCTATGGGGGCCAAGCCTATTCAAAAAAACCAGCAATGGAAATAGAACCAGCCAATCTCTAGAGCATATTTTTCTTTAAAGTGTATTATTCTCTTTATATACAAAAACAAAGGCCCAAAATATCCTTTGTTGAAATAGCTATCAACAGGATGCCAGCTGAGTTCACATTTGCTTTGGATAATGCAGCCTAGGATCACCAGTCTACCCCTCTTACCTAGAGCATCTTTTAATGAAAGCAAAAGTTCATTTTGCTTTCAGCATCACCAGTTGGCCCCTCCTACCTAGAACATCTTTTTATTTGATTTTATTTTTTTATTTTATTAGATGTTTTCTTTATTTACATGTCATACAATATCTCCTTTCCCAGATTCCCCTCCAAAAATAAAATAAAATAAAATAAAATAAAAAACAAAAACAAACCCCTGTTCCCTCCCCCCTCCCCCTGCACACTACCCCACTCTCTCCTGCTTACTGGCCCTGGCATTTCCCTATACTGGGGTATAGAACCTTCACAGGGCCAAGGGCCTCTCCTCCCGTTGATGACCAACTTGGCCATCCTCTGCTACACATATGCTGCTGGAGCCATAGTGGGGAAGGTCCTTGAGCACACAGGCATAGGGGAAATTTTCCTGAACAGAACACCAATAGCTTATGCTCTAAGATCAATAATTGACAAATGGGACCTCATAAAATTGCAAAGTTTCTGTAAGGCAAAAGGTACTGTCAATAGGATAAAATGGCAACCAACAAATTGGGAAAAGATCTTTATCAATCCTATATCTGATAGAGGGCTAATATCCA
>NW_022196894.1:27069415-27085084 GCF_008632895.1 Mastomys coucha | reverse complement strand
CAGGTCTCAGAAACTCACCCGAGAGAAAATGGCGAATCCCGCCCGGATCTCTGGCCTAAGGAGCCTCCAGGCTGGGTGCTCCAGCCTCAGAACCTCACCCGAGAGACAACAGGGGATCCTGCCCGGGGCCTCTGGCTTAATGTGCTCTCTCTAGAGCATCTTTTAATGGCAAGTTCGTTTTGCTTTCAGCATCTTTTCATTTTCTCAGCTCGAGCTGTCTCAAGGCAGTTAGGAAAGCTTCTGGAATACATAACCATTGTCTGCATGGCCCAACCCTCTCTTGGTGTTCTTTCCAAGATATCAGCAGCTTAAGGCTTGTGACTTCCCTTCTGGGTTCAGTAGGCTCCAGTGACACAAAAGTTGAGACCATCACAGAAGTCAAAGTACCTAGTGATCACAGTCCATTTTGTCACCTGCATGTACCATCTCACCTCTCCTTGTAGCGATTCCTGAAAAGTTTATTTTGAGGATGAGAAGTTTGTTTAGAACCATACAGTAAAACAAGACCAAACCGCCTGACACGGAGGCTCATGGACTTCTCCATGTCACACAAGTATACTAGTAATACAGTTACTTGCTCATGCACCAGGTATGGTGCACATCACAAGTGAGCTAGTCTAGTCATGACCATAATGAACACTGCTGAAGGGCTTACTGTCAGTCACTGAGCAGTAGCTTCCACCTGTTAGCCCTAGATCTTCTCTTGAGGTTAGACTGTCAGAGTATTTCACTTATGTGGTGAAAAGTCAGACATCTGGAGATTGGCCCGCCTGTGCTGTGGGCCTCCTGCTCTTCCAGACAGGCACTTTTACAAGCACCTACAATTGTGTTTCACAAGACAGGGGAGCTTCTCTCATTGGTGTGTTCATCTCACTTTGGGATTTTTGATTCAGCAGTTTAAGATGGTTCTCTAGCCTGCCAAAAGTAGTTTGATACACACACACACACACACACACACACACACATAGAGATAGAAATAGAGATAGATAGAGAGAGAGAGAAAGAGAGAGAGAGAGAGAGAGAGAGAGAGAGAGAAGAAAATACTTACACATATGTTTGTTGAAATGACTTGTTTTAACAAGATTTTTGAACAAACAAGGGGAAAAAATCCCTCATTTGTAGAGAAAATGAATTTCAAAAACTGAACAAACGCTGAATATGAATAAAAATCTGTGTATAGTCATGAATGCCTGACATCTCAGGACTGGGAAGGCAGTCACATGGATCCCCAGAGCTCACTCTCTTGTCTGTCCATCCATCCATCCACCCACCCATCCAATTTAGTTGCACTGGTAAATTCCAGGTTCAGTGAGAGACTCTGTCTCAAAAAGTAAGGTGGAGAATGTTTGAGGAACCCACACTACAGTAGGTAAAAATTGACTCTCAAAAGTTCTTCTTTAATTTACACACACACACACTCACACACACACTGGATAAATGTTTAAAAGTTTTAAGTGATCTGTTCATTCCAAATTCTCACTTATTGACATTTTTTATTTGCTCACCTGTTCATCTTTTGAGTTCATTATGTATTATATTGTTTTGTTTTGTTTTGTTTTCGTTATGTATTTTAAATATTAATTCCTAGTGAGATGTATATCAAGCCAAGCTTTGCTTTGGGTGCCTGTCCACTTTGCTGATTATGTGGTTTTTTTTTTTTTAAAAAAGCAGAAGTGTTTAATTCAAGGAAATCCCATTAGTTAAGTCTTGTTATAATTTTCTGAGCTATTGAAGCCCTATTTGGAAACTACTGTATTCCCAGCTCTTAAAGTATTTCCAACAAGCTCACTCACTCTCTCCCCCAAGTAGTTTCAACGTTTAGGGATTACACTAAAGTCATTCATTCATTTTGAGGTATTTTTGTATAGGGTGAGCAATAAGGTTCTGCTTTAGAATTTTGTGTGTGGATATTTGATTTTCTTAGCTCTACTAAGTTAAAGAGCCTATCCTTGTTAATGTACAGTTTTGATGCTTTTGTATTAATGACTGTAGCTATGTGGTCTTATTTCTAGAGCATCCATTCTGAGTTCACAAGTCTGTTTTTGTGCTATGGCTCTGTAGTAGTGTATTTTGAAGTAAGATGTTACGATGCCTCCAGCATTGTTCCTGCTCAGGATAGATTATATGTACATTTTCAGAGCAATGTAACAAAGTCTCAGGCATAGTTGTCTTCAGCTTCTACTACCAATTTTTTGTTCAAAACATCATTCTACATTATTGGACATTACACGGACATGTTTGTTACTTTATTTTTCCTTACATTAACCCCACAGGATTCTGACATAGTATTATCTCACTTTACAGGCTGAAAGAATGTAAAGTTTAGGGCCATTAAGTGTCTTACCAAATTTTCCGTAGCTATGGAATAGTAGTGCTATCACAAGATGTCTGATTTGAAGGGCTGAGTTAGTCTGTGTATCAAAGCTTTGGGAGATGAATGGCAGAGAGAACAGAGAACATTGACTAGAATCCCAAGTCCAAAAGCTCTTTTGTTTGAATATTTTTATATGCACCACATCACACACCAAGATGTGTTTCCCAATTTTACAAAAAACCAGATGCAGGATCCAGTCAAGCCTTAGGGTCATTGACACACCCCACTAGTAAAGAATTGTTTTTTTTTTTCTGCTGCCTATGGGATGAATAAGGTAAAAACAAGCAGAACAAACAACAGAGCATGTGACCTGCCTATAACAAGACTCCTGGTGCCAGACAGACTGGTTGGGAGTGAGGAGAGGTTGGCCCCATTCCCAGGGGTTGGGAAGGGAAGCAGAGCTTCACTCAGTGGCAGAAGGAGCACATAGGTGAGGATGTGTCAGGGCAGTGGCAGCCATGAATGCTTCCTTCTAATAGGAAAGAGCTGCTGGGTGTTGCGCTGTTGCTTTAAAGGTGCACTTGCCTTGCAAGCACATTTCAAAGTTACCTGCGTATTATTAATTTTTAATATTTATTTATTTGCATGTATGTATCTGCCTATTTGTGCTGGTGTCCATGGAGGCCAGAAGAGGGTATTTTGGATCCTTTGGAGCTGGAAGAACAGGCGGTTGTGAGCCCACTCCACCTCACGTGTAGGAGCTGAGAAACAAACGCAGCTCCTGTGGAGAGGCAGGGAGCATTTTGAATAGTGGCCATTAAGTTACCCATTTCCTTGAGGCCCTTCGTCAGAGTTGATGGAGGGCTCAGGGGAGCTTCCCTTTGACACCACACTAACCAGGGCTTAGGTAGTTGGGGTAGGGGTGGGGATCTGACCACTAGAGTTCACTTTCCCTTCTTCTATTAGGAAATAACATCTTCCATTATCGCTTTGCTCAGGGTGTAGAAAGAAAGATGTGCGACGTAGAAAGGAAAACTGAATTTCATTCACTGGTCATTTAAGTCCTTTCTCCTTCAGCTATCAAGGACTTCACTACTTGGAATTCCTTCTGAGAGCACTTGCTGATAAGATGGAAATGTTGAGATGGGGAAAGCCGCCAGCACCCTAAGTGGACTTTTGGAAACATGGGGAACACAGACCCAGGATGCCCTCAGCCTAGCGTCTTTTCCAACCCCAGCAAGTGCTCCTTCTTGGTTCCCGAGTGAGGCCTGCTCACTGTTCACCTGTCCAGTTCTCTTCCCGGGTCACTCGAAACCCACAGCAGAGGAACTGAACCCAGCCAAACTTGGTAGTCACAGCGCCTGCCTGTCGGACAAGAGGCTGTGCTATTCACTAACTGTGCTCACATTGCAAACCTAAGGTTCACCCGTGGGAACTACCACTCGCTGCACTCACCTGACAGCCTACCTCAAACCCAGACCCTTCCAAGGAGAAGAAGCCCAGTTACCTCTTGCTGAGCTACCATCCTAGATTGGAACCCTGCCCTAGGCCAGGTTTCTCAGTGGAGCTTGGCCCCTAGAGGGCGGAGACCATGGAGCCAGCTTCCTGTGTGTATTTCCAGGTATCTGTCTGTCCTGTTTCTCTACACTGCGACTTCTTCCGGCTTCCTTGCTCGTTGGTTACTTGCTCCACTGAGCAGTATGCTTCAATTGCCTAGTTGTTGAGTTTCTTTATTAACACTCGAAGTTTCCTTGTTACCCAAGAAGACGTTTTTTATCCCAAGGACGACTGAATGCTATGTTTTAAGCCCTCTGTATGTTGCATGAATTATTAGAATTGGCCTAGGATTTGGTACTATTGGCATGGCTATACTCAGTTGTATAGTTCTGGAATCTTCTACTTAAATCACTGTTTTGCAAATGAGAACCTCTTTTAGGTATTTCAGAGAGATTTCCGACCCCCCATATTCTATTCCCTTTAAGAGAAAACAAAATCGAGTATCTATTGGCTATCAATTCTATCAATGTGGCTGTATGAAGCACATGATAGAAAATTTTGCTAACTCCTAACTTGCTAAATCCTTGCTAACTCCTAACTCGTATTACTTTGTATATTTAGATTTTCAGAAGTTCTCAAAATTAAATATACAGGTATCATGGGGGATTCTAGGGAAAAACCAAGGCTTGGTTTCTGTTTTGGTAGACCCTGTTTAACGGCCTGGAGTTAATTGTCCTAGTAGTCTCCCACCAAGATAATCTTTCCATTAGGGGCACTATCTTGCCTCCTGAGAGTAGCTTTCACTTATTTTCTTCTTACTTTTTGGAAATAAGAGCTAGTGAGAGACATTCTTAGGAAAACGGGACAAGCCCCCCTCAAGCTCGTCTTGAAGATCAGAACTGAATCCTGAGCCCAGATGGTTGAGAACAATTCCTCTAGAAGCAGAGAGCTATTAGCTTGCTCTTGTCTTCTGTAATTAAGGGGAGGCCTTGTGTCTTTGTATTAGACCCTTTAATCCTAGTGTTGCTAAATGTTTTACAAACACTAATTAATTCAATTAAACCTCTCACCACCACCTTGAGGCAGGTAATTCCTCCTTGGGACATTTCATCTTTGCTTGTTATAGTACTGTGTACCAAGTGTATATTAGTGCAGATGAGGATGATTAATAATGACCGTAAACCTTTGAATTTAGATAGTGTTGTGTGGCTTTCCAAATGTATGATTTGTACAATGAGGACTGAGGAGGAAGCCTGAGCCAGCGTTCATGCCAGTGATGACCGAGCAGAATTAACGCACCTCTTTCCAGTTCTACAGCATGCTGAGGACATGTGACCTTGAACAGTTCTTGATGACCTCTTTCTGACTCAGTTCCTATAGCTTTCAAACAGGGCCAATGATATGTTACTCACCACCCTGCCTCAAAGGGGCGGGCGCAAGGAGGGATGTCGCAATATTCTGTGAGGTTCTCAGATGAAAGATGGAAATTAACGTGTGACGAAACATGACTGTATTTATCTTCTTGCCATCTAAATGGGTCAGGCGAGTGAAGTAGCAGCATCCTCAGGACCTGGCAGAGAAACCAGTGCTGGCATTAGCCCTACTTAGCAGCTATTACAGGCTCGCAGAGGCTGAAGAGTGCTCCTGGCGTAAAGGAAAGCAAGACAAGAGGTACCAGATCGTCCAAAGAGGTAGTTAATTACTCTTTATCCTTTTCCTCTTCGTACTCTCCTGTCTTACTTGGCACAGAGGAGTTGAAAAGAAATGAGTGTTGAGAGAGAATGGGAGAATGATGGGAACCCCTTCGACTCTGAGACATTCTTCCCAAATCTGAGGGATCAGCGCTCTTGTGTACTTGGCAGCCTTGCTCACAGCTGCTCTGGTCAACAGTGTCTTTGATAATCATCTTAATTTATTCAGGATAACATCCTAAGGACTCTGTCCCTTCACAAAGCCTCCCCAGCCTACCTCCTATCCTGTGTTTCCTCTGCCCATTCTTGTGAAACTTGCATGTGATTTGGGATTTTGGTGTTGACTTTGTTTCCACAAAAGATTTAACTCTCGAAGATCAGTTTTTCCCCTTCACAAATTAAAGAACAAATAAGAATATGAATTATACAAAATTATATGAAATGAATGATACAAAATATCATACTGATATTCTAGAACAAGTTTTATTCTTCATCAGCCACAGATTGTGCTAACATTACATAATTGGACCCAGTTGCTTCCAGCATATGCAATTGTAGCCACTCCTACAACACAGGCCGGCGGAACAGACTATATTTATTTATGTTATCCTTGTTCACTGAGTTAAGTCCAGATCCGAGGCTGATGTTCAAAACCTGCGTAGGATGGTTTATCTGTATTTCCTAGCACATCTTTGTTTCCTTACATCTAGCCTATGGGCAGTGAAAGAGGAGGAGGCCACTTGGAACAAGATTCTGTGTTTCTCTGGACTATGGATTTCTTGCTTCAAGGGCTTCTTCCCATGGGCTCGCTTCCTGTCCTCGACCCCATATCTCTAACTACTGAGTAATTTTTCTGCCCACTTTATAAGCCTTTCTCAAATGCTCCCCCCACAGGGAGGCTCTCCAGGTCATGAAAGCCCAAAACTTCTTGCAGAGCACTTAGGATGCACTAAAGTAACCTAGACATTGTTGTCCTAGTAACATGATTGACAGAGCCACACCAGCGTTTAGTTTAAATACCCATTTGCTCACTTGCTAATTGATTTCCTTAAGCAACATAGAACATTACTTATTTTCTGCACAGAGATCTTCTTATCTGTTGAATGAGGATGACCAGCATGCTATCAACCCCAGTGGATATTTTATAGAATGCTTGGAATTGTGACCTCTCTGAGGAAGTGCGTGCTAAATGTGCTTTCACACGGAATCTGCTCAGTCCTTGGGTTCCTGTGTGTAGCTTAGCAGGGCCAAGTGAAGGCAAGAACTTGCAGACACACATAAAACTTAGATTTGCAATACTGGCACTGTTGAGGGGTGTGAAGAAAATAATTCTGCATGGTAGAGTTTTAGATTCTGTGGGCCATGAGTTTTGATTTATATAGAAGGTTTTTGGTTTTTTTTTCATCCCAAACCTTTTTAGTGATTTTAGGGGCTTAACTTTCTCCCCCACATTTGTCTTAAATATTAACAGCATTTGATGCTGGTGTGAGATTGTATGCAGTTTTTCCTGTAACCCCTAATCGGTTACTCAGTTAATACCATAACTGGGAGGTTGCCAAGATTCAGGGTTCTGGTTTGAAGAAAATGGCCCCAGTAATGCCAGTGTTCTGGGGGAGGGAGAATTAAATACCACCCACACCTGCTTATGAACTCTGCTACTTTCCCTACCAATTTGCCAAAGTTGAGATGAAGTGGAAAAATATTTTGTTTATTATTTGCTTTGCTAAATATACTAAATGGTTGCTTGTTAAAATATAAACCAGTGAATTGTGCTCTATTCACAAAGGTGTATGTCACTAATTCTGATGGTTTTCATTATCTCTAAAAAGAAACTTCATATTATTCATGTGTTTACCTTGTGATAAAGTATTAATTTTACTTTTATTATTTAGCAAAATAATATTTATGGTTTTTGGAATTTCCAAGAACTACACACTACACTGCATACACATAAATATTTGTATACATGATTACTGTTACAATGAGTCTTCTTAGCTTGCTTTTAAAAATATTTATCTTATTTTTTTATCATTTGCTCAAGGCCTCTCTTTCTTTCCCTACCTCCCCCATCTTTCTGGTGTGTATGTGTGTGTTCTTTCTCTTTCACACACCTTTATCTCAATCAGGGTTACTTTTACTAAGCTAGTAAGATCAGTGGCATTTGTTTACTTAGCTGGAAGGGACAGTGTGTGGACACAGTCACTGCCTTTTACTGAATATCTTCTCAGGCACTGCTACTCAAAACACAGCTCCAGGAGCGACATTTTAGTATCATTGTTCTTACTTAATGTGCAAGCAAATAGAGATTATGGGACTTCACATAGCCTGCGTATCCTGAGGTGGCAAATGATGATACTTGGTCAAACCCAAACTTGAAGCCAAGTCCTCCAGCTTTGAAGTATGTGCCCTTAACCAGTGTGCTACCAACTGATGCTAAAACCAACATTTACTCTAAACTTGGTCAGTGCTGTCAGCCCAAGTTCACAGCTCCACAGTCTCTCAACGTTCCTTCCAGGTATTTCCATGCAAGCCAAAGTCAGCTCTCAGATCAAAGACCATACAACAAGACTGGCTCAGAGCTGAATGCAGAGAGTTCTCCTCCTATGCTTCTCTACACCACACAGGGACTTCCTACAGTTCTCTCAGACTTACGCTCCAGCTTGCAGAATAAAAGCACAGCTCCTAGCAGACTTATTTATTCATCTGAGTCCTTACATTAGCCCCAGGATAACAATTGTGACTTTGTTATCTTTTTATGTTAAAACTAACTTTGGCATAATTTGTGTGTGAAAAAAAACCCTGAATTTGAGGGGTTGGAGAGATAGCTCCGTGGTTAAGAGCACTTGCTGCTTTTCCAGAAAACCTGGGTTTGATTCCCAGCACACAAATGGTGGCTCACAAGCACCAACTGTAATTGCAGTCCTACAGGATCTGCAGCCTCTTCTGGCTTCTGAGGGCACCAGGAGCACATGGTGCATAGACATACATACAGGCAGAACATCTATATATGGAAAAAAAATAAAATAAAAAAAATAAATCAAAGAAACGCCCCCTCCCCAATTTTCGTTGTTTGTTCACTTAAATGTTTTGTTTTTGGGCATCTGTAAGTGTTTACTCACAAACTAAAAAAGAGTAAAAAAGACTGTCTGGAATAGGTTGATTATACTTTTATGCCTTTAGTATACGTTCTTCAAGAAAAGCAAGCCTAATTCTACACACACATTAAGGAGAAAACTTTGTGTGTGCAAAAGCAAATGCGATTATAAATATCTGTCGAGGTGGATTATGAATAATCTGTATCATTTGTAAACAAAACGAATGAGACCGGTGCTAAAAACCTATGGATTGGGGATTCCAACTAAGAAAATGAAAATCCTAGCTCTGTTAGCCTCCCCCACACCCTGTTCCCCAGCTTCTGGGAATAAAACAGCGACCTGGGAGTTCTTGAGCCAGCTTCTCCAGAGGAGGGGCCTGCCAACTCCTCATTGTCTTGCTGGATTTGCAGTCAGATGCCTTACACTGGCAGGCTGTGGGCAGGCAAAGAGTGTTTTCCCCTGTAAGTTGGGTACAAAAAGATCGGCATGCGAGAGGCTTCTTCTGAGACAGCTGCTTTGAGAGAATGCAGAAGCAGGGAGCAGCCAGAAATTTCTCCTGGCACAAAGTGCCCGGGGGAGGAGTCCACTTTGCTAAATATTGTCATCTGCTGAAAGAAGGTGTGTGCTCAAGGAGTTTTTAACCTGGAAGATCATTAACTCTTTCATTCAGCGGTCCGGAGGCGGCTCTGGAGTTGGTCTTGGAAGCGTCTGCACACAGAGGTCAGGGAGCAGGCGTGGAGTGCGTTTCCATGGGGGACCACCTTGAGAAGAGCCACCATGCTTTACTCAACGAAGGAGACGAGAATGAGATGGTAAGTTCCCAGCCCCTTCTTCTCATCTCCCTTCTCTAGCTTCTCATATGCACACACGTGGATGCATTCCCATACTTCACTGAATGTTGACTCTGGAATTACATAAGGAGAGATAATATCCAAGCAACCTTCCTGTCCCGTGACTCCTGACAGCATGAATTTGGTAGAATGAACATATTGTATTCATTTTCATCAAGATTGTTTTCATTGGAAGTAAAACAGAAAGGGAGAGGAACACTGGGCTGCCTGGTGATTAAGTTTTGAGTCTCCGACTGTATGGGAAATTGCAACCAGAACTCCCACTTCAACAGGTCTGTGAGAGGACTAGAGTTTTCTCTGGTAGGAAGAACTGAACACCAAAGGCAAGTTAGCTGCATGCTGGGTCTTTGCTTCTCATAATCTTGTTGGGACTGTTCTGTAGGGAAGACGCATAACACACATACTAACAATTATCAGCCTCCACTCATTTCTTTTCTACTTCAAAAGAGTCACCGCTGTAGGAACCGGTTGTAGAAAACTCTGTGTGCTTCATCGTCTCTTTCATTTGAGATGTGTCCCTCAAACTCGAGATCTGTAAGAAAACCAAAGATGAGTCTGTTCTTGGTGAATCCAAAGTGATATTTCTCAATTGCAATGTAATCAAGAGAGAGTCAGAGATGTGCAGTTCTGTGTAATAAGGTCTTTGTGCTAATTGTGTAAGCATAGCCTTTTATGCCAGTAATGATGCAATTAAAATGTGAGAATGTGATGCTCTAAGTATATAATAGCGTTTTACCTTCCTAGAATTAATATACAAATAACAAACCCGAGAGATATTTACTTAAAATGTTTTCTTGGTTAATTGCTCAAGTCCTGACTATTAAATTCTTTGTTCTAAAACTGGTCTTTCAAGTTTAATCTGCTTACCTGTTTCTATAGCAACAGCATTTTTTTTTTTTTTGACATTCTGGAATAGATCCCATCTATCAAAGCTCTGAAAAAAAAAGTTATAAAGGACTAATGGGCACCTTAATTCAGATGGCTTTCTTAACCTTGTCTTTACTTCTTTTAGATGTAACTATCAATAACAGTTGCTTTCAAGACTTTACCCAAATGTCACCATAAATGACTTCCTGGCCTCATGTTGACTCATGCTCCCTAAGTATTTCCTTGAGAGACTGAAGTTGAGTCCTAATCCTCATCTCAAATGCATTTACCAGAAGGCTGGGACTTGGTGCATGCTTTCTTCCTTTCTCATTTGTAACCACACACATTCTCCTCTCTACTCATCTTGTCTGAAATACCATGATGGATTCCCCATATTCTTGAAGGCTCCCCCCTCCCTAGCCTAATGAATGCTCTAGGTGAAGCAATCTTGCCTCTATACTAGTTCATCTTTGTTACAGAACCACCAACAGCATCAGGGGTCAGCCCGGTTTTGTATGCAGCTGGAGGCTCAGTTGAGTGCCTTGGCTGGGGACAGGACACTGTGTATTTTGGTGAGCAGTGATTTGACCAGTAGGCTCAGCAGAGGTGCAACATTAGTATGCGCCCAGCTCCTTGTCCTGTTCCAACAGCTGAAACCTGGCCACCTGCCTGGTACTGCATTGTTTTTCTTGCTACACTGGTCCTCTCTTGTGGCGGTAAACTTAAAAAGTTGTTTATCCTATCCTTCCTATCTATCTATCTATCTATCTATCTATCTATCTATCTATCTATCCATCCATCCATCCATCTATCTATCTATCTATCAATCTATCTATCTATCCATCATCTATTACTTATTTTTGTTTTATGTTGTTCTGATATACTATGTGTTTTCATGGTTATTTAGTTTCCACCACGGCCCTGTGAGGTTGATGGGGAGAGCAATGTACAAGGCATTTACCCAAGGTTGCCTCATCCAGCAAGTTTAAGAGCTGGAGCATCGCATAGGTTAGGCTAAGAAGGTAGTCCTGTGTTTCTGTGTCTGAACACAGTCCACTGATGCCTTTTTCTTACTGGGGACATATTTCTTCTCCTAAAAAAGCAAGGCTAAGGAGAATGTTTGATCTTAGCTCCCTTAAGGTATGCTGTTTTATAGATTTTGTATTTGCTGAGTAGATTTGTCTCCTCTGACTTGTAGGTGAATCCTTTTAGAAAGCTAAGATTGTCTAAAAATGTGACACACCAAAGTGTTTACAGATTTTTTGTAACACCACGAGTGTGGGCATTTCCAATTGTAATGATAGAAATGATAGAATCGTAATTCTTCTAATGATAGAAATGTCTTTAAATTTCAATAAAAACTCAACAATCTGGGATTTAGCTCTCATATAAAAGAAGAACTGAGAATGGCTGGAATTAACTTTCAGTCCAGAATCAAAGAAGTAGGAGCTATAGAGCAATTGTGGGTGACCTGAATATTGCCTTCAAGTGAAAATAAGACACCAAAGGAAGGAAAACCTTGTCGGAGGACAAGAAAGTGCCCTTCAGAGAAAGCTTAGCTAGACATTGCTAGAAAGGCCTCCAAAAGGGGTCTAGAGTTCATGCCCTGGCTTGATAGATAGATACATGGAAAGGCTAGCCACTTGTCTGTCCAAGCCCCAGTTTCCTTATCTATAAAATAGGAGTGGTCCTTTCTATCCTACTTGTCTCATAGAGTACTAGGAGGACTAACTGTGAGCAACAATGTGGAAATGTTTTGAGAAGAAACAATTTTTGGGACTCATGAGCTGTTACTGTCCAAACAAAGGTAGGAGCCTCACACCATTGAATGAACACTGTTCCACTACAATGAGGTCACTTTTTATATTAATGACAATATAAGTACATATTTCTGTTTTTCATAGAGATTCTTTATAAATGGAGAGGCTAATTTTATGTGGTACCTACTTCATAGGGCTCCATGAGGGATGTTTCCTTTTTGTGAAGTGAGACTATCAGACCTCCAGGGAGTTCCCATCCCATGAATTCCAGTGTTGTGCATTTCTTTCCTGACATGACTTAGAAGTGTTACTGCTCATCTCCTCGCGCATGACTGACAATGATATGGATTAATCAATACAATGTTGATCACATTAATGAAATCACTCCTTCTGGAGAAGTATTTTATTCTAGCAAGTTTTGAAAAAGTGATGTACTCTGAATTCGCTCCTATGTTTTTAGCAAGTAAAAAAAAAACAAAAAACACTTGACTTTTTCTGAGATGATGTGTTTTGTGTGTGTGTGTGTGTGTGTGTGTGAAGATGTTGAGACAAGAATTCAGGTCTGAAGAACAAAGTAGATATGATTCATTAGCTTACATCTGAATATGATTAATACTACCACGTTGGTGACTCTTCTCTAGACTTCTACAGTGTATTCATAAAACCACATTATTCTAATGATTGTAGTATATTTTAATATTATTTATATCCTTCAAATTCTGCATGCTGTTTCTGTAGTATGGAAATACTGAGTAATGGCCTACTGTGCAACTGTATACCTTATGACAGCACATTTCTCTGAAATGAGCAATATTGACAGAATTTGTGCTACAGAATTCTGCACATAACTGTGGGCCTTCCATCCTGGTCCTGTCAGCACATTGCCAAAACACATTGTTTTCTCATTGGCTGCCTTCTCCCTGTCACATGTATCCAGATACAATTTGGATATTACCTGTTGCTTCTCCTGTGCATTGAGCCCAAATAAAATAAAACCAACCACAATATATCCATAAGGAATGCACACACATCCTCACAAGTATGCATTCTTAAGACAAAGAATGGAATCTGCATTTTCTTTCGAAGGCTACCTCTTTTTGTAACAGCTGAGAATAGATGTAGGGTGGGCATCTTTCCTTTTGATTCAGCACTGCATATCTACTACAACATTTGAGTTGTGTTTGTATGAATTACATTCCATCTCCCATGTTGCATACTTGTTATTCTTAATTTTGTGTTGGCTGTGATGAAAAACATTAGATATTTTTGGATATTCTTCAAATTATTTCCTGAGAACGATGCTCAAAAATAATGTTGCAGCACTAAAGGAGATATACAGTTTAACTTTTGACACATAATATTTGACACCGAATACTCCATTTCTCTCTAAAAGTTGTGCTGTGAATTTATACGCCAAGCAGTAATACCTTTTTAGTGGGTACACCTCTTTCCAAGTTCTATCCTCAAATATTATTTTTTAATTTTGGCTCATCTACTCTGGAAAATGATGTTTGATGCCTGTATTCATTTTGTATTTCCATGACAAGGTTGAACATGTTAATTGGCATTTGTGGTTTCCACCTAGGACCCCTTTTGGTACTGATGTTACTAGCGCTGCATTAAACATTTAACCTAACATGTATGCACTCTTAACTAAGAGAATGTGATTGTTTTGTTCTCACCATGATGCCTGCTACATACAAGTGGGTAATGTCCAGAAGTGTATGTGAAAGGCAAAGGAGGTCATGAGGGCAATGTGTTTGGTGGTGTGCTGGCAAATATTTAACACAGTTAATTGTTAAGTATTGAGAAACTAAAGGCTAGAAAATATGGAAACACAAAGGACTCTTTTTCAACTTCCAGATCATTTCTTAGTGCCTGGCAAAATGCTAGTATTTGCAAGTCACCTGGAGTGGTAGCAGGTAGTTTGTAGGCTGAGCTACACTGGCAATAGTACTGTGTCAGCACTGTGAGCTGGGGCTGTGTGTCCTCAACAATTGGTTAGCTCACTCTGATGTCTCTTGTTTTCTTCTCTTACAACCAGGAGCTGGAGCCCCTCCCCCGCCCCGACTTCATGGCTAGTCACTTATTATGCTTCGCGAGCACCTCCAAGATGCTTGCCAATGTTAACTAGTAGGCCTGCAGATTGCATAGTGGAGGAATTGTGTTCAGGCTGAGACATTTTGTCAGCTGAAATGTTCAGGAAGCTGGGCCACTGGCCAAGTCTGATGTCTTTATTCTCCATTCTTTGCTGCAGAACTCCCATGAAGTGAACTCATCTTTGATATAAACCTGTGAGGAGTGGGATTTAATCGGTTCTGGAGAGCAGGGATCCTACCTGAGCAACCTTCCCATGGCCTTCCCAAATCAAGCTCAGTCTCTGGCATAAAACTGTGGCATTGGCTGGCTGTGATGGCAAGCTCCATTCACCTGCAGTTTTACATTCTGAAGGAAAACAAAAACAAAGAGGCAATAGGGCTCAGAAATAGGACAGCTTCAAGTAGTTAAAAAACAAAGCTATGTTATTTTTAAAAAAAATATGTTATTTTTAAAAAACTGATCAACAATCTCCTGCAGCTTTCATTCTTTCCCAAGTACAAACATCTTATTGTACAGAGTTAATTAACCATACTACACAATTTTTCTATGATGCTTTATTATATTTTCTCATTCATTCATGGGTGAGCTTAACAGATTATTTAAGTTACCTCTCGTCTGTACTAGGAGTCCTCTGGGCTAACCAGGAAGATCTTTAGTGAATAAAAAACAGCTTTTGTTTCTGGGAAGCTCATAGTTGAGTGGACAAGGCCAAGCACATAATTCATAAGCCTAGAGCAAAATGAAAATGAAGTGGCTTGTGACCAACAATTACTAAGAACCTCAGGGTGACAGCAATATATAACCCCAAGTGTAGGGTCATTTTCAGTGTGGGCTCCTTTGTGAGCACAGGGTATACCATGAGTCTGTTGTAAGCAGGTGTCATTGTGGAGTTGTGCAAACAGATCTGTGGGGACAAGGACTAAGGAGCAATTCGGTGACAGTAAGCCATAGGAAGAAAGGTGGCACACAGTCTTCTCCAGGGGTAGGTAAGAATGTGTAGGGCTTTGGCATACATTCCAAAGGATGCAAATTTTTCATTCTAATGATTCCCAGGCACTGGTCCATGAAATAACTACTGGACCCATGGTGGGGTCCAGTATACTATATATAAAAGTACTACTATATACTACTCAGGAAGCTGGGCCACTGGCCAAGTCTGATGTCTTTATTCTCCATTCTTTGCTGCAGAACTCCCATGAAGTGAACTCATCTTTGATATAAACCTGTGAGGAGTGGGATTTAATCGGTTCTGGAGAGCAGGGATCCTACCTGAGCAACCTTCCCATGGCCTTCCCAAATCAAGCTCAGTATGCTTTATACTACTATATAAAAGTAGACTCTTAGACCTTATTCTAGCTCCTGTATTTGTGATAATAGACTTGGACTTTATTGGAATGATTGGAATGCTCTGATTGACATACATAGAAACCACAGAATATGTGAGTGATATGATTTTCATGGAGTGAACAAGGTTTTTTTTTTGTTTTTGTTTTT
>NW_022196894.1:27036936-27069405 GCF_008632895.1 Mastomys coucha | reverse complement strand
TTTTAAATTAATGTCTTGTCAAAGAGGATGACGGGTAGAAAGTGGATTTGAGGGTATTTGGAATTTAGTATTAAAAAGAATTGATTATTCATTGACTGCAATGTAAGAAAGAGAGACAGAGGGAAAAGACACTAATTCAGGTAGCTGAAAGTGTCCTGCTTGAGGCTACAAGTTGGGAGTGCAGATGGCAAGAGTAAATAGTGAATTTTGATGTAGATTGGGCCAAGTATAGACTAAGACTATACACAAAGTAATTGCTTATTCTAAGTAACTATGCCAGAACTATCATCTCTTCTGTACTAGTTGGGGAATTGAGGTATGGAACTGTTAAGTGATGTGCCTAGGTCCATTTGGCTAAGTGACAGCTTAAGCTTAGACAGTGGTTTGCTGTCTATTGGATTTTTACAGTTCTGGATGTGCTGCGTGACTTCTTAACAGTGCAAACAGCTGCGTGCAATATAAGGAAGCACACCAGGAAGCTGGAGGCCAGGACTGAAAGTGTTGGCTCTTAGAGTATTTATTTTTGTAACCATGAAACAAATTAAGCACACCTCTCTTTGACTTTACCTCACAAGGCAGGAGTGATAAACGCCTACCTTGTGGGAACCAAGCCTTCAGTGAAGATAATTTCTTAAGGTTCTCTTTTATCCCTGTGATTAAAGTTTAAAGAAGTACATGAAACGGCTGTGATTTAAAGAACGTTTTGATACTGTTGACTTCTTCAAGGTCCTGTGGGTTTGGTATTCTGCTTGTGTGTATGTACGTATGTTTGATTTCATGCTTTGAGACAGAGTCTTGCTATGTATCCTGAATGACTTTGAACTCGCTGTCCTCCTTCCTCAGACTCCTAAGTACTGGCACTACAGGAGTGTATTGCCACATCTAACGCTGTGAGCTTTTTTAGTTCAGAAAAGGAAATGTATCTGAAGATACTACCTTCAACGGGAGCTAGAAATACACAAGTAGGATGTGGACTATTCACAGATAAAGTGGCAAAGAGTATTAGCTAATAATTAACTGGCATCCGAGTTTACAAGGTGCTGACCCCCCCCCCCCCCCAAAAAAAAAAAAAAAGCAGATATGAAGAGCCAGTGACTTGGTAATGAGTCCAAAGGAGATTTACCCATCGATAGTGGTTTCAAGGCTTTGTGAGGACTAGCTGAATTAGGACAACCCACCTTAATGACCTACGGCTCTTTCTAAACGCTCATCATGTAAACCTTGGCACGCTGTCCAAACTAGCACACAGTCAGAGATGAAGGACTGAGGAGGACACAGCCTCCCCAGTCCTGCTATCTGCCTAAGGCTAGTCCTCTAAACAATGAGCACAGCCATGACCTGGATGTTCCCTCAGAAAAAGAACAGATAGGTGGCTAGGTGTCCTGTGTGTTTTCCTGAGCTACATCTCTCAAACCAGGACACTCTCTGACCTTGATGTGCGTACACAGGGTCCTGGCAGAGACTGTCATCGATTTATCATCTCAGATTCATCGCTGTTTTGAGACTCTGTTACTTTATTGTCAAAATCAGTATATAGCTAACACTGGGAGTGAGGGACTATTCAGGATTGGAGGCTACCTTCAAAAGCACCCAGGAGTTTAAGTTTTCATAGATAGTTGGAAACCTATAGATACAAATAGTTACTTATACATTCTTTTAACTAAAAAAGGTTTGGTTTTTCTTAGAACCCATTTAAAGTATTTTTCATTCCCAAATGTCATTATTGGGATCATTTTCTACCATCTTACATCAGAAGAGTTGCAATGCTGCCTCCTCCTGGAGGAGCATCCTTCTGTCAGCCATGCTTTTCTACCTGTAGGCTGATGGAGGATAGTGGAGGAGCCAGTACACGGACTACTGTTGATGCACAGCCAATGTCTGCATTGATTTTATAGCATCCTGAGCATTTCATATTCATAATGGAGGAATCAAGGCTCTACACCTGGAGCTTTTTTTTTATGTTTATATCCTTTTCTGGAGAGAGATGAAGGAGGACTTCTTTAGAGGGCATGCCTCTCTCTCCTTTGTAAGAGGCATGTTCTTGTAGGGAGGTCATCACCACCAAAAGGCTATCTTTATATTTATCACAACTCCCCAATTCCTCCAAGACTTAAATAGACCCCCTAGTCCCCAACTTCATTCCCTTTTTAGAGAAAAAAATAACATATCAACTTAATTTGTGCTGCCTACACTTCCTGGGCCATCCATTGGAGTGTGATCAACCTACCAGGCTCACACCCTGAACCAAAACTGACTCTCCCTACCCTAGAAGCTGTCAACTCTCCAAAACTCCTCAGTCAGGGCAGGGGTCATGAACTCCTTTTCACTCCATGCTAGAATGTTGACTGGCTAGTTCTTATGACAGGTCTTATTCAGGCAACCATAGTTTCTGTGAGTTTATGAGTGTGGCTCTCCTCTCATGTCTAGAAGACACTGTGTTGCTCTGGTCCTCCATGACCTTTGGCTCCTACAATTTTTCTGCCCCTTTTCTGTGATGGTCTCTGTGCCATGCAGAAGGGATACGGCATAGATGCTGCCTTTGTGGCTGACCACCTCACTGACAACTTATTCTCTGTTCTTGTAGCTAGTTATGAATTTATGAGCTAACCACCATCAGCTGTGCAAAGAAACTTTTCTGATGAGGCCCAAGAACTGTAATAATTTATAAATAGATAGATATGAATTCAGAGAACAGTTTGGTGCCATATCCACTGAACAAAATACTCATAGGATGTTTACCACTGTGGCCTGTGAGCTCCTTACCATGGATTCTTGGTCAGATTTTCAGAGCCAGGCATGGTTCCCAGACTTAAATAAAATCATAAAGTTGTTGGTTGTCCTTATAACATTCATGCCCTGATAGCACCATTGGCCATATCTTGCAATGTTGATCATTGTTCCAATCATAGGGCTCATACCGAGGTAAGACTTTGACGACATCCTTATTCCCATAGCATGTATAACATCTAGCCAGAGAGAGGATGCCTCCTGGTTAATACTAACTTGATTCTACATGGTCAATGACCAATGTTTGTGGTGTCTTCAGCAAAGGGTCTTACCTCAAATTCTAGTGGACAATCAGGAATAATGATAGTAGCTTGCATTGGGGTATCTTTGGGACACCTATGACCAACAACTTGAGGGGAAGTATTAAAACCCCCAGAAGTGGTTTTTTTTTTTTATTAGGTAACCTATGGTTTCTGGGATGAACATAATCCTCTGTGTTGATGTCTTAGTTAGGTAGTAGTGTTAGTAGTAGTGTAGGGCTACTACTGCTGTGATTAAACACCATGAACAAAGCAACTGGGAGAGGAGATGGTTTATTTGGCTTAGACTTCCATATCGTAGTCCATCACTGAAGGAAGTCTACAGGAACTCAAGCAGGGCAGGAACCTGGAGGCAGGAGCTGATGCAGAGGCTACAGAGGAGAGCTGCTTTCGGGCATGCTTCTCATGGATTGCTCAACAAGTCTTTTTATAGAACCTAGGGCCACCAGCCCATCACCCACAATGGACTGGGCTCTCCCCCATCAATCAATAGTAAAGAAAATGCCCAACAGGCTTACCTGCAGCCTGGTCTTATGGAGACATGTTTGTAGTTGAGGTTTCTTCCTCTCAGATGACTTCATTTTGTGTCAAGTTGACATAAAATGCATAGTAGGGTACCAGTGTTTCATATCACTTATAAAACAGGCTCAATGATATGAAGGGGAGAATAGTGGGAAAGAATATTTGGCTGAGAGATAATGCAGGGGGTAGGGTAGAAAAAGAGGTTGGGAGAGGGATGAATAACATTAAGGATGTTTGGAAGAGACATATGGAAACCTACTATTTTATTGAACATTTCTTATCTCTAAGGATTGAACTCAGACTTTTGTGTGTGATAAGCAAGTCTTTACTTCTGGCTCACTTCCCTAGCCAGTGTTATATATTTATTTTAGGCTTGCTGTCCTTCAACTTGGAAATATCTAGTAACCCAAAGACTTGTCAGCTGAAAGAAAAATATTTTGTAGGTTTTTCCTTTATTTGATTCCAAGAAACGAGTTGTTTTCTCTAACCATTCACATGCATTCTTCTTTCTGGCATGTTACAGAATTTATCAAACACTTTCTTCTCTCCTCTCCCTTCTTCCCTTCCCCCCTTTTCTCCATATTCCCCCTCTCTCCCCCTATATCTTCTTATTCATTCATTTTTTCCTTTTCTTCTTTCCTATGGGGCTTTGGTGTGTTGTCCAGGATCACCTGGAATTCCAGGGCTTAAACATTACTTCCACTTGAGGATCCCAGATGTTGGGAGCTACTGGTGAATGCCACCACATCTAGTTCATCTGTCTACTCTCATTCTCTTTTACACTCCCTCTCTCTCCTCATTCTCTGTTTGTCTTTCCTTCTTTATGTATCTGGGCTTTTTTTTTATAGCCCAGGCTAGTCTTAAACTTGCAGTCTTGCTGTAGCTGGAGTGTTCTGATCACAGACCTTCCCCAACACTGCTTTCTTTCCTCCCTTAACCAGGAGCATGGCTTTATCCTGATCCTTTTTCGTCAGAGTCCTGCTCCATTCATGAAGACCATATTAAATATGATTCTCTTCTTTAAGTCATCAGGAAATCTGTGGCACATAATCACCTCTTTCTTATCTGGCCTGGTCTTTTAAAATGCAATTTACTCCTTCTCTTCCTCTATATACCCAATATAGAATATTATAGTTTCCTAACTAATTTTTTCACAATAAAACTCCAGGTGTGGTTTTTGTAAAAATCCTAAGTTTCTGGTCACTGGGATGCAGACATGAGCAGAGTTAGAGATAATAGGATCGGCCTGTACACATGAGTCTTTGATCTTTATGCATATATCCTAAATGCAGCTCCCTCATTTTGCTACCCAGTTTAAGCTTGACGTCAGAGTACTGAGTCCTAGTTTACGGATAGTAAGTAGTAGAGTGTTTTTTTCTTCTATCTTTCTTCTAGCATCAATACAGCTTTGCTTGCATCCTGGAGAGAGTTTCTTCCTTGGAAAGTAATTGATCTTTGTCAGTTATTGTTTGTTGTAGAGAAAGAAGCAGAGACCTGAGAAGGACATTGTACCTGATTGCTGGTGCCATTAGTCACTGTCCTCACACCTGCACTACCAAGGAGACAGTGGTGCCATGCCATTTCCTGTTCCAACAATCTGTCCTTCTCATGAGCACAGGGTGGCACTTTTGGGGAGGAATTCCTAGTACCTGTGAACAGGCTGGCCTTACAGCTTTAGAAAGTACAAACCTGTTTTAGCCATACGTGACTTTTATGAGCGTACTCACATTTTAGCTGATTTCTTTTTATCTCTGTGTATGGCAGCCATTCCTGTGTCATGTGATCTATAAAAGATGAAAGAATTGTTTTGTTCTGTCTTTTTTGGAGAAATCTTTTTCTAAAAAAAAAAGATTTATTTTAGTTATGCATTTATGCATATGGGTGATTTGCTAGCATGTACGTCTATGCACCACATGTATGCAATGTCTATGGAAACAGAAGAGGGTGTCAGGTGTCAGACCCTTTTGAATTGAGTTACATATTGTTGTGAGCAGCCATATGGATGCTGGGAGCCAAACCTGAGTCCTCTGTAAGAACAAGTGTTCCTCCTATCTCTCCAGCCCTGGTATTTGACCCTTTTTCCACCCATTTGATTGACTTAAAGTTTTAGCTGTTGGATAGATTCAGGAAAGTGTATGACTTTGTGGGTTATCTTTTCTGTTTCTGGTGGTTATGGCAAAGGTTGTAGTCTATGCAGTGTTCTGAGTTTAAAAGCAAAAGTCTTTATGGGTGACGGTTAGAGAAACCATGGCTCAGATACACTGCTTGTCATTATTCTTTCCAGTTTGATAACAGTGGCTTTAAGAAATGTATAGGCAATTAGCTTATTATAATAATGTTCTGCATTTTTTCTTATGTTTCCTAGTCCTGATTGTTTAACTGCTGTAAATTTTTCATAAGAATTCATGTCAAATTAAAAACAATCCATTTCCCATCACAAAATTATAATCAACATGAATAACCAAGACAATATATATCTTCCTGAAATTAGTACCCCATAGTTAAGTTTCTTGAGATAATCCACTTAGATGATGCATAGTGGTTTCCAAATAGCAATTATAATATACTCAAGGAACTTTAGAGGATATGAATAAATGCTGGAATAAAGACTGTAACCACAAACAGTTGAATATAATAATCATAAAAACATTGATTCAAGACATGAAAATAGAATATAATACAGAGATAGAACTTTTGAAGAAAATCCAAACTAAAATAAACATTGAAACTAAAATTTGTAACTCAAAGGGGAATCCCAATGGAAGGCTTCACCAGTAGAAGGTATCAAGTTGAGGAGAGAATATCAGGGATTGAAGACAAGTAGAGCAAGTGGATTACTTATTCAAAGAAAATATTGAATCTAGGAAAATTCATGAGGACAATGCAGGAACTCTGGGACAGCATAAAAAGACCAATTTTATGAATAGTAGGTTTAAAGGAGGAGAAGAAACCCAGATCAAATGTAGAGAAAATATTTTCATTGAAACTGCAGAAGAAAATTCTCCAAATTTAAGGAAAGAGATGTTTATAGAGGTATGAGAGGCATACAGGACCAGAAAGGAAGCTTTCCATGCCATACGATAACTACAGTACTAAATGTACAGAAGAAGGAAGGATATTGAAAACTCTAGGATAGAAAGACCAAGTTACATTTAGAGGCAGGCCTGTCAAAATAACACTTGACTTTTCAGTGGAGACCTTGAAAGCCAGAAGGTATTTACACTGATATTCTACAAGTTCTGAAATACCACAGATGCTGATAAAGAGAAATATACCCAGCAAAACTATCAGTCATACACTTCCCATGATAAACACATTTAATGAATTAATGTCCACCAAATTAGTTCTTCAGAGGACACTGAAAGGTTTGCTTCAGTCTACAGAGAAAGCTAAACACTCTCAAGAGGGGATGTGAAATAAAAGAACAGTTTCAGAACAGTGAATCAAAAGAGGTCAAAGAAAACATCACCACTACTACACAATGACAGGAATTAACAAACATTGCTTAAAATAATTCTTAATGTTAATAGTCTTAATTATACCACAAAGAGACACAGGGTAGTAACAAATGGGATTAGAAACTAGGATCCATCTTCTTGCCACCTCCAAGAGACATACTGTGTCATGATAGTTACCACCATAGAGTAAAAGGATAAGAAATGATGATCCGTAAAAATGGACCCAAGAAATGAGCAGGTATAGATGCTTGCTATCTGACAAAATAGACTTCAAATAAAAAGTAGTCAGAAGAGAGAGGAGGAATGTATCATATTCATTAAAGGAAAAATATACCAAGAGGATATAGCAATTCTAAAAGTTTGTGCACCAAACACAGGTCGTAAAAGAAATAATATTTAATCTAAAAGTACAGATTAACCTGAGCACAGCAATAGTATGTGATATCAGTGCCTCACTGTCACTAATAGACAAAGTATCCAGATAAAAACTAAACAGAAAAACGCTGGAGTCAATCAGTATCACAAGTACAATGGACCTAACAGACATGTATAAAAATTCTACCTAAATACTTACATATTTTTCTTTCACTAGTCCATAAAAGTTTTCTCCAAAGTTGAACATATTACATCATGAAGAAACTTTCAAAAATATTAAAATTCGAAATAACATCTTCATTCTGCCTGCCCACAGTGGAATTAAGCTGGCTATCAACAGTTATAGAAACTATAGAAGCAACACAAACTCATGGAAACAGAGAACGTACTGTTTAATGATAATTTGCTCAAGGATGAAGGCACAAAAGGCAGTTGAAAAATTTCTAGAAATTAGTGAAAATAAAAACATAGTATAACCAAATCCATAGCATATAATGAGGTAGCCCCAGTGAGACAGTTTATAGAACTAAGGGCCTACATAAAAATTTTAAAGGTTTTAAAATCAATAAGTTATTAAAGTATAGAAAACAGTGATTCTCAACCTGTGGGTTGTGGTACCTTGGGAGTCAAATATCAGATATTTTGCATATTTGGTATATATATCACAATTAATAACAGTAGCAAAGTTATAGCAATAAAGTAACTTCGTGGGTTTGGGGATCAGCACAACACAAGGAACTGTGTTATAGGGTCACAGCATTAAGAAGGTTGAGAACCACTGACTTAAATATTTTAGAATGTCAAGAATAAACAACAACCCCAAAGGTAAACAGGATGAGATCATCTACATGAGCTAATCAAAATAAAAATTAATGAAACAGAAATGAAAAATTGTTAATAATCAAAGAAACAAAGAGTTGGATTTTTGAAAGACTAACAAGGATGACAAACCTTTAGCTAAATTAACCAAAAGGGAAAGAGGGTCCTATTAATAAAATTAATTATCAATAGGGAGACATTTACAGCAGTACTTGAAAAAATTCAAAAATTCATAAGAATGTAATTAATAATTCCTTATTTTATCATACTGGAAAAATCTAAACTAAATGAATGAATTTCAACATATGGTATAGATAATAGTTTAAATAGACCTATAACAACCTCTGAGATTGAAGTAGTAAATATTCAAGTGAGGAAAGTTGGAGCAGAGACTGAAGAAAAGGCCTTCCAGAAACTGCCCCACCTAGGGATCCATTCCATGCACAGAAAAGCCAGACATTCTTGTGGATTCCAAGAAGTGCTTGCTGACAGGAGCCTGATATAGCTGTCTCCTGAGAGGCTCTGGCAGAGCTTGACAAATACAGAGGCAGATGCTCACAGTCAACCATTGACTGAGCACAGGGTCCCCAATGGAGGAGTTAGAGAAAGGACTGAGGAGCTGAAGGGATTTGCAACCCATAGGAAGAACAACAATATCAACCAACCAGATCCCCAGAGCTCCTAGGGACTAAACTACCAACCTAAGAGTATACATGGAGGGACCCATGGCTCCAGCTGCATATGTAGCAGAGGATGGCCTTATCTGGCATCAATGGGAGGAGAGGCCTGTGAAGGCTCTATGTGCCAGTGTAGGGAAATGCTAGGGTGGTAAAGCAGAAGTGGATGGGTGTATGGGGAACATCCTCATAGAAGCAGGGGGAGGGATGATGGGATGAGGGTTTCCGGAGGGGAAACTGGGAAAGGGGATAACATTTGAAATGTAAATAAATAAAATATCCAATAAAAGTATATTTAAAAAGAAGTTGTAATTAAAATTTTCCCAACTAAAAATAGCCCAGGGCCTGATGGACTCAGTGCAAAATTCTACTAGGCCTCCAAGGAATTACTCTTGATTATTCCCCAGAACTTGGTGGCAAGACCCTATCATTAAATGAACAATATACTCAAGTCATAGAATATGGAATAATGAAGCTGAAACTTACCTGGAAGCTCCATCCCTACTGGCTATCTTTCATAGAACTGGAAGGTGCTATGCATACTATTGGAAGGAAAAGTAATAATCAAAATCATCCAGCTGTGGATATTATGAGCTTCAATAATCAAAGAAGTGGCAAGATGGCACCGCTGGTACATTAGTGGCACAACTGTTACGGAAGTAACCCCACACTTTCCAGTTGTATTTACAGCCTGCTCTACAGGGTGCAATCCATACCTCTTACTGCTATCAGAGATCGAGAACTGTTCTGCCATAGCTCATAATCCTTAGGGGAGAACCTAGTACTTCTCTAAATGCTAAATGGACATAGCATTAAACTGACCCCTAGTGACTTTTGCTATACCCATTGTTTACTACGTCTCTCAAGCGTAGTCAGAGAAGATCGTTTTTTATGGTAGATGAAGATTAACACAGACCCACAGCTGGTCAGCAAAAAGAGGATAACAAACTGTAAAATATTCAGCCCTAAATGAGACATTTGTCTCACAGCCCCAGTTTTCAAGGCTCAGGTGTCATGGGAAAGAAAAAGCTGAGAGACGGTAAGAAGCAGAGATGGTAGATAACTACACACTGAAACAGTGCTTTCTGGACAGGCAGAGTGAAGCAGCTGTGGCAGCATGAACAAGGGCTATGTAAGCTCAAACCCTAAAATAATTTCTCTTGCCAGTTCTCCGGGTCTCCTTCCTGGTTAAATGTGTTAATATACTTTTACACTGTTTTTTTTTTTTCTAAATAAGGAATTGGAAAGCTCAAAGACACATTGTTTCAGTCAAGACAGAGTTAGTTTGTTAGTCAGTTGGAAGGTCCACATGTAGTACTGCTTTCAGGCACATATAACCCTGGAGCAGAGTTTGTGGCTTCGTGCTGGCCTTCTCTCTTCTGCCTGCTTAAATCTGCCATGTGGGTTTATTCTCTCACTCCATATGGGGTTTTCTGACAACTCCAAGGTTGTATGCTCCCAGCACCAATCCAGTAGAAAGAGGAAATTTCCTCTTTCTAGTCCTACTCAAATACTAATGTCTTCTTGTAGCATAGTGTTGCTCTTCATTTCTTTACATTCAGTCTTGTGACCTGCAGACAGTCATGCTTGGAGTCACATGCCTACTCCTGGAGTGAGACAGAGTCCACCTTACCTGGGCACTTTGGCTGAAGGCAGTGAGGATGTGGACTGGCACAAGTAATTGGAAGAATTGGATATTGTTACCTAAGGTTATGCAGTCTAAACAGTAATACACGTTAATAAACACATAAATGTCTGAGAGACAATAAATAGGGAACCAAACTAAACAAACACTGTTTCAAATAGATCAAGTCCTGTCAAGAATATGCCTGCCATTCTAGAAATTGGGAGGCTGAGGCTGGAGGATCACAGTGAGTTCAAGCCCAGCCTATGCTACTGAGCTAGACCCTATCTTAAAAGCAAGGACTTAAATGGTCAGGTTCCTCTTGGTTGTTTATTTTACTTGCCACAGGCCTTTCAGCAATATGCATTTTTCCCCAGCAGGTTAAAAAAAGTAGATTGTTAAAAATATTTCTCTGATTTTAAGACTGAGACGTGTTTGATGATTAACATGTATAAAATATAGAAAATTCTAATTTTAGAAGTATCACAGGATGCCATTATCCAAGACAAATTCCATGAATATTCTGTTTAATATACTGATCCAACACTTTTCTTTGTTGGGTATTCTTTCTTACGTGTGTGTTTGAAATTAAATTTGTAATCACAGTACACACTTTTATATTGTCTTTTTCTCTTTAGCACTCTCATCCAATATTCTTCTGGCCATAATAAAATCTTGAATAGACATTATTTAATAGCTCTATAATATAGTCTTTAATAATTGGCCTTTTGTTGTCCTCACAGATGGATGGCATCTGTTTATCACAATGAGAAACTCTAGTAAACATCGCCAGAGATAATTTTTCTCTGTCTTGTATAAGCTCTAATAGAGAGCAGTGACTAGTTGCTGAACACCTCATCCCATTGAGGTCTGCACACCTGTAGGCTGTTCGGCTTTTAATTCTTCTTTCAAGAGTATAGACTGAGATAAAATCTGGCCTCTTCTCATCATTTGTGGTCCAACTGCCATGGCATGATAGGATTTTGCTACCCAGAAATTCCATGTTCACCAGTCTAGAGAAGTATGAAGAGCAACCGTGTGACAGGGGATTGAAAAGGTTCTCTTTGACTTAAGGATCTTTCCAGAAAAGGACATTATGTTCATATAAAGGATTCCCACAGCAGCAGACCCTGTTGGAATGGGTGAATGGGGCTCCAGCAACCAACTGGAGATCTTTGCCTTTCTCATGTGTAGCTCTCCCAATCATGGCCACTGTCTCCATCCAAGGAGGAAGAGACAACAGTCTACAATTCTTCCTAATTACCTTGGTGTAAAATTTAATCCCCTATGGTCACAGCTGCAGTATTTATTCTTTAACAAAGTCTTGGGCTGTGTGGCTTTGGAACTTGTGAGAAGGAAAATTCTATCGTCTTAATTCTAAAACTTTTACTTACAGTCTCAGTGCAGGGAAAATTTAAACTTTGCGTACTAACAATATTTTAAAAATTGCTTCCATGTTGTCCATGAATAAAGGAATTAGGCCAATTGAAAACAGACAAATGACATGTACATAAGTGGGGTAACGGTTCATTATCACAAGGACATATTTTTAAAATTAGTTTTTAAGGACTTATTGTTCAACTGCTATAGATCCTATGCTTAGGAAGTGCCTGGCAACTGTTCTGCCTACAGTAGATATTCTTGAGATAAGTACTGAATTGTTGGTGGATACAACTGGTTACAGCTACATTCCAAATTCATGTGACCTAGCACATGGGACAATCAATTTTGGTGAACTTGATGGAATTCAGAGTCACAATGATAACAGACCTCTGAGTATGTCTGTGCGGGATTTTCTAGGTGAGGTTTCCTGAGGTGAGAAAACCCACCCTAGATGTTGGTCCCTTCCATGGGCTGAGCTCTCAGTCTGCATAAAACAGTAGAGAATGGGCTGAGCACCAGCATCCGTCTGTCTGTTGCCTGACTGGACTCAGTGTGACCAAGCTGCATTGTCCTCCATCCTCCATGTCTTCTGCACTCCCATTGACGTAATCTCAAACGCTCTGAGCCAAAATAAGCACTTCCTTATTTAAATTACATTCGTCGGGCTTTTTGTCACAGCAGTGAAACTAGCATAGTACAAAAACCCAATGTAAATAGGGGAGGATCAGAATTTAGTGAACTAGGTAATTGGATTTCATCCTGTCTGTTTCACAGGTTTGCAGAGTTCAGGCCAGGGACCTTTCTCTTACTGATTATGGTTACCATCCAATTTGTGCATAAATGCCCTCAGAGGAGGAAATTTGCCAGAAGCAAACCATTTCCTTCTAAGACAGTTCTACGGAACAAACCAAAACAAGCCTACAATCTCTTTGTTATGTTAAATTGAAATATGGTTCCATTAAAGTCAATCCATTCGTTAAACTTCTTTTGCCTCTGGGACCACCTGTCCAAAATATACTTCTGTCTTCCTCATTTCCATAACTCACGCATTTCAGAGTTCTTTCTAGCTGGTCTCTCTACTCTCATGCCCCCAGGTAGCTCTTTATCAGCCCTACCATGCTTAATTCTTCATCACCCCTTCATATGACACAGTTCTTTGACTTCAGCCTCAGGTCTTAGAAAACCATGAATGCTTGATGGCTTAAGGAGGCCACCATCTCTTGGTGTGCTTGTCCTTTTGAAAGCCACAGAGATTCTGGGATTACAGGACACTGGTCAGAAAGAGTGACATAGGGAAATTGCCAGTTTGTGTCACTAGGGTCATTGTAGAAAGGAGTCCAGAGACTAGTGATGCCACCTGGTGATCTGTCCGATTTTGGCTTTATTGTCGTCATTGTTATCGTCATCATCATTACCATTGACATCATCATTATCACAACCATCATCCTCTTCATTGTCATCATCATCACCATTGATTATATGTACTGACTACTTACCACAGTCAATGCTCATTGTTAAACATTTTGTCACAAGGTCGGGATGAGGCAGGACAACACAATGTAGTCCAGGCTGGTCTTGAACTTGGTATCCACTATCTCAGCCTCTCCAAAGCTGAAATGATATGTGTATGCCAGTACACATAGCTACTAGCTAAGCACTTTAATGTGATTCTTATTTTAAAATTTTAATAATTTTGTTAGGTATTTGTAATCCTGTTACCATTGATGTAAGTGGAAAGAATAAATGTTTTTGTTGCTCACTATGGTTAGTTGGTTAGTGCTTGCAAACCATGGCCTCTGGGTAAAATATGACCAAATTGCTTTTAAAAATTTTATTGAAAAACAGCGACCCTGACTCATTAACCTCTGTCTACTCTGAAGCAGAAATGAATAGCTGTGATGAAGACTCTATGTCCCACAGAGCTGAAAATATTCTATTTTTTTTAAAACATTTAAAAGAATATTTAATTTTTTTCATACAATGCACTTTGGGAATATTCTTTCCCCTCCTCCAGTTCCTCCCAGATTCTCCATACTTTCCTATTTATCTAACACGTGTTTTCTCTTTCTTTTTAAGAATAATTTATTTACTTTTATTTTATGTGCATTGGTGTTTGAGGGTGTCAGATTCCCTGGAACTGGAGTTACAGTTGTGAGTTGTGGGGCTGCTGGGAATTGAACTCAGGACCTCTTAAAGAGCAGCCAGTGCTCTTAACCATTGAGCCATCTCTCTAGCCCCATGTTCTCTCTTTCTTAGCACCCAAATTAAGGCAAGCAAACAAACAAAATCCACACACACAAACCAAACCAAACCAAACCAAACCAAACCAAACCAAACCAAACCAAACCAAACCAAACCAAACCAAACTCTGCCCCCAAAATATGGAGTCCATTTTGTTTTGGCCAGCCTCTCCTCTTCTGAGCCTTGAGGGAAAGGTTTGATGAAGATATCCCCCCTTTGAGGCTGAGTGCTGAGTCTCTCGCCCTTTGCACCTTTCCAAGCATGGGTCTCTATGTTAATTACCATCTGCTGCATGAAGAAGGAGCTTCTCAGATGAGAGCTGAGTGATCTATGAGTATAAGAGAATGTTGTCATTTCCTCCTCTTCCTCCCCATCCCTCCTTCTCCTCCTCCTCCTCCTCTTCCTCCTCCTCCTCCTCCTCCTCCTCCTCCTCTTCCTCCTCCTCTTCTTCCTCCTCTCCTCCTCCTCCTCCTCCTCCTCCTCCTCCTTGTTATGCTCCTTTAGCAGAATAACAGTAGCAGGTTTTCCTTAGGGCCTGTGACCTGTGTAGTCTCAGGTCATTGACCACCTCAACAGTGTCAGGTACGGGTTCCAGCTCATGGAGTGGGCCTTAAATCTCTTCTCCCCCCAAACTGGATGATTACTCCTTAACAAATTTACCATCATTTCATCAATATCTCTTTCAGACAAGTCACTGTTGTAGACTTCAGGGTTTGTTGCTGGCTGATGTTCACCCTTACTTGAAAATAACTTCTTATTGGCATTTGGAAAAAAAAAGTTTGTTGGTCCATGCTCATTATATTTTAGCTCCAAACTAATCATAATCATTATTATTGTCCTACTTTTTTCTTTATTGCTGCTGTCATTTGCTTCTTTGGCCCACTCAAGTGTTTTTACCTACACATGCTGTTTAGCAGAGCTGGAAGGACCTGAGCCAGGGTGCAAGGAAGGGTCCATGCTGAGCAAGGAGCTTCCTCTTCCTATTCTTTGTGCTTCTTGCTTCTAAACAGATATAGATCTGCAGGAGCTGATGGGCTGTTCATCTGTTTTTCATTTTGAAGATGGCCAGAAACTTCACTTTTTGAAATAGTGCTGTCATCTGTGGCCAAAGACCTGTGGAACTCTACCCCTTAAACATGGAATTCTAGACATAAAAAGTCACTCAAAAATAGCCTCCCCCAACACTTTCATTTTTTTTCACTTTTGTTTGTAAAGACACTAAGAGAGGCACACTTAACTGTAAGAAATAAGACAGCAAACTTATGTATCCTGTGTCCATATTTCACCATTCTGAAGACCTGGCAAAAATTTCATTCAATCATGTAGTCAGAGTAGTGACAACTCTGACAAAGGGAAATTCAGGTTGTCTTTTTAGAGCTGCATCCACTTGCTTCCCTTCTGTATCATTTCTTTTATGCTCTGGCAAAAATACACTCTCTGTTTCTGCAATTTTACCATTTCAACAATGTTACATAAATTAACCACAAGTTCTGAAGGGTACTTTATTTTTTTATTTTATTTATAGTGTGCTTTTAATTGAAGCAGAGTTACATCATTATCTATTTCCTCACTCCAGCCTCTTCCAGAGCCCCCTCCCATCCCCCATCACCAAGTTGATAGTCTCTTCTGTGATTATTTTTATTGCATACATTAAAATGGGCTTTTAAAGTAATCTTCTTCAGAGGTGCATATAGATCCTTTATGTCAACTTTTCTTTACTCTTTTGATTGCTAAATAGTATTTCACAGTGCCATAGTTTGGTTAATAGTCATCCATTGAAGAACTTCTGTTTGTTTCCAGGTGTAGTTCACGGATATTTTTCTCTCTTTCTTGTCCTCTTCTCCACAGACAATTTCATAAAGAAGTCGGTTTTAATTTTTATAAATCCACTGTCATAGAATTCATTGTCAACGTGACAAAGCCTAGAACTACCTGAAAAAGAGTCTCAATCAAGTTGTCATCCACTTGATCTGTGGGCAAGTCTGTGAGGGACTTTCTTGACTACTAATTGATGTGGGGAAGTCCAGCCCGATATGGGCAACACCCTCCTAGTCTGGAGGTCCTAGACTGTATAAGAAAGCTGGCTAAGCAGGAATCTCTGAGTGAGTCAGAGTGAATCAGCCAGCAGTTTTTGTTCATGGTTTCTGCTTCAGGTTCCCGCTGAGTTCCTGTCCTGACTTCCTTTAGTAATGGACCGTGACCTAGATACCTGAGCCAAATAAACCCTTTATCCCCCAAGTTGTTTGTGATGAGAGTGTTTTATCACAGCCACAGAGAGGTCATGAGGACAATCCACAATGAAGTTTTCATTCATCTCTACTGTTTTAGGGGTAGGCTGGGTGGGCACTGAGTGAGTGTTGATGGTCTGGGCAGGACACTTACCCAGGATTCTGGGTACCAGCATAGCCTCTGGGGAAGCAGGGGGCTTCTACCAAAGTTGTGGCTCGCTGCCTGTCCTTTGAAGATAAAATAATTCTGAGTCAAAGAATTCTTTCCTTTCTTCTTGTCATGATTTTAATCCAGCTTTCAGTTTTACGTTTCATACTGCAGTATGAGACCTGTTATGAGTTACTGTTGGTGTAAGGTGTGGTAATCAGGCTTGAGGTTGTTAACCCTCCACCTCTGCTGTAAATGTCCAAGTGCTTGAGCCCCCACTGTTGAAAAGCTCTTTCTCTTTGATGGAATTACTTTTTTTGTACACATGTGAAAAGTCAACTGGGTGTGTCTATATAGGTCCTCAGTGGTCTATCCTGTTCCATTGATACGCATGTCAATGCTACGAAGCCTTGATCATGGTAGCTAATTAACAGATCTTAAGATCAAGTGGATGGATTGCTACTAGTTCATTCTTATTTTTTTTCAAAATCATCTTGTCTGTAATAGTTTATAATACCTCTGTAAATTTTAGAATTATCTTGTTTATATTTATAAAATATTCTTGAAATTTGAGTAAGTACTGCATTAGACTTATCTATCTACTTGGGAAGAATGAAATCTTCACTTTGCTGAGTTTTCAAAACCACGTATGATAGTTCCTTTACTTTAGTTAGATCTTTGTGTTTTCTGAGTTTTACAAATTTTTTTGAGTGATTGTATGTAGTTTTGCATTTTTTAATTCCATTGTTCTCTCTCATATTTACTATCAGAATACAGAATATAACTATGTGGATGTGTTCATCCTGTATTTTTGTGAACTCCCTTTAAAATTTTAGAACTTTTTGGGGTAGATTTTCTTGAGATTTTTTTTTTTGTAGAAATTACCATGTGAAAACAGGGGAAAGTTTATTTCTGTTTTTTATTTCCATCTTTTGTTTAGCTAAAAATTCTAGCACAAAGTTGGATTATCAGAGGAAAGACTAGATATATTTGTTTTGTTTCTGATTTACATGGCAACATTCCACATTAAACACAATCACAACAGGTTGTTTAAAAGATGTTCCCTGTCAAATTCAAAAGATTCTATTTTGTTCATACATTTCTAAGAACATTGGTTAGTAATGTGTATGCCACTTCCACTTTCAAAAAATATTGATTGATAGGATAATGTCTTTTTTCCGTCAGTCTGTTAACATGATGGAATATTAAATTAACATAGATTGATTTTGCTTTACATATTGAAGATGCCCCCTTTTGGATTAAACCCCCTTTAATTATAATGGATAATTCTTCTACTAATACCAAACTCTATCTGCTAATGTTTTGTTAAATATATTCATTTCTACATTTTGGAGGAGTATTGTTTTATAGGTCACCTTGTGAGGACCTCACAAGCCCCTTGCCCATGCAAGAGGAAACAGTGACTGGTCTAGGCTTGTAGAGGAGCTCTGGCTTGGTGGGTTCCTGAGTGAGATGTAGAAGGCAGGTTGTCATGCTGTTCTCTGGCCTGTGCTGCTTACTTTCTTTCCATCCCCTACTCTGTGATGTTCTCTGAGTCTTGGAGATAGAGGTATAGATGTCGTATTTAGCACTGAGCACTTTACAGCAAGGTATTCTCTGCCCGCTCATCAGTTGTGAGTCTCATGGGTATTAACTGTTAACCATTTCAAGAATAACTTCTTTCTAAATGAAGGCTGAGAGCAACACTGATCTGCTCACTTGTGTGAAATATCCAGACAGAGGTGTTAGAGTCTTCAATTTTTCATTCTGTTTTAAATTTCCATTGTGTGTCTTTTTTTTTTCTTTACACTTTCTCAGGTATGTTTGGTGCATACCCACTGTCTTAGTTAGAGTATCTATTGTTTTGAAAAGACACCATGACCACAGCAACTCTTACAAAGGAGAACATTTCACTGGGGCTGGTTTATGGTTCAGAGATTTAGTTCATTGTCATCATGGCAGGAAGCATGGCATCATGCAGGCAGACATGGTGCTGGAGAGGTAGCTGAGACTTGGATTGGACTGGCAGCAGGGAGTGAGAGAGAGGGGTTGGGGTAGGGGACTGGTTCTTGCTTGAGGATCTGAGATCTCAAATCCCACCTCTAGTGACACACTTCCTCCAACAAGGCCACATCTCTTAATAGTACCACTCCCTATGGGTCTATAGGGGCCATTTTCATTCCAACCACCACACACACCTAAGTTCACCATGTATTCTTGAAGGGCCATCCTTGTTGTCTTTATATAACTTCCCTCTCAGTTTCTGGTAATTGTTTTGTGATGAGCAGTATTACTTGCCTCAAGTCACAGTCACAATTATCTTCTTCTGACTGTCTACCTAGTACAACTTATTTTTTTAAAAAGATATATTTAGTTTATCTTATGTGAGCATGTTATGCTGTGTATGTCTTAGTGGCACATGTGTGCAGTGGAAGGCAGCAGTCTGTCTTCAGTTCTAATGTGGAATGTGAAAAGCAGAAATGAAAGCTTAGGACACTGCTGTGTAGTTCATCCCTCAATTTCTAAGCTCCTCAGTTGATCTGCTTTGGACCTCTAGTCTTCTTTTGGTGGTTTTCTGTGCAATGATCAGGGCTCTTGGCTGGGAAGAACATGGAAAAACAAGACTATTCCATGCTTTCAGAATTACAAATCTCAACATTTTCCTCCTCTAAAACATTTTATTTTTATTTATATTTTATTCAGGCACAGAATATTATTGGATTGATAACATCTTTCTTGGCTCTGGTATTTTAAGCATTTGCTCACATTTTTTAAAGCTTTTCTTTCTTTTGTCCATATAAACTTTCTTCTGTATTATTGAACTCAAACTTTGTTCTTCCTAACATGCTATAACCATTTCCTTGGGCCACTAAAATTTGTTAGATGTGAATTTAATAATTGAATCACATACTATGTTCTGGAGGATTCATGGTTTGTTCAACCTTTTTGCAAGTCCTGGGATGTCAAATTCTTTCTAGTTTGTGTGCGTGCTTTGTCTTTATATTTAAAATATTTATAGGATCATACCACTTTGTTGCAGCCTTTTCCTTAAGACACATGCCTGGTAGCAATGACTGTATCACAGTACTGTAAATTATGAATACTTTCAAGGCTATTATGAATCTGCCTGCTGCTTGCCTGAAGTCAGCGCCACTTTGTGGGAGTTCTGTAGAGTTTTTCTAAGGATGTGGTGGTTTGGGTGAGAATGGCTCCCATACACTTATAGATGTGAAGGTGTGGTCCCTGGCTGGTGGAATTGCTATGCTGAAGGATTAGGAGATGTGGTCTTGTTGGAGAATGTGTGTCATTGGGAGCTTTGAGGTTTGAAAAGCTCATGCCTGGCCCTGTCTCTCTCTGCCTTGGGCTTGTGGCTCAGATCTAAGCTCCCAACTACTGCTCCAGTGCCATGCCTGCATGCCTGCTGCCATGTTCTTCCCATGATGATAATGGACTCACCCTCTGAAACTATAATCCAACCCCCAACCAAACACTTTCTTTTATACATTGCCTTGGTTGTGGTATCTCTTCACAGTGATAAAAAAGTAACGATCTTTGTACATCTTTTGTGATCTGCTTTCAGCATTTGCTGAAGATTTTTGTGCAACTTAATAGGTTAAAATATAATCTCGTGTTTATAAGCCATTCAAGGTTGGTGAAGGCCTACCATTTACAAGTTTCTATAATGGATGCTTAATGTGTGTGCTGTATACAAGGAGGAAAAAGAAATGTCTTGTTGGGGGTTGCGGCATGTGTCTATAATTCTAGTACTTGGGAGGTAGAGGCAGAAGTTCTGGAAAATTCACAGCAATCTAGGGTATGTAATCAACTCCTGGTCAGCTTGTACTATGGTCTCAAGACAAATCTAAAAATTAAAAATAACAAGAAAAATCAGTCAAATAATAAGAAACCCCAAAAGTCAAACCAAGCAGAAAAGGTATGTTCTTATCAACAAGGAGCCAAAATGTAAGAACGGTATTAGGTAGTAAGTATGAACACTTATCAAACATTAGGTATTATGTTAGCATTTTATGTAAAGCATATTATTTAATGCTCAAAGGAACCATTTGGGAAAGGAACCACCACCTGTTAAAAGGGAAGCGAGTCTCATTGTGTTCCCACAGGCATCCCTCAAATGCTACTGTGAGAAGAAGTGGCTTTAACACTGGGCTAGAAATATCTTCTTCTCTGGCCCTTTCCTAGGATGTTCAGGGTGACAGCCCAGGATGTGTACTTTCGTAAGTGCTCATGTGATTGGGTATGTGGTTTATAGTCCTAACTTCAGGCCCACTAGTGAGGCCGTGGGTTGGATACGGAGCTGAATGACCAATGAATGAAGAATCATTGTTTTCACAAGGGCAGGGAATTTATTATCTGTGGAAAGTTATTTCTGTAGTATTTAGCAGCTAGCTGGGGTGGGAGGTTTTGACTCTCTGCATTCCTGTCTTATAAGCAGTGATCCCACAGAGAGAGAGGCTGGGACTCAATATACTTGGACTACATTTGTGCATCCCTCTTGATATGCACTCTGGTAAAATGTTCATACCTCATGTTGTCTTGTCTCAGCTTTACACAATGCCCAAACCATACTGACTTAACAAATGTATTGGCTCCCTGCAGCCTACTTACTGAAGAGATTTCAAGTAGAGACAATCTGTTTCTGTCTCAAGATGTCACTGTAGTAGGAGGAACATGCATTTATTCAACTAATTCAAAGACAAGTTACAGTGTAAATTGGTCCAAATGCTATAGAAAACAGTGTGGAGGGTCTTTAAAATATTAAAAAGAAGAGCTATATGAGTGCCCTCACCTCCCTGCTCCCAAAAGAAGCCAATAGTCTATCAAAGATCCTTCCCACATTCATTGCACCTGTATTCACAATAGTTAAGAAATGACCGTCAACTGATAAAATGGCACACATGCATAACCTAATGTGATTCACCCATGAAAATATAAAGTTGTTATTTATGATACCCTGGGTAGAAATGAAATCATTATGTTAAATAAAATAATCCACACATGGAAGGATGAAAACCCCATTTCTCATTCACATATGAAAGCTAAAACTGTTGATCTGGAAGCAGAAAGCATACCAGTTGTTACTTGGTGTTTGGATGGCTGTCATGGTGGGGGACAGAGAAGAGTTAGTCAATGCATGGGAGAGAAGAGGAGTGAGTGTGTCGGTGTTTTATAGTATACAGCAGTCACTGTAGGTAATAACAATTTGTTGTGTATTTCAAAATGGCTAGAACAGAAAATTCTGAATGCTTGCACCACAGAGAAATGAGTATTTGAGGCTATGGATATTCTAATAGGCTTGCTTGGATCATTGCAGCTTGTCTACATGAGTCAAAAATTCACACTGCTTCATTAGTATGAACAATCACTGTGAATCAACTGACGAAACGCCACACACAAGTTCTACACAGGGCATGCACTGGCCAGACTTTTACCACTGTGACATAAAATGCCCGAGCAAAGCAACTTGGGGTGGATGGTTTTGATTTGGCTCATTGCAGTGTCCAGAGAATGTCCTCACTTTTTGACTTTTTCCGTTTCCCATGCTTATTTCATTTGAGTCTCAGCCTATGGGATGCTGCTGCCCATATACAGGCTGTCTTCTCCTCTTGGTTAATCCCTCATAGACACAACCAGAATAGTGCTTAACTTAGTGTTCTAGGTACTGCTCAATCCAATCAGGTTGACAGTCAGCACTAGGCATCGCAGTAGCTGAAGGCGCCTAAGTAAGTACTGTTAACACATTTCTCTCCCTTTCTCCTCTCTTCCCTTTCCTAGCTTCCCTTGCCTTTCTTCCTCTCCCCTTCCTTGTGTATAGAACACCTATTATGTACAAGTCCCAACTCTGACTCTATGTATCAGATATGCCAAGAGACGTTCTGGGTCCAAACCGATAGAGGGCAGAGTTTGGGCCACCCTTCTGTGGCCACAGCATACAAGTCCTGTATGAATGAAGAAAGCTGCATCCAATCTCTGGATAGCTTCAGTGAAAAAGCCTTGTTTGAAAGGAACGTTGGTGGGTGAGCAAGAGTAACCAGCCCCATGAGAAAAAGGACCCTGTAAGCCAAGGAGAGACACAGTGTTCAAAGATTTTGAGATGTAAAGGAAGAAAATACACTCTGTTCAAAGAACTTCGTGTAGCTTGGTGAAGCTGATGCACAGTGTGCCTCTGAGTGTGGTGGAGTAGGATAGGGAGAACACAGAGCTGAGATTGAAACGATAAGGGGGGGAAGATCAGACAGAACCTTTTGTATCCTACTCAGGGACTGAGGGGTTTGAAGTCTGTGGTCAGCCACACGGGTTTGCCCTGGTTTTATGGGCAAAGCATGTAAATCCTAGTATTTCAAGAAGGCCGATAGACCTAGACAACTTAGGACTCTGGTGGGGAATGAAATCAGATTTATGTCTGGGGAAGAACACGATGCGAGTCTGAACAGCCTTGGATCAGGGTTGTGTTGGATGCAGCGGTGGAGGAGGGAACCTCGCCCTCCAACCAAGGAAGGAAATCAACACACGGAGAAGACAAGCCATAGAGCTCAGGCTAACTCCATGTTGGGGAAGGAGGAGGAGGGAAGAGGGAATTCCTAGTGTTCGGAGTCACAACTGGCCGGGTAATGAATTTTGCTGATTCAGAAAGGAGGGCACAGGCAACATGCTTAGTTTTGACTTCTGCTTTATTCTTATTCAGGAAGGATAATGAAGAAAGTTGATTTTGAAGGGTACATTTAAAAAAATCAAATTACACTTACACTTATTTCCCCCCCCTCTTTCTCTCTGTGTATGCACCCACGTATTCCATGCATGACACATGTGTGAACATCAAAAGACAACTTGCAGAGGTTGTCTCCTTCCGCTACATGGGTTCTAGAGATTAAACTCACACTGACGAGGCTTGGTGGCAAGTGTCCTTCTAGCCTGAGCTAACTGGCTGCTCCCTACCCCAGCTCCTTTTTTTTGTTTTTAAGATAGGATCTCAATATAAAGTCTAGGTTGTCTTAGAATTCATGATATTCCTGCCTCAGCTTCCTGGTTGCAAGATTGTGTTGCTTTTCCTGGTTCTGAGGAGTACTTTTAAAGATGGCTCCAATATGTTTTTACTTTTCCTAAGAGAAGGCACGGGGGGTGGGGGCTGGAAAAATGAAAAAAAATTGCCAAAACAAGGCTGAATACACAGAGGTGGGCAAACTGCCCCAGGAGAGCAGAGCAGTTACAACAACAGTTCTGTCCAGTTTGACCTGATTATACACAAGGAGAGAAGGGGACGCTACTGTGTTGCCAACAGTGCAGACAGACAAGCTCCCCCTCGCCCTGCCCTGCCATCAGCATCACTGGGAACCCTGAGATCCTTTGTTGTTGTTGTTGTTGTTTCTGTTTTGAAAAGCGGCTTAAAAGACATGGCCTCTATTACCATGCACTCCTAAACAATACAAATGTTTTCCTAAGCATGACAAACACTGTCTATGAGAAAAGGTAAGCAGTCCCCGAAGATCTTCTACAGAGATAGTGAGGGGGCGGGTGGAGGAGGGGTTTCCCACACTGCTTGTACTCAGGACGCTCTCCATCCTTCTCTTTGATGAAGGATACTGCTGCTGTCTTTAAAGCGTGTCCCACATTCCTTGGGCTCATTGAGTCTTTCTCCAACATTCCAGAGTCACATGAGGGTAGACAGAGCGCTGAAGGCCTTCCCACACATTCTGTGCTTTAAGGGCATTCTCTACTGCAGAGCAAGAGCCTTTTTTTTGTGGATTTTAACCCTCGTGCACTGCACCTGAAAGGGTTTTATTCCTGTATGCACCCTCAAGTGCTTCTTCAGTGTATAGAGATAATGGAAGGCTTTCACGCACTCATTGCACACATATTGATTATTACTGCATGGAGAGGTTTTTCATAACTAACTGGGGTTGTGTTCTCCTTGGGTGTATTCTTGTCTGTTCTGCCAATGAAATGTCTCCAATCAGAATGAGTTGACAGGTGATTGAGGGAGTAAAGGCCTTCTGGAAGCTTGTCCCAGAGTCATTGAGTACCACGGGCTTCTGTGTACTGTGGGCTCCCTGATGTTGAGCATGGGTGAGCTGGGGAGGAAAGATGATCGATACTTGTTGATCCTGCACAGCTTTTTCTTGTAGGGGAATGCCTGGTACCGGGGGTCTGTGGCGTCTGGACTATCTTGCCAGGTTCTTCACATACAGGACTTCTTTGGTACTTGTTACAAGGCATTTCCTCAACTCTCAAGGAACAGGGGCAACCCAGAGAGCTAATGAGCACGAGTTCTCTGTCACCACCTCAACATACAGGATCTGGGTCACATTAAGGAGTTTCTATCCCTCTTGGGAGAAAGATATGGTCACATCTTCAAACAACAGCGGGCTCTGACATGGCCTTTCACTGTTCCTGAGATACCTTCCACTTAGGTGGGCCAAGCCCTGGGAGTCTTCCACGAGGGGTGAGATGCTTGTCTCTCCATCATCAGTTTGCTCTCTAACATGATCTACAGTATGAAATATCATGTTTTCTCTGGGGGTCACCATATGAAAACAATTTCAAAACATGATTCTAAGGAAAATCTTACTTTGTGTGCTTTAGAGTCAAACTTCACAAGCCACATTTGTGTGTGTGTGTGTGTATTTGTATGTGTGTGTGCTTGATATGTGTGCCCATGTGTGTGATAAATATATGTATGTGTATATGTGTGTGTGTTTGATATGTGTGTGTCTCTGTGTGTATATTGTGTGTGTGTATGTGTGTGTATGTTTGATATGTGTGTCTGTGTGTGTATGTATGTGTGTGTATGTGTGTATGTGTGTGTGTGTGTAAGATGTTGCACGTATGGAAACTTGGGAAGTTGAAGGACAACTTAGTGGTTTTGATTTTCTCCCCTATCTTTGCATGGGTCTGGGTATTGAACTCAGTTTGCCAGTGCCTTTTCCCTCTGAGCCCTCATGCCAGCTCCAGAATCAAACTTTAATTAACACAAAATTGCATCTAAGTTTCTACTAGGACCCAAAATGACAGAACAAAAAAATTAAAAAGTGAAAACTTAGATTACTTTTCCCTTTTCTCCTGTGGGAATAAATGTAATTATTTCTAAACAAATAAACAAGTAGACAAAAAACAAAAATAGAAGCAGCCAGAGATGAGGTCACGTCTCTGTTGTCTTTGTAGAACATCTGGAACCAGCAGGGTGTATCTCTTAGCATGTAAACTGCTATGGAAGACTGGCTCTTTTGTGTGACAGTTCTGTGAACAAGGAAAGAAATGGAATGAAGGAACCAGTAGAAATACAAGAACAATAAGAGAGTGTCCTTACTGGGGAACACGGGGCATTAAATGTTACACATTATGTAGCTATTAATATTACAATGTATATGTTTATATAAAAGCACATGAAATACATTGAGTTTAATGGACAATTATAGACACCCATTCACCTTCACGTTTTGTAAGAAATAGAACAATGCCAATACCATTTGGAAAAAGCAGTTGTGGTAGATGTTAGCGAGCCCACTGCTAACGACATAAGGTGGCTTTGATATTAGGTGAATATCCACTGATCTGTTGAAATGGTGAAATGCCTGGGCAAGCAAACTGCAGGATGCTGCTCACGGCATGGTAGCAGTTTGGTAAGACAAAAAAAAAAAAAAAAAAAAAAAAAAAAAAGAACATGCACAAAGTTGTCAATTGAGGTGAACTCTGCCAGTATTGCTTCCATGCTTGAAGGAGGGCAGCCTAAGAATGGGACAGGCTTCTTCAGAAAGTTGCCATGGCTCCGCTGCAGGTGGATGTGCCAGGAAAGCCCGTATTACAGATGTGAAGAAAGCAGTGTGTGACTGTTTCATCTCCATCTCTTATCCACTGCAGAGCTCATAAAAAGGTTTCCATCACTATCTTCCTGGGTCAAGTGGCTGATGATGGCTCAGGGAAAGACACAGCCATACTGGGGTGTAAGCTTGTTGTTGATATCATTTTGCCATGGGTTAAGGAGTACTGGAATGACCTTGGGTATGATCATCTCTCCTCCAATGGTTTCTTCCCCTCTTGTATCCTTTTGAAGAATGCTTATGGGCTTGCAGATCTCCTCTCTATAGCTGAGCACAGACTTATCCTTTCTGACTTTTGTCCAGTCTAGTAATATTATCGTTTACTTGCTTAGATCGAAAGCCTTACAATGTGGACTAAGCCTTTTTTATTCATGCAAAGCTTTATCTAGACTTGCTGTGGGGCAGAAGTTGGTTTGCTCTGTACCAGGAATTCAGCAATCAACAGGACAAATGGATGCTCTTCTGAGCTTTAAAAATCTGCATTCTAGTAACACCACACAAACATACACACACACAAACACACACACAAATACACACATAGATACACAGACACATATACACACACACACAGACATACACAGAGGGAGATACATGGAGAGAGAGACACATACACAGAGGGACACATATACACACACACACACAGACATACACAGAGGGAGATACATGGAGAGAGAGACACATACACAGACAAATACACACACATACATAAAGACACACATAGACACACACAAACATATACACACAGACACATATACACACATAGACACACACATACTTGTACACAGACACACACACACACATAGATACACACACAGACATATACAAAGACACACAGACACAGACACACAGACTCACACAGAGAGACATTCACAAATATACACAAACAGACACACACACAGACATGAACAGAGAGAGACACAGGCACACACACACAAACACACACACACACACACACACACACACACACTCAAACACAGACACCCACCCAAACACAGACATGCACACAGAGAGAGATATACACAGACAGACACACAGTGACAGACACACACACACACACAAATGCGCCGACACATATACATACAAACACAATGATGAACATACACACAAAAACAGACCCAAACATATAGACACACAGACGATACAGACACAGACACAGATAGACAGACAAACCTGCTCGAAATAAAAGTATCAGATGGAGATAAGGCCTCCCAGAGACATAAAGAATGATGTGCTAGGGAGTGGCTCTCTAACTGTTTCAGACTGTGGAGAGCGAAGCTGAGATCTGAGCACTGTGGGGGACCAACTTACCAAAGTGTCCTTGAGAACTGATTAGTCAACCCTAAGTTCCTCACAGTGACAGACTCTTTCTGAATGACATGCATACATCCTTGGTCCCACTTCATTTATATGGTAGGTTGTTTTGTTTTTTGATATAGGGATGACTACTCTGATTTACTTTAGCTGGGGAGGCACTTCCAGATGACAAATTAACTGGTCATAAATCAGAAGCATCACCTTTAAGTGTATTGCCTTTTCTCCTGCACTGTCCTTCTCCTTGTGGGTTTTGGGTCAGCATACTGTGTGGTGAGCAGTCTTCCTAGACAGGTGGTGACCTCAGGTACTGGCCTGCCTGTGCTTTTATTCTCTTATGACTCAAGTTTGGGGCCTTATCATCATGATCATCATCATTTTATTTCTCATATTTCTGGTATCAAATATGTCTATCACTTTTTATAGACTTATTCTCAGGAACTCAAATGATTCTCCTATAATTCAATCCAGTTCTGACTTTAACTACCCAATGTGAGTCTCAGACTCCATGGACTTATAGTCTCAGTTGAATAAGAACAGCCATACCTCAAAAGCCAATCAGAAGGATGTGATCCCCAGATTGCCCACACTTAGATCTCTCTTGGATATGATGTTACCTGGTCCCCATATCCCCTAAACATCTACATCTGATAATGTGCTAGGATGATTTACAAGACTTTTGAAAATGTTTGACTATTTTATTGATATTTTTGGTTATTATAAAGAATAAAAGTGAACAACCAGATGAAAATGTATGTGTGACCTGAAAGGGCCCTTCCTTGGTAGCTTGTGTCCCCATTGAGTTGAGACTGAGATCCTCTTGCCTGAGGCCATCTTGTGATTGTCAACCATGTGACTGAAGCTCTCTGATATTATCACTTGGGATCTTACAGGTTGCACTTCATAGACAAGGTTGACTTTGAACCTAGTCTCTAGTCATCACTCCATCCTCTGAGCCTGAAGGTGGAATGGAAAATTCCATCCCTCTGACCACCAACTCCCCCACTGAAGCTCACCCCAAGTAACCCCAGCATTTCCTGAAGACTGTGTTCATATCTCAGCATAAACTGAAGTGTGAGCAAAAAGGGTCCAGGCAGAACAAAAGCATACACTGCTATCATTTGGGAAATCCTTAGAGCTTTGGTTGCTTTATGTCAGGAACTGGGAATATCTCTTGTACTGAGGACATGCCCAGGAAAAGACGTTCCGATTTCAGCAGCACAGGTGAGCTTAGGAAACACCTTTTGCCCAGCATTGCCAGACCAGGATATTAGACTGCTGTCTGCAGAAACCACTGTTGGTTTGAGTGGCTGCTGGGTGGAGCGTCTCTTGCTGATTTCTTCACACTCCTCAATTTGTTTGAAGCTTGCGAAAACCTGTTTAAGGGGAACCTAGAACTTGTCCGGGCAGTGTATCCATTAGCTCAATTGTGAACATCAGCAAGTCTGGATGACACCTGCTAATAAGACTATCAGAGGGCTTGATCTTTATGAGAGGCGGGCTTGTTAGATAGGAAGAATTTTAACTAGGAGGGATTTGGCTTTGGCACCTACCAGCTGGGTGACTCTAGGGTCATCCCTTGGCCTCCTTGAACCTGGTCTTCCTTATTCTGACCCGTGGCTGATGAGATTTTCTGTCTAGGGTTGTAAGAATGATATATATTTGGAAAAGTATATATTTAGAGTTTTGGGAGCATAATGAAAAGTTGTTCACAGGAGCTGGGTGTCTATATTCTCAGCCCAAGTTTAGGTGGACAATCATCCACAGGCAAGGGAGTTAACACCTCGTCTGTTATCAAAGGGTCGGATGTCTTGCTTTCCTGACAACTAACTAGAGTGACAAGAGTTTTCAGAGTGCTGGGTGAAAGGACTAAGAACAAGGAATGGAGTAGTTAAAAGAAACTGAAGCCCCAAGCACATCTACCTGTTTTGCTAGCTTTCATAGTCAGAGCATTGCCTGATACAGTGACCATAGGCAGTGGCCTCTGCCCCCGATGGCCTGAGAATGCTAAATTAGAGCAACCGAAAGAGGTCCATCCATGGCTGTGGACCTCAAAAGATGAGGTGTAGTTTGTAAGTAAAATTTCCTTTGGGTAGCCATTAGATGAAATAATATCTACATCTTAGAATACCAAACCCCTCCTAACCTAAAGTTATGAGCACATTGCTCTAATTGGGACCTCTCCTCTCCTTTCCTCCTCCTCTCCTTCTCTCCTTCTCTCCTCCCTCTCTCCTTCTCTCCTCCTTTCATTCTCTCCTCCTCCTCTTTCTCTCCTTCTCTGCTCTTCCTCCTCTCCTCTTCCCTCTTCTCCCCTTTCTTTTTCTTTCCTTTCTTCTCTCCTTTCCTCTCCTCCCCTTCTTTGTTTTCTCCCTCTCTCCTCTCTTCCCTCCCTCCCTCCTTTCCTCTTCCATTCCCCCACTCCCTCTTTTTGAGATAGGGTCTTACTATACAGCAAGGCTTTGAACACAGGATGTCTTTGAACTCACGATCCTCCTACTTTGCTTCCAAGTGCTGGGATTACAGGTGCGTGCTATCATGCCCAACTCTAGTGTTGCATTTTTAAACTTTGCTCCACATTTCTATCATACAATAAACTGTCATCTTGTCCTTACATGTAAGATTTCCATCCTCGGCCCCCTCTCTGGAGGCTAGTCCTTCCACTTGAAGCTCCTTTCTCTTATTCTCCCTTTCCAGTCATTGAAATTCTACCACTTCTTTCCAAGATGATTTCAAGCAGCCATTCTCCTGCAAGGCTCTTGCTAATTATCATCTCGGTAGGATCTCTTCATCATCTGAAACTAATTTTTCCTTTTGTGTGTTTCATCTGCACTTATTTCTTTTTGTCCTGAATTAGAGCTATTTTAAAATTCATCCTTTCTCCTGCTAGACCTTTGAAGGTGATAAATTTATCTTAGGCAGACATACCTTACCCATGGCCCTAGACATAGGCCCTAGATATAGGTTCAATTTTAATTGAACTCAAGTTAGACCTTGTCCCAGGGATTACAGCATGGAAATGTTTTGACGATGATTTCCTTGGATCTGGTGCTTGACAGAAGTGTTGTCCTTCTGTTTTGTTCAGTAATCCTGTGAAGGGGAGCTGTGACTAGATGGGTGGCATTCCAGGGCTGAGAAGGAGGGATAAGCCACATCCCAAACAGGGAAGTGAAAGTAGGTTACATGAAACTCTGAGTCGTACTAGAGATGCTGAGGCTAGAAGGGGCATGGAATTCAAGGAACTGGACACAGTCATGGTGGGTGGGGAGGGTGGGGAGAGCCAGACAACCACCAGCATAGGATAAAGTCAGACACACAGGTAGGAAGAGGAATCAAATGGGGATTTTGCTTCTTTTCTCAGCACCCCAGCTTCCTGATTCTTATTGTATCCACTACTGAGAATGTTGGTTGTATCATTTGTTCCTTGTCGGTATACTGAAGTACCTGAGGCAGGCTATTGATGACCAACCAACTAACCAACCAACCAACCACCCACCAACCAAATCAAACCGAATGAAACAGAACCACACCATACCAAACCAAACCAAACCAAACCAAACCAAACCACCACCACCTCCAATCTTCCAAAACAGATTTATCTGTTTCCTAGTTTTGGAGGTTGACAATTCAGACTCTGGAGGCCAATGGTAGATGTTAGGGGTGTGCACGGAAGCAAAGACTTCCACCTCTCAGTAAAATGCTAACCAGGTCTAATCTGGCTTAGGAATGAAATCAAACAAGACTGGGTAGCCCAGGGTGATGTGGCCACAGACAAGGCTGGCACCTGACACAGGAAGTCTGAGAACATTCTGGGCTTCTGTTGCAGGTTCACGCTCCTGCAATAGCATCACTCTGGGCAACCAGGTTTCTCTTTGGAGCCACTTCTCTGAGCACATAAGGATACCCACTACTTCCTCTTCCTCAAAGCAACACTACCATCTAATACTCCCATTTAGGAACCAAGCTCCAGGCATACGAACCCGTAGGAGGTTAAAAATTATATCAAAATGATAGCAGTGGTCAGTTAGCATTGCGTACATATCCTTTCCCTCCACAAATTCTGAACTAAAAGTATTCCAGTTCTCTGGTACTGAGAATGCTATCGTAGGCACCAGGACCCAAGAGTCTCCTCATGTTACGTGTGGGGGGGGGGCTTTAATGTCTGCAGCAAGGGTTTTGGAAACTGGCACTGTTTCTGTCCTCTGCAGTATGAATGAGTTGAACAATTTCTGGCTTTTGCTCCCTGTAATTCCCAGGGAATTACCAAGTTTACCTCACCATCACCAAGTTGAGGGTAATCATGTCCTCTGGAAAACAACATCACTCTGGATGTGAATGACTCACTGGATTTCAGGGAGAATGAAGAAGAGAAGGCTCCTCAGTCGATGAGAAGGAAAAGAGGACCTGTCTGACAGGTGGCCTTGGCTTGGGGAAAAGAAAGCCTGGCTAAGACTAAGGAAATGGAAGGAACATTTGTTCCTTTGAGGGACATCTCTTCTCATTCTGGCTGCTTCTTTTTGGACCTTCCATCCTAAGAACTAGGGGGTTTATAGTTAGATTGTCTATAATCTTTAATCCATGATACATTTACATAATTTGTTCATATGTTACAATAACGTAGTGCTGAACCCACCATCAAATTCAGTGTTCTGTAGAAGTTTTGAAGTGGTTCTTCCTCTCAGACCCATGCTCCCAGAAATAAGACTCAGACTCAAAATATATTTACAAATATCTTGGCTGTCGCGACCACCCTTGACCAGCAAGAATGACGCAACACTCTCTCGGGCTCTTCTCATGCAGTTTATT
>NW_022196894.1:27032775-27036925 GCF_008632895.1 Mastomys coucha | reverse complement strand
ATCAGACTGGCGGGGGGCGGCGGCCAGCGCCATCTTTGAGGTGCGGTGCTTCGCAGCTCTCCACACTTGGCCATACAGCTAGACTCTTCGCTGACTAGATTATAACATAAAAAACCCTATTTATTCTGATCCACATTCTGCCACGTGGCTGGTTACCTGTGCTCGGGTACCATGGGTCTGTCTTGTCACATCTTCCCTGATGAATCTCTCACACCTGGCTCTATCCCAGAATCCTTTCTGCTTGCTGGATGTGCCACGTCCCATTTTCTGCCTAAGCCACAGGCCATCATATTTATTATTGACGGTTGTCATAGCCATACAGATGTAAGATATTCTTTCTACAGTGTTCTGTCACTGAGGCTGGCTTTGAATTTATGACCTGTCTGCCTCAACATCCTGAGCATTGGGATTACAGATACTCAAGCCACAGGGCTTGAGTGCTGTTCACTTTAAGAACCGTATTTCCCCTCCTACAGAGTAGTCATTGTCTTGTCTGTGTGTTCATTATCCCCTTTTAAATTGAATTTGTTTAAAAAAAAAGTTATGATGCTGTTGTAATCCTTTGCACCTGGTTTTTCTACTGTTTTTCACTAAAATTTCATATTCTTGAAATCCCATGGTGTGGGCAGATTGCAATACAACATCCCAACTCATTAAATAGTTTGGGTTATTTTGTGCATGTCTTTTTGTGATCTCCAGCTGAGTTTTACAGGGTAAGAATCTGGGGATAACATTTTCACAATTTTAGGTGCATTTCAAAAGAAGATGTATGAATAACAATTTTTATGTGAAAATAGCTGGGGAAATAACTGGCAAAATAAATAAAAAAACCTATTTACCAAGTCAAACAAATGAACAAACAAACCACAAACCTTTTTTTAATTTCTCTCCCTCCAGATTAATGGGGTGAGGCTGTTCAGGCTGAGAATTTCTCACTTGAATCCAAATTTCAGATTTTATGGAATTCTCCTTTTACCTAAGAGTGGCAAATGAGAAATTACTAGGACAGAATTCTTCTAGGTCCTAGAGTAGAAGCAAGCAGCAAAGCAAATCACTTCCCCCTCTCCCCCGCCTCCCCTTAACAAATCTGCTATAACACATGCAAATTACAATGAAACATTCTTTCACACCCAACATTTGGAAATAAGGGGGAAAGAGATTATCTTCAGGGAGGTAAACTTTTAAAAATTTGATCTTTTTAAACTTTCAAAGGTTTAATGAAGTCTGCTGGGAGATGCAAAGTTGTCCAGGCTAGCACGGTTGACTGTAGTATGATTGGGAAGTGCATAATGATCAGGCTGAGGGATGGTCTTAGAAGGTTCTAGAGCCCGTTTTAGGAACCATGCTTGCACTGGACCCCTGATACAGAAAAATTCCAACTGTGGAAGTGGCTCTATCAGAGAGCAGCATGTTGTCGGTGTTAACACACATGCTTGCCTGGTGGCCATGACGACAGCATCCATTTCTCTCTTTTAGTGAGCTCAGCTCCTGAGATCTGCTGATCTTGAGTCTTCTTCCTATGAAGGCTCATTCTTGTGGGAGGTCCCGGGACTCAAAGGCTGAGGGCTACCTTTTGGACTTGTTGGTCACCTTACATGATGATATGAGGATTCTTTAGAGATAGCCAAGTTCCTGTTCTAGATAGGTACTCTCACTTGCACCTTCATGATCCTATGTGCTTTGTGACTTGTGGTTCTGTGTCCTGTCCTTGAGTTCTCTGCTTCCTCCCTCTCAGAGAGGGATGTCTAGATGCTGCTGGGTAATTCGGGAGGGGTTCTCCAAAGATCTTAACAAAAACGGCTCTCTGAGATGATCTTAGTTTGTTCACATACCTTTATTCTAGGTGGGCTTCTATGTATACACCTTGTGGTGAAAGGGCTTGGAGAGTGAGAAGGGAGTTCTTCTTAGGGTGAAGTTTCATTTGCTGAGGTTAGGAATACCTCATTTGCATAGGGAGGCATTCCAGGAAGTTGAACCTCTTATTTCTCCAGTGATTATGTGACGTTCCCCAGCTAGAGTGTGGGTTATGCGCCCAGATCAGGTGAAGAAAGAAGCTCCACTAAGAAGAGGGAATCCCCCATTTTTGCTGAGCTCAGGAAAACTATCTGGATGTGGTAGACTACAGTCTTAGTAGCCAGGCACAACACTGCTATGTTATCACATTTCTGTATTTACCAAGTCCTTGGCTGTGACAGGTCCACAGGTACGTTTCTGAGAGTGAACTCTGAAAGATCAGCTTGAATCGGCCTCAGGAACCTTCTAGAACAGGGCCTTAGAATGCACCTGTGGGACCTGTGTCTCTATGCTTATGTAAAGAATGTGTGGGTGGAAGATAAAGAGAGCAGTACTGTGCGGCTCTGTAATGCATGTACCTTGCTATGAGTTGATTATTGCATAATATTCTTTGGACATTTTTCTAATGCTATTTATTTGTTTGTCCCATCAATCTCTTTTTTGTGGGAGGTGACAGTAGGTAGGGAACAGGGGAGACAGAACAATTGCTTCAAGCATATTCACAGACATGGAAGGGACTTTATAAGCAAATCATTACAAGGTAGTAGTGATGGCCTCATGGTAACTTTTGCAACTTAACTACATATCTGTTAATAGTTCTCATAATGAAATTCATTCAAGTCAGTAAAATTAACATACCTCAATATGGAACAATTGAACATGCCTTGTGCACATTTTTTGGACCCTTTCTACAGAAAATTTAAGGCTGTTTCATGGATCATGAGCCATTAAGGGAAGTGGCAATGTTCACCAGCTTTGAACTAAGGGGTGGCCTAAGAGGGATGACTTGCCAGGGACACTGTCCACTCCTGCTCTTCTAGGATGGGTAATAGCACTAAAATAGCACCCATGACTATGTTTAAATAAAGAGGAATTTGTCCACCTTCTGTAGATCTCTCCATTACTCTCTGCTTAACCTTATAGATTGGTTTCTTTCCCCCTCTAATCTAGTGAGTTTCCACAGGTCACAGACATTGTTTTACTCTGTCATGGTGCAGCACATATCTGCTATTTGGATGACACCCAACAAACTTGTTAAAATAGATTAAACTGAAATTAAGGCTAGAGGAAGAAGAGACCAGTTAGGAGCTTTGTGTTGCAAAGCCAGTTTTGAGTGATGTATGGGCTTTTTGCCTCTGGAAATATGGTTAGTTTTTTTTTTTTCAACAAAGTAGGGTATTTGTGAAATGCATAGATGGGAGTTTACAACACCCAACAACTGTTAGATGCTAGTATTGTTATCTCAATAATTATCAGTTGCAGGCAAAACCTTTTTAAATATGATAACTTAGTTCCCAACAACTGGAGACCTTCAGATTTCTTAACTAGAGAAGGAAGATGATTCCTGCTCATTCTTCCTTGAGGATGAGCACGAGGACAGTTTCAAATGCTAACAGAGAGGTCTGCACTGCAGCACAGAGTAACTCATGCAGATTACCTGGGGCTTGACTGTCCATGTAAGGAAACACTTAATACTACTTTTAGGAAGTGATAGAATGACAGGAAGTAGAAGATGCTTTACATAAAGCTGTAGATTCTACTGTGTGGAACACCAGAAGAGGACATGGGAAGGACTTGGGGCAGGCGTACTCGTTAGAGTGGGGTTAACAGAGTATGGCTGCAGGTTGGATATGGAGCACAGCTGGTCCAGTCTTGACAGCTGGAAAACAGTAGCTTGCGCTTGACCAGATGGGCTTCCAGTCAGGAGAGATGTCTACACTGCAAAATGAGTTCGGAGCATTTCAGAAAAGTCATACCAATTTAGATAATGCTGCAAGTTGCCCTTCAGCTCCCTTATGACTGCACTACTGTGGTAGGGAGGAATCTAGTAATTACACACCAGAGTACCATTCAGCCAAGGGTCATAGACTCTTTTCTGTAGATGTAGTCTTCATCCCATAAGACAGAGAAGTTGGTGATATCAAGCTTGATGTTCAGCATAGCTGTTACCTTAAGATAGTCTAGCAAAAACAAAATGGTTGACACTAGGAATTCTTAGATCTAACTGCCAGTAAACCAGGGCCTAGGTTTACATGCCTGTGTTCAGGCAGTGGGGCCAAGTCACAGTAATGTCAGCAGGAGAAGTGACATCATCATCATCATCATCATCATCATCATCATCATCATCATCATCATC
>NW_022196894.1:27009729-27032765 GCF_008632895.1 Mastomys coucha | reverse complement strand
GGAGGAGGAGGAGGAATAGGAGAGATTCTGAGATAGACTTACACATATTCAGGTATTTCCACTCCACAGCAAGTCTGTGCTGTCACTGTCTCACTTTGAGGGTGACAAATAGCTTACAGATACGCACATGTCTATGAGTTAGGAACACTAATTTCTGAAGCCCAAGTGACTCAATCCAGTTGTACTTTTACCCAGAATGCCCAGCACCTTCCCTGTCTCAGTTTTAGCCTTTATCACCAGCATGAGGTCTCCCTCTGGCTTTGTGGCATATCATTGTGTGGGACTCAAGCCATGAACTTCAGAAGTGCTTTTTCTATTTTGTCCCAGATGGCTCTCAGAAGGAAGTTTGTCTAGATAATCACAGATAGATTGGAGATGAGACTCCTCCTCCAATGAGCATTTTTCAGGCTCTAGTCATCATCCTTCATGGCACATAGCAGCTGCGTAACAATCAAATGGTCGCCATGACATTTCCTTTTGGGTAGAAAATTCTTTTGTTATTGAACAAACAAACTGATACAGAAGAAAACAGCTGAACCTCAGGTTCCCTAAAGCAAGTTGGTCATTAATCCCCTGTGGTCAAATTCCTTCACTAACAACTACTCTAAACTCAAGGCCTGTTTCCTGCTCCAATTGCTCTTGAGCCTGCTGACCTTAGAGTCACTGGTATCACTTGGCCACTGTCATCAACTAGTATCCCTGTCACATGGCTGTGGTCATGCCTATTAATATTTGGAGTCAAATTCAAGATGTGGTTGCTGACAGAATTGGTGTGGCTTTGGACAAGACAGTAATCAGCTGTCTTGAGCCCCTTTGCATCATCTGTTCAATGGGGGAGCGTATTATCTCATTTCCAGAATAATATAGGACTAGGGATGCCCAGAAGACTTAAACAAGACCATGTAGTTGAGCACCTAGGATAGCTGGGTGTTCTGACTGTAGTCACTGCTTTTCTTGGCTAAAAGGTTTCTTCTTGTAGGTCAGGAATCATGTCTGAAACGTCTGTGTCAGGAATCCAGGTTCATTTTTTTCTACCCTCACTCTTCCGACCCATCTTCCCTCACCAGATTACTCCCTGCCTCCATTTCATTCCTAAAAGTAGTGCTCAATTATCTTTGTTGACCAACACTTGGAATCATTTTTTTGTTCTCTTTCAGGAAATATTTGGCTATCGGACTCAAGGCTGTCGGAAGGCTCTTTGTCTCATTGGGTCCATCTTCTCTCTTGGAATGCTCCCATTGATATTTTACTGGAGACCAGCTTGGCGTGTCTGGGCAAACTGTGTTCCATGTTCCCTGCAAGAAGCAGATGTTGTGTTGCTGAAGACAACAGTAAGTATACATCTGTTTTTGTAGATGGTATCTCTTAACTTGGATATTGTGTTGTAAGGTGGTTGGGAGGAGTTAGCCCCAAGGTGGGTGGGTGCCTAGAACCTAGGAATTTGTGTATCATAGGATTTCTTAAGAAGAGTCACTTCATAGGGTAGACCTTTTAAAATTGCTATTTTTGCAAATGTTAGAGAGAATGCAAACATGTTGGTTGCTGAAATAATGGGTAGTATAGAGTAGTGATTCAGGCTACAAGCTATTAATTCCAAATTCCCACTGACCCTTGACCTCAAGCCTGGTACATACATGCCTATGGCCTCCACAGGGATGGCTCTGAGAAAGGGACAAGGGAGTTTGAGAGACGAGGAGCAACCCACTAAGGAAGCTGCTGTCTCCCTCTGCTGATTGGAGAGAGCCATAGTGTTCGATATGCTTTTGTCCTGTTCTACAGAAATCCTAGGGCATAAAATGCAGCCATTTTGTCTGTGAGGTCATTGCCACTCTCTGCTATTTCAAGGCTGTGGCTTCAGGTGAGGCTCTTTCTGTATATCTTCATGTCACTTCCTTTTGGCACTCCTGGCCCTGAGACCACATGCATCAACCCTGCAGGAAAGCCAGGTCCATAAGGGGAGGGGCTTCCTTGATTGTTATCTGTTATGCTCTTAGTTCCTGCATCTGTAGGGGGTGACTGACAGGCTGACCTGGTACTCCTACTTAGGCAATGTCTTGGAGGAGTCTTTCCTGACAAATTTACCATCTTATTCTAACAAGGCACTGTCACAAATGACCTGTGGCAACAAGCAATTTTGAGAAATCAACTTCTAGTGCAGTGGTTCTCAGCCTTCCTAATACTGCAACCCTTTAATATAGTTCCTTGTGTTGTGGTGACATCTCCAACTATAAAATTATTTTTGTTGCTACTTTATAATTGTAATTTTGCTACTGCTATAAACCATAATGTAAATATCTGATATGCAGGATATCTGATATGTGACCCCTGTGAAAGGGTTGTTCAATCCCCCAGAAGGGTCTAGACCTATAGATTGAGATCCAGTGCTCCTTTGGGAGTGTAATACGTCTTTATACGTACCAATCTTTCTAGATAAACAATTTTTTCTATGCAGCCAGAGAGAAGAATAGCAGCACATTTTACAGCTGGTCAATCAGAATATAACACCTCACCGCCACCACATAAAATAAAAGGAAAGAAAACAAAACTCCCAAATGTACTACACTACCCTGCAATCTAATACAGCCTGAGCTAAGGTTTCATTAACCTGGAAGTCCAGTCAGGTTTATCTTTGGGTTGGCTTGAGTCAGGGAACCAGCCAAACCCCATCCTTTAACTAGATCCTGGTCTCTTCAAATCACTACATGACATGTGCACCATCATGTGAGCGGTAGCTTAGGAATCCCCTCACACATTCAACCGAATTTAACTAGATATTCCCGAAGAATAAACTGTACTTGAAAAAATCCAGAGGATTCTATGCAGAAAGAATGACTCATGCAAAGCAGGTGTGTTTTCTGGGCTACTGAGTGGAGATACAGCATTCATGAAAGAATATTGTTTGGAGTTCCTTTTAATGGTCCTGAGGATAAACCTAGAGCTTTACCAGGAGGCTCATATCATGAAGACATGTAGAACATTCTGGAGAAAAAAGTGCCAGGGCATTGGATGGGTGAGGAAGTAAAGCTCCGAGGATATGATTAAAATTTACCTCATCTCAAAAAGGAGGCCAGGACAAAGTTCCCTGCAGCCTAGACCCTCATCCATGGCTGCTTCTGCTACACTGCACTTACACCACTGGTGTTCCAATCTCAATGGGCATCAGAATGAATAGAAGGTTTTTGAAAGTAGATTGTAAGTCCTCAGAGTTGGCAATCTATTGGATTTGGGTTGGAGTCCAAAGAATTTGTGTTTTTAATAAGGTCTCTGGTGATTTTTGGCAAAGGACCAAATGGTAAGGAATAGAATTGTTATGAGTAGTCAGAACCTCCTTCCATCAGTTCTCTTGTTCTTTGGGAGAGGAATAGAGGCCAAGATACTTGATATGACTTAGCCATAGATATTTATGTAAGATCGAGTGGGAAAACAAAACAGAACAGATTTAGCCAAGTGGACTTCCATACATAGTTTCAATGTTTTCCTGAGGCAGGTGTGTTTTCTGGGCCACTGAATGGAGACACAGGCACTTATGAGTGAATACTATTTGGGGTTTATTTTTAATGCTGGTGAGGATAAACCCAGAGCCTTGAATGTGGTCAGCCAGTATTACACCACTGTGTTGCATGCCCAGCTCAGGATCCTTTGATTAGGACATTTTCCCATGTGAATTAAGACCCTACGAGGTGAAGAAGGTTTGAAGGTGCCAGAGAGATCAAGGACACCACAAGAAAACCTACAGAATCAACAAACCTGTGCCCATAGGGGCCCGCAGAGACTGAACCATCAGACAGAGAGCATGCATGTGATGGACCTAGGCTCTTGGCACTTCTGTAACAGTTGTGCAGCTGGGTCTTCATGTGCGATTCCTAACAACAGTAGCATGTGTTGTCCTCTGTTGCCCACCTCTGGAACCCTTTCCTCTAACTGGGCTGCCTTGCCTAGCGACAGTAGAAAATGCACTCAGTCCTTCTGCAACTTGATGTTCCAAGGAGGGTTGATATCCACAGGAGGCATCACTTTTTCTGAGGAGAAAAAGAGGATGGCATGGGAAGGTGAGGTGAGAGGGAGGGACTGGGAAGAGAGGAGGGAGGAGAAGCTATGAAAGGGATTGTAAAGTAAATCAATAAAGCCAACAAACAAACAAGAACTATGCTCATAGTAAAGTAGCAGAGAGCTACACACACACACACACACACACACACACACACACACATACAGAGAGAGAAAACCTATAAGGCTCCGGTCCTGTAGCAGGGAAAACTTTTAACCAGACCCTGCACTGAACTGTTTCCCAGAGGGCAATCTTGCTGCAGTAGTAGTAGAAGCTCATAAGTAGAGGAACCCCCCCCGCCTTTCAGAGATTACAGCTCTGAGGCTCCTCAGCTTGCCTGCCTGTGCCACCCCGCCCCATGCTGTTGGAAGACCCAGGACACAGACAGAAATAAGAGGAAATGGGCAAGGAAATGGAAAAGGAAAGCAGGAAAATGAAGGAGATGGAGGAGGAAGCAAGTTGAAAGGAAACAAAGGAGGAAGACCACTAACGAGTAGAAATGGAAAACGGTTCCAAGGCATAGGCAGATGGCACCTTGTGGGATTGGCTGTCAAAAGCCAGACTTCCGGTCCTAGCCTCTTAAGTCTGTTAGCAGGTTTTCAGAATGTTGATTACTCCATCTGTAAAATGGGATGGGTGACTCGTCGAGTATTTAGCCTTTCTTGAGCTGATGTGAGGTGATTGGTTAGGTAAATGAAAACCATTTACAAACTGTGAACTAAGTAATCAAAGGCCAGGGGTGTGTGTTTGTGTTTATGTGTGTGTGGTGTGTTCGTGTGTGTGCACATATGTATGCATGTGTATGTGTGTGTGCCTGTGTATATGTAATTATGTGTGTTTGATGTGTGTGTGTGTGTGATGTGTGTATATGTGGTATGTGTGTGTGTCTGTGTGCACACATGTGTATATGTGTATATGTCACCTTGTATGCATGTGTTTGTGTGTATATTGTTCTTGAGCCTCCAAAAACGTTCTATGCCAGAGTTCTTACTATTCTCAAGGCTTATCTGCTCATCTGGATACTGAGTCTTAGTATGCCTATGCAGGAGGCAGTGCTCAGAGACTAGGAGGCTAGAGACCCTTCTTTCCCCAGCCAGGTGGTCTCTTCTCATTTTTCTGTAGTTGTATTTGCAAATGGACATACCTTGGAAAGAGCCATCACTTCCCTGGGGGCTCTGGAAGCCACAACCATCACAGAGACTCTTTCTTTCAATCAGATGTGATCAAGCGATCAAGCCCCTCCCACTGCTTCTCCAGAACTAATCAGAGAAGCCTTCACTCCCTCCAATCTTGCCTTTTCCATCTTGATTTCAACTTTAATTTTTAATTACCTGCTCTTATGTGTCATCTTAAATGGGTTCGTTATGCCAGAGACTCTCCAAATAAATGAGCTTCTAAATTGGTCATTATGTAATTAGACAAGAACTCAATTATTTCCAGCGTTCTAACTCTCTGAGACCTAGAGAAAAAGATGCTTTTGGTATCAATAGTTTAAAAGCCGACTGCTAGGTTATTGCATTAAAATGACAACGTAAAATATTTTGTTTGAATTATTTTGCAATAGACAGATTCCAGCAAGTTCCCATTAGGAACACAGAGCGACTTCCACCCAAAAGTGCATTGTATATCTGTTCTTCGTCTTATTAAAATATCAGTGCTTGGTATTTATCATCAATCTCAAGCTGGTAAGATTGCAGTTTAGTATCACAGATACTGATTAACTAGTCATTTCTCTACATAAAAAAAGCTGTAATGTGCTTGCTGGAAGCCCTCAGTATTCAGCTTATTTTCAGTTCTTTTTCTTATTAAGCAGTGCCAAGCATGAGATTTCTATCTTTCTTTCCAAGAGATGAGTGTAATTACAATCTTATTTCATAAATTTTAAAATGCATTTGATTCATCAGTCATCTGTTTGTGAGTTTTAACCCATTTCTGTAGCGTTGCTTCATTTCTATGCAAATAGCATGATTTACATTCATTGGTGCTGTGCATTAAATGCTCCTGGCGATTTCCATATCGTCATTATAATTACCGACAACGCTTCCCCGTCGTTGTCATTGTATGTCACATATGGCCAAAGCCTCCTGATCTGCAGAGAAGAACTCTGTGCGATTTGGGTATGAGGCCTAAATCAAGACACTTCATTTTGAAGTTGTTCCCCCGACCCTCCCCGAGATAGGGTTTCTCTGTATAGCCCTGGCTGTCTTGGAACTCACTCTGCAGACCAGGCTGGCCTTGAACTCAAAAATCCACCTGCCTCTGCCTCCCAAGTGCTGGGTTTAAAGACGTGCGCCACCACTGCCCGGCAAGACACTTGAAAAGTGGCCAAGCTGGGGCTTTAGCGACTGTCTCAGAAACGCTGCCAAGCAGCCATGTTGATGCCACCCTGAGGGATACAGGTCCAGCGGGGGTGTCTGTAAGCAACAGTGTTTGTGCTTACCTCCCTTCCTCCTCTGCACCAGTTGATGTGGACCGCAGGCATAGCTCATGGGCCGGTATTTGGTGGTGGTGGTTGGGGGTGTAGCATGATATGTGAAGTTCCTCAGATTACCCAAATGAGTATGAAACTACTGAGCAGCTTAATTAGGAAGGATGAATGGTCACCGTAGGATTACATAGTAGAGAGTTAACCAAGTTAAAGCCACGAAGGGCTTTTCAGAGGTCCAAACATGTTGGTCAAAAAGCGATCCTGGTTAATGGCCACAGGCACATGGAGAGCGGTGGAGGCAGATGAACCCACGTGGGTAAAGAATGTGAGCCCGAGCCTTCTGCTCCCTGAGCCTGAGGTATTCTTGCCTCTCTCCGATGAAGCCATGTGCTGATGGTGTCTTTCTACTTGCTGGGTTATAAGTTTCATGAAGCCAGTGGTCGGGCTTACTTTCCATCCCTTGTACTACCTGTGGCATATGGCTACAGCAGGTTCCTAATATTTGTTTGAGAAAATTAAATTAAATAAGTGGCATTGAATTGCCAATAAATAATTATGGTTTCCACTAGCATTTTTCATTCAAGACTGAGTAAAATGCTGTGTGAGAAGGAGGGTACAGCTTATGGTTCTCTTGGGTGCTATTCTTTCTCCTGAGACCATGTCCTCATCCCATTAGACACCCAGCCTGAAATAGAGCTGGCCTCTGAGAAGTGGCTAAGTGTTGACAAACAACTTTGAGGCCTTGTTTGGAATACAGGGTCGTCAACATTGTAATTAGCATGGGAGGCATGTACATCTGGGCTGGTTTCTGGAGAGGCCTTTCTTCCTGGCTTGTAGGCCCACCTTGTCACCTAGCCTTTCCAGTCCTATTACAACTCTGGTTTCTTTTCCTTATCACATATGACATCATTCCTACTGGAGTAGTGTGTCATCTGTGGCCTCAGTTAACCTTAGTCATCTCCTCAAGGGCCTATCCCCAAATATATTGGAAATTAGGGTTTTAACATGTGAATTTGGTGTGTGTGTGTGTGTGTGTGTGTTTGTGTGATTTATTCCATAACATGAAGATACTTAATCATTCTCCACTGCCTCTCTAGGGAAGTGAGGCCTTAGCAATTTCTCCCTCTTTATGTAGTGTAGACCTCGTGTGTGTGTGTGTGTGTGTGTGTGTGTGTGTGTGTGTTTGTGAGTGAAGTATGTATGAAGTGAGAGGGAGGTGACTAATGGCAGCAGGCGTTCCAGGGACAGGGGTTAACTCTACCTGCAGCTCCAGAGACTGCTGCTCATTAGATGGTTTGCCCACTTTCCCCTGTCCACTCAGAAAACAACAAATATACCAAAACTCGCAGTCAAAACTCCAAAGACATTCTGGGTTCTCCTCTCCCATCCTCCTCTTCCTTCTCCCTTCTCCCCCCTCCTCCCCTGTGTACCCTTTCTTTCTTCCCCCTTTCTTTCACACAGACCTTTGTCATACACATTGTTGGCTTTATGTTTCTCCACCTTTTTGGTCAATAAGTCCGAGCAGAACGGAGACACTGCCTACTCTGTGGTTTCTCCAAGACACAGGACTTTCTATGTATTTTTTTTTTATAATTTGCTGCCATTTATATACTATATAAATCTTACATGTTGTATATACACAGTGGGGCAAGTGCTTTTTTAATCTTTAAAAGAAAACAAAACCAAAGATCAACTTTAGACATCTCTGAACAACACCAACTGTATAAACCATACAGACTACTGAGATACACACTATATTAAATACAGACTTCTTCACACTCCCGTCTCCTGATGCAGGACCAGTGAATTACAAGTGTCACAGTTTTATAGCATATCCATATTAAAAATAAAATCATAGTATGATTTTTGTCTGCAACTAGAAACTTGAAGGGATCAAGCTGATGACTGAGACTCCAATATCATATTGTGGAGACAAGACACAGTATAAAAAGTGTTAGGTTAAAAAAAACCCATACTGCAGGCTTTACAGATAATGTCTGGATTATACATTCATAATGCAAATACTCATCATAACTGGTAAATTGATTGGAATAGTTCCACAAAGTTCAAAAACAGAAGTTATCTGTAAAATACATCTTCAAATCTTGAATACAATTAAAATATGAAGCAAATTAGTTTCTAGTGTCAGACGTTCCAGAGGAAGCCCTTGAAGGTCTCGCTGAGAGCTTGGGTCTTTACATAAGTCTTTAAATTAAATAGATGCACTGTTGCTTGTCCTTCTGACGTCCATTGTTCCCAGCTGGCCGTGCACCAGGTGTCTAGCGTGGAGGAACATTACATGAGATACAAGTAGTCAACTGGAGTCTGTGATTAAGCAGCATTTGAGATGGTCTATTCCAGGGCATTATTGTCAGTGTGATTTTATGTACACGGTGATTTACAATGTTCACCGGTGTAGAAATTATCCATTTGGAAGAAGGGCAATTAAGAAAAGGTAAAAATGTAATTTTGTTGTTATGAGGCCAAGGCTTTTTAGTCACACTCTGTGACTAAAGATGGCATCTGTCAGGCTGGCTTTCCATCCTCAAATGCTTGGCTTTCTCTGGGAAAGAGCCGCTGTCTTCCACAGGCAGACCATTAGCCAGTAGAAAGGTGCCCTCTGTTCTCTGGAAGTGGCCAATGGCCACATAGCTTGAGAGTTTCCATAAATGCATCTCAACATCTTTTATAAAGTCCTCTGACTTCCTCAAATGCCTTTTCTTTTCTTTTTATTTTTCTTCCAGTGTCTATGGAGGTCAGCATCAGAGTATGCTACTGAAAAATCGGATTCTTGCTGGTGCCTGCTGTCTCCATCTCAATGTTTAGCTTTGGACTTCTTTTTCTTTTTAGATTTTTTTGTGCTTCTTCACCCTTGGCTCTACTATCTCATCCTTCTCCAGGCTTTTGTTGACTTTCTTTTCTAGATGGCCATCATTATTTTCTGGAGTGTCATACCTCCGTTTCCTCATTCTACGTACTTTGTAATTAAAGCCAATATTACAGCTAATGCCAACTCTTTCAGCTCCGTAACATGGAGGTCACTAATTTAGCACTGTATAGAATGCACTTCTAAGAGAAAAGTCCTCATTTTCTACTGTCTCTTTGTGCCTTTGGTATGGATCACTTCCTAAGGCAAGCTCAGAAGTACATTTTGTGTGTGTGGCCCAACCACAAGACAGGACTGATCTAAACTTGAGGGCCGTTATACTGATTTAAACTCCAAGAGTTGAAGTGGTTTTAACAAAAGGATGGAGTATGATAAGAAACAGACTCCACTTCCAACTTAGCTATCAAAGTTAAACTGGTTTTTCCAGGTTCAAAAGGACAAAATTACAGGAGTTAAAGAAATACCACTTCTTTATTTGTCTGCCCAGGTCAAACATAAGTAGCTCCATAGTAGTTTGCAAATCTGCTCTTTTAGATTCAGGGGTTGATCTGGTTAATTCTCTCATCGAAACGATATAAACCTGTTTGACAAGACTGAGGTATAGAAAGCTCAGACCTTCTATAGCAGTTGAGAAGGCTTTCAACTTTCTTAATGCTGCTACCCTTTAATACAGTTCCTTATGTTGTGGTGACCCCTAACCATAATATTATTTTCGTTGAGATTCATAACTACAATTTTGCTACAGTTATGAATCATAATGCAAACCTCTGTTTTCTGATGGTCTTTGTCAACCCTCAGGTTGAGATACTCTGTTTTAGACAATTAATTGGATCTAATCACTTTACAGAGAACTGGAGTGACAGGAAGCTAGGAGGTACCATATGGGTATTGGGAACTGAACCTGGCTTCTCAGCAAAAGCAGTGAGTGCTTTTACCTGCTGGCTTCTCTCCAGCCCATTTTTTTTTTTTAAAGCAGAAACTGTGTTCCTTGGCAATACCAGTTAAACTGGATACAATATGACAATTGTGTCAAGTTGTGTATTTAGTAAAGCTCAGATCACCAGAGGCTGAGAGGGCATGCTAGAGAAGATAAACAGAGAGGAGTCAAATCCTGGTTCTAAACCAACTGTGCCTTTACTCCTTCATCCATAAAATGAGAGGACAGAGTACCTACTACCAAGGGTTTTAAGCATTAAATGAAATACTACCCATGTAGCACAATGTGCCTGAATATAATGAGTGCTAAGTACTTTAACAAGTGTTATTAGAAACACAGTTCCTCTTTAACATAATATTTCTATTAATTTTTTGAAAATTTCATGTAGTATATTTTGATCATATCTGTCACCTATCTCTTACCCTTAACTCCTCTCAGATCCACTCCACACCTACTCTTTAATATTCTTATAATAAGTATTATATGTATATATATACATATACACAGTATATAAATATGTCTATTGAGTGTTGCTGATATATATATGTATTCAAGTCTACCACTTGGTATTAGATAACCAGTTAGGGGCTCATCCCGGGAAGACTAATCCTCCCTCTCCCAGAAGTCATTAAAGACCTGTAGCTCTCTCCATCTAGAAGTGGGGCCCCGTGACATTTCTCCCATCCATGTTGGCATGTCAAATGGTGGTGTCATTATCCAGCTGGTGTTTAGGCTGGTGTATTGCTGAGATCTCATAAGTGCAGCTTCCTTGCCCTACATAGAAGACCTAATCTAGATATCATGGTCCTCTGGCTTTTACAGTCTTTCTGGCCCCCACACCCCACACATAATGTTCCTTGGCCCTCAGATGTTGGAGTTGTGTTGTAGATGTGCCTGCTGGGGTTCAGCACTCCACGGAGAGTTGCTGTCTTCATTTTGAACCAATGTAGCTTTCTGTAATGGTCTCTGTCCATTGCAAAGAGAAGCCTCTTTGATGAGAGATGAGGGGTACCTTGGGCTACTTGGGTCTGTGCTTTGTATCCATAGTTCTTCTTACAGTAGAGATTGATTGTAGAAATTAGGTCTGGTTCTTTCTCCCAGCTCCATGCTCTTAAAAATAAGACTCAAGATATATTTAGAAGTACCATGGCCACTTAGCTAGGCTCTACTCTGACTAGATCATAACTAAACTAACCTAATTATTTTAACCTACATTCTGCCATGTGGCTGGGTACCTGTGTTCAGGCACCATGCTTCTGGCTCCTCATGTCTTCCAGGGCAAATCTTCCCTCACCAGGCTCTATCACAGAAAAATCTCTCCACCTCCTAGATGGTCCACCTCCCATTTCCTGCCTAAGTTACAGGCCATGGGCTTTTATATTGACAATCAAGGCATCCATACACTACATAAGATATCCTCTCTATACCTGATGAAGTCAAAGACCAGACTATGTAATACTGAACTATGTCAGGATGGCTTCTAGAGACCTAAATGTCTACCATATAACACCTACGATATGCCCATGGGCTCAGTCTATCATGTAACATCTAGAACACAGCTCAGATGTTTAGTAATTCAGCCATTCTTAGACTTTGAATATTACTATGTACAATGTATGTTTGATTTTATTATCTCTCCCCTTGCATGGAATAATATCCAATTTCACTGTTTTGCTCCCCCCCCACTATTTTGGTTTTTTTTTTTAATGAATGTTTTAATGTGTTTTTAATGTTTTTAGTGGGTGGTTTGTGTGCCTTCATGCCTGAGAACACATGTATTGATAGTGCCCATGAAAGCCAAAAGTTGTTCGATCCCGGAACTGGAGTTACAGAGGGTGTGAGATACCATGTGGGTACTGGCGATTGAACTCATGTCCTCTGGAAGTATACCCCATGCTTTTAACCACTGAGCTGTGGCTCCAGCCCCTTCACTTGTTTTTACTCATTCATTTATTTGATGATTTATTTATTGACTTTCAAAGTTGTATTAAGGTTGTTTCTCTTTCGTCGCTCTTCTTCCCTGTTCCTGCCTTTCTCCTTCCCCATCTCCCACTTCCTCCAACCCCTATCTCTTTTCTGTCTCTTCCTCCTTCTAAGACTCTGAGTTAGGCCTGTTCAGACCACAGACATACATTTGACAACATCTCTGCCCACATGCCAAGAGACACAGTAAGGTGGATGTCAAAGAGCACAGGATGGCATGGACCTTGAGTTCTCTGATGATTTACAGGAAAGCTCACTCAGAGAAGCCAGGATGGTTACCAGCATGTGAACCTTTGAGCTGGACCTTGAAGGACAGTTAGGATCTAGCTATGAGACTACTGAGAAAAGAAAGGAAGTGTGTTACCGACCCAGGAAATAGCAGGAGTGAGGATTCAGGAAGTTTTTCTCTTAAGGATAACCAACAGACCAGACCCAGCTACAACTACTGCACTTTCTCCTTGTTACATCTTGCATAAATTAATTAACACTGGTATCTTTAAGGCAAGTGTGTGTGTGTGTGTGGTGTGTGTGTGTATGTGTGTGTGAATGTGTGTGTGTGTGTTAAGGATAAACTTCATCAGACCTGACCTACATTCCCACTCATAAACATCTGGGTTAGACTCCCATCATCTTCACTCTTGGCCCTAAGCTTCATCAGTCATTCAAGTGGGTGTGTATTGATTCTTCAGATAGCAGTTGCTGTTTTGAATCTCACCAGTCTCCAAGGAAGCAATGTGGTTGTTATCTGCTCACCAAGCATGTACTTCTAGTTTCAATCTGGGAGGAACTCACCCGTCAAGTGCAAAGGGAAATGATTCCAACTGGAGTCATGTTTTAAGGACTGTTCTTCGATCCCACCTTGCTCAATATCTTAATATGGTCAGCCGCCTCTGTGCATACTCGGTGCATACAATGTTCTTCAGATTCACATTGTACTCTCATTGAGCGGGTCTCGATGAGGATATAACATCAAGGGCTTACTGTCAGTAAACCTTGTTGCTTACCTCAAGGTGATCTAGAAGAAAAACGAGAGTGGAGAACCTTCCAGAGTCACTGTGATGCCCCTTAAGAAAACGGTTTTATTTCTCCAAGAGGGAGAGTGTCAGTGAGACGGTTCGGGAAAAGGTGGATTTTGATTTAAGCCTTGAGACATGGGGGAGATTCTATTCATTAGATTTCCTCACACTCAGAGGGGCACATAGTTCCTTGAAATGCATGGGATTTGTTTCCTTCCCTGTGAGATTGCCAGCTGGACTGCAAGGTCATGGAGAAAGTTTGCTCTTGTCTGAGAATGTGCCTCTTGCTCTCTGGCTTAGGTTTGGGTGTTAGTGTCTCCCATCTCTGTCCACATTCCTTAATGAGTGACCACAAATCTTTGTCTCTTAAGATTCAAAGGCATCATGTGCCACCTTTCAATGATATATATTTCTGTCTAGACTGTTCATTAGCTTCATAACTCACAACATTATATGAAATGATGTTTTTCAGGATGAATTTTAGCCTGATGAACTTCTCTTAACTTCCTGGGGGTTTTGATGTCTATTCCCCAGGATGAATTCAAAATTTATTCTTGGAAAAAGGTAATATGGATCTCCCTGTCAGCATTGAGCAGCACGTCTGGTCTCACTCCTGACCACCCTCTCATTACAGATGAGGAATACATCATAAACAGAGCCATACGAAAGCCAGATCTAAAGGTAAGCAAACTCTGAGATGGCAGAGAATTTTAAAACATTATTTATTTCATGTGTATGAGTGAGTGTTTGCTTGCATGTATGCATGTGTGCTATGTGTGTACCCATAAGAACACAGAAGTGGGAGTTGAATCTCTTTGCCACTGGAATTATAGATAACTGTGAGCTCTCATCTGGGTCCTAGGAACAGAACCTATGTCTTCTGCAGGAGGTGCTCAGTTAAAGCATCATTCCTATCTTATACTGTAAAGCCAGTCTTTCAGTGAAGGTCACCCCTGAGGAATATCCTAAGGGATTCGCTTATTTTTTTTATAAAAGATTTTGGTTTGAACCTTGGTATTCAAATGTGTTTGGGTTACTTCCTTTTGTCTAATTAAATGCACACTGCTTGAGTTAACATTCATATTAAAACATATTCTTATGAGGTAGAATGCTTTCCTTTACAGTTTTACATGTACAGATAGATAACTGTTTAAATTAGCTTTGACAATAAGGTCGGGTTTTAACATGAAAATAGTCAGTTGCTGAGCAGCTCTCTATTGTCAATTGTCATTTTCCGGCTGTTTTGAACTGCCATCATAAACGTTCAGAAGATGTTGATCTCCCCCAGGGAGCAATGGCTCCTCTGTGAGGTGGCCCTTCAGCTGGGAATGAAGCTTCCCAGGTCACTCTTGGATGTAGCTTTAGGGTTTCACTTCCTTGAAATTTTAGCACTTTAAATAGTCAATAAGGCAAATGAAGAAATTTCCAAGTAAACAATAATGGCAGAGGTCCTAAAGTGGAAAGTTTTGATATCCAATCTTGATGTGATTATCACTTTAGTATATAGGGAGTTGGGTGCCTACTGTCTTCTTGTTTTCTTTTCTTTTCTTTTCTTTTCTTTTTTTTTTTTTTTTTTTTTTTTTTTTTTTTTTTTTTTTTTTTTTTTTTTTTTTTTTGGTTTCTTGAGACAGGGTTTCTCTGTGTAGCCCCAGCTGTCCTGCCTACTGTCTTTTTGAATCTTAAGTTTCTGATTTATAAAGCAAAAGTCATAATCTTCTTTCTGCTTTTTTTTTTTAAAATCAGGGCTGATAGGAATCTCACACATAGAGTCAAACATTAAGCTGATTTGTGAACTATAACAATTGATATTCATAATAAAGTTTGGAGACCTTCATTAGTATCAGAGTCTTAGGTGCAGCCATGGTGACACTGATAATCATGGAATGAGAATCTGAAGATGATAATCATATAAACCCAAAGCAGGTTTTCAAACACTAATGAAGAGGAGACCCTAGGGACTATGCTGTAGGATTGCATGCAAAAAGGAAGACGTTCTTATATGTTCCAACAAAATGAAGAGCAAGAAGGTGAAGAGATAACTATTCTGATTCCTGAGCAGAAAAATGAAAGTCAGCAGATGCTCCTTGTCCTAGCTTCTCCTGGGGTGAAGTTCTAGAAAATGGACAAATAAACAAACCCTCATACAAATGCTATGCTTACTATCCTTTGCCAGGTTCTTGAAATTCTGAGGATGATAAAGGAGGCACATGGTCCAGGCAGAGATGTCTTGTGGTGGGACAGTCTCAAAGATGCTTCAATGGTCCATGATGGACTTGTGCTTCTCACCACAGAAATAAGCCTCAGAAATTCAAAAGATAGTGAGCCAATCCATTTTAATGTCTTGAGGTCAAACTTACTTATAACTTCTTCATTCTCTCTAACTGTAGGCTAGGCTTGTTTACTTGTCTTTGTCTACTTTGTTTTCTGTTTCTCAGTTTGTAGTTTGATGTGAGCCCAGTACGGAGGCTGCTCATTCTACCTTCTGTCTGGCCCTTAAAACTAAGTTTCCAACATGGATTGTCAAATTTGTGGAATTAAAAACATAAGCAAGCCTCACTTTGTGCATTCTGAATCCTAAAGTCAAAAGTCAAGGGGCTTTCAAAGATTTTATTCTGAGGATGGCTTGAACCATATGCTGTGTGTGTGTGTGTGTGTGTGTGTGTGTGTGTGTGTGTGAGGAGTGAAGCAAGGGTGGTCCTAATACCTCACCTTCTTCAGGAAGATGAGGAAGGCTGAAGATACTGTGTAATGAACTCTAAGCATTCAGGGACTGCAGCTGTGCCTGCTGGCTCAATTTGCATGACTGCAGGGGATGCTCAAAAGAAATTTAAGTTGAAAAGGAAGAAACCAGAAGTTCCAACTTGGCCTGTGTTGGCTAACAAGGCCCACGGTTGGTTACTCAAAAATTTCTTTCCTCCCTATGTTTGACAGTTTACAAAGGAAGGATTTTTCCCAGTGGCAATTTGCACCATTTCATACTCAAAATCAATTGGAAATAGACAGGCTTTCAAATAATTCCTTTTGTAACAAACCTCATTGGAATTTTTACAAATTATAACATTTAGCACTTTTGCTTGAATTCCATTGACACACACACACACATATATGCACACACAGAGAGAGGCACATACATAGACAAGGAGAGGGAGAGGGAGAGGGAGAGGGAGAGGGAGAGGGAGAGGGAGAGAGAGAGAGAGAGAGAGAGAGAGAGAGAGAGAATGAGAGAGTGTGAGAGAGAGCTGTATGCTCACTGAGTAGAGTAGAATTATGATTCAGCAAGGCTTCTAGTTGACATGTGCTTTTGCAAAGCAACCATGTATTTAACAAACATGTATTGAATACTTTTATTATGCACCAGTTAGAGCCTTTTCCCAGTTTTAAAACTTACCTGATGATTGGTTATACAATTCATAAAGGAGCTGAATGGAACTTAGATATAATCTGGTCAATTGCTTCAACGTATTCCTGGGGAAACCAAGGCACGGGGAATGTTAGTTGAAGTTCTCAAGGTCACAAATAGAAGAGCTGCCAAAACCAGAAGCCTTAAACAGTGTTTCTCAACTTTGTCTGCACATAAGTATTACCTGGGGAAATTTAAAAGTATTTATGCCCAAAGTACACTGTGAACAAATTAAATCTCTTGGCCACGGGACCCAAATAGCAATATTCTTTAAAGCTCTCTAGATGCTTCTAATAAGTACCCGGAGGTTATAACCGTTGCTGCACCATGAACTGGGAGCCCCACGGATTCTCTTTATACCTTCTGAGGTCAACAACAATGCTCAAGGGAAGCAGGAGTAAGCAAGAATCTGTTTTTCTTTTCCTTTGACAATGCCCTCAGAGCCCTACTCGATGGACTACACTTTGTTGCCACAACCGCTTCTCTCTCCTGAAACTGCCTTGTTCTTCGTTGTGTCTTCTGTAGGCTGCTCTACAACCCATCCTCTGTGAGACAAGGATGCCCAGGCTTCATTCTTGTATCTGGGCTGCTCATCTTTGTCATAGTTTAGTTCCCCAGACTTGCCCTTCATTCTGCAGTCAAACCACATTCTCTCTCTTTGACTAACTCTCCTCAGTCTTCAATTGAGCAAAATCCCTTTCACTCTTTAGCATTGTTTCTGATGTTACCCCTTCCACGATACATTTAGCCATTCACCTTCTCTACATGTCTGTGGTATTTTAAGGCAACATTTTTACGTCATTATATTTTATTTCTTTGCTATACATATTAGACTATGAAACCTAAGTTTTATTTTGTAGTATGTTTTGTTTCCTCCACTAGTTTGTAGGGTAGTAAAATGTGGAGACTGGGTTTTATTAATTCGTGTACTTATTAGTATTTTGAAACATGTTTACCAGATGATGATTTCTAATAGAAATATTTTTCATGTAATAAAGGAGAATAGAATGGATGGTTAGGAAAAGAGAAAATTTTAAGAAGCATCTCTGCCTCTATCTTTGCTTCTTCCACAAATGTCTCCTTAGACCAAGAGTTGCTGTGTGTACTCTGATTTTCAAATTTGCAACTCTTTGATTTTTTCTCTTTTTGTAGGTGAGATACATAAAAGTGCAGAAAATACGGTATGTTTGGAATAATTTAGAAGGACAGTTTCAAAAAATTGGGTAAGTTCCTTCGACAAGTGTATCTTAAGAAAAGAAAAGTGTTATCTTGAAAATACTGCTGCTATTGGATTCTTTTTGTCGTTGTTTTAGCTCTCTGGAAGACTGGCTCAGTTCTGCAAAGATCCATCAGAAATTCGGATTAGGTCTGACTTCAGAGGAGCAGGAGATCAGGTACTACACGCCTTGTGTGTTTAGTTCAAAAGGGCTGTAATTGGTTAACCAGATAGTCCAGTATGCAGTCTTAATTCACCAATATGAGAAAGAGTTGCAGTGATTTACTTAGTGTGTCCCATGCATGACCTAACATATCGGCAGAGCAATTTGATGGGGTTAACAGGTAGAGCAAATATGACCACCAGCTTAACAGAGAAGAATGCAGTGTGAGGCTCAGGGGGATTGAATAGCTTGAATGAGATCACAAAGACACCCATACATACACACTCATGCACTTACTCACACTCATGTACACACACGTACACATGGCAGGTACACACACACATGTGCATGCACATGCGCACACACACACTGAGCCTCACATAACAGCCTTCACAGTGCTTTGGATCAGTGCTGTGTAAGATGTTTACATAGTTCCTCAGTTTCAAATCAATCACTAAACCCAGAAACAGGATTCAGAGAGGGCACTTGGCTGTCCAGAATCTGTGTGGCTTTGATTGAATAAGTATCATTCCATTTGGGTCTTAATCTTCTAGTCATAATAGGAAGTGAAAGGGACTGCAGAGATGGTTTGGCCACTAAGAGCACTTGCTGCTCTTCCAGATGACCTGGGTTTGGCTCTGAGAACCAATTTCAGACTCCTCAGGTAACTTCAGTTCCAGGGGATCCAATGCTCTCTTCTGGCCTCCATGAGCACTTGTGCATATGCATACACATACATGCACACACACAGAGGCACACACAGAGGCATAGACATACACACACACACACACACACACACACACACACACACACGCACACACACACTGTCTTAAAGGAGGAGGGACAGACACTCATTCCTGATGCTTAGAAGAGATGCAGAGCATTGCAGAGTTAGTATTACCTGCATGCTTATAAGAAATGCAGAATCTCAGTATGCCCATTATCCCTACTAAAGCAAGTTTCCATTTTAATGAGATGTCCTAAATTATCCTTGTTTACATAAAAATGGAGGACCATAGCCTGTGCATTTGAATAGCTGTTTTATTTGAGAGTCTAAATGGAAGGCACAGAGAATGGTTAGTATTCCCCACAATAAAAGAATTCATAAGATGCCATGTCTCTGCATAATCAAAGCAACACAATTCGGGGGCTTTCAGTTAGTGGGATGTGTAAGTCTGTACGTTGAGCTTTTTCTGAGAATCAAGGACTTTTCAGCTCACATTAAAACAAATATTCAGCTTCAAAGAACTCCTGGATATGAGTAGAAACAATAGATACTGTATTTCCCTCTCACTAGAAAAATTCTACTTTCAAGATCTCTCCATTTCATTTTCTTGGACCTATAATGATGAAGTGCAGAGCTGGAGCATCTGAACTCTGAAAATATTGGAGAGAGAGTAGGTAATATTAGAAACCAAAGGCACTACTGAAGAAAATATTTAGACCTCAGAGAGTGTAGTTCAATGGAAGCAACATGATCCTGTCTACTGGTTTTGTTCCTGGGACCCCTCCCAATCTTTAGGTGGTTTGAGACATATGCGGGTGCCATGTGACAGGAGATACCTTGATCAACCCCAGAAGTATGAAAAGGAATATGGACTAGACCTTTCCTGTGAATGGGCTGGAGAGGAGTTTTCTTTCATTGTGGTGACCGAGTGATCAATGTGTGGTTTCTCCCCCGTAGGAGGTTAATATGTGGGCCTAATGCTATTGATGTTGAAATCACACCTATTTGGAAACTGCTCATCAAGGAGGTAACTTCTCCAGTATTTTGCTTGGATGTTGGGTAGAAAATGATGACTCTGTGGTCTGGCCAGCTGGAGATGCTACTTGCTAATAAGTGACTATAATTTACCTGATGCCTTACGAGGATGCCAAGCACGCTTTCTGGATGTGCTGTGTGCCCTATGTGCACACTGCACACTACAATGCTTCCACACTCAGGTGTCTTCTTCTTATCTGATGACTTGGAAAAATGCTGGGGTTTCCCCCTTTCTTAAAATACTGTGCTCCTTAGCTCATTCCAATTCCTTGAAGCTAAAACCACATTTGTTTTAGGAAAGGGAATTATTTTCTTCAGCAGCATATACAGTTACCTTAGCGTTCAAAACTGTAGGGAGAAAACCACATTTATTTAGCTTTTCTATGATCTACTCATCTCAGTGTGTGTGTGTGTGTGTGTGAGAGAGAGAGAGAGAGAAGGAGAGAAAGAGATAGAGAGAGAGAGAATGAAAGAATGGCTTACCCATCATGCACTAAGATAAAAATGTCCTCTTGTGCTTTTATTGTTAGATTTATTAGTGTTAAGCCATATAGCAGCCCTATGTGTATTTCTGGTATTCAATCTCCCTTCATTTTTGCCTTACAAAGGCTTCCTAAATTCATAATACAATCTCAATATTTCTCAACACGTTTGAGGATGGCAGAAGGCAAAGAAATATGGTTGAGAAAGGTACTGGGAGCTTCCTTCCTAGCTAGGAACCAGGATTCCCATCCCTGTAAGCAGCTACAGGGAATTTAAGGAAGGGCACACCACATTTTAAGCTATACCAGGAATACAACTGTTAGTGTTGATGTCTGCTGCCTCCCAGTGAACAAGACATATGGTTACAACATGCCATGCTAGCTTGGCTCTCCACTTATGGAAAAGTGCAGTCTCGCACTCATCCATTAACGAAAAGTTCTTTAATGACATTGTATGCTAGAGGGAACAGCAGATTAAAGTAGTTCAATTCTGTAAAGCTGAGTGTGTCACCTTTCTGAAGTTCAGGAAGTATAAACGGGGGATGATAACATCTACTCTTTGCCCATTACTCAGATGCTTAACCCAGCGACCTGCCAAGCACAACTTTGTAGATTGCTAAGTGCAGCAGTGATTAAACTAAGTGCTCTCGGGGATCAGAACCCTTTAAAGGCTTAGTTGTTTTTTTGTTTTTTGTTTTTGGCTCCATGACATTCATAGTTGTGGATTGTGGATGAAATACAACAACAAGAAGCAGAGCATATTGTGCGGGGTGATTGATATCACTGTGCTAATTATGAAAACAAGTCAGCGAACAGCCATGTGTGAAGCCCAAAAGCCATTCTTGTCTTCCTGTCTTTACGTCTGCTAACAGGTTCTAAATCCATTTTACATCTTTCAACTCTTCAGCGTCTGTTTGTGGTTCAGTGAAGATTACAAGGAGTATGCTCTTGCCATCATCCTCATGTCTGTCATTTCCATAGCTTTGACCGTGTATGATCTCAGACAGGTGAGTTTCACTAGATCCCGTGGCAGGCTTCACCGGCTTGTTCTTAGGCAAGAATCTTGAAATAAAGTTGCCCAGTCCGTGTCGAACAAGATCATGTTTATGAAAACAGAACACAATTGCTGCTGCTCTGAAGGTGACACCCTTCCCTTCCCACACATCCCTTCCTTCAGAAGACGGAGCATGCTCTGCTTACTAGGAATTCCTTGACCTTTTTGTTTGGTTTCCGTCTATGAAAGTTCTAGTTCATCTCTTGGGTTTCCTTACACTTATAGCAGGGGGTCTAGGTGCTGCTGGGAGAAAAACCACATAGAAATGATGGGTGGATCACATATATGAGTCCGTAAGTGTCACCCTCTTCCTGGCAAGTCTCGTGTATCCCAGATCAAGGTGTTCTCCCACAGTACTAGGATGCAAGTATACGTTTTAAGCCATCTTTCTTTAGAAATGCCTGTCTTCCATCTTTGATTTCTCAGCAGATAATCTCACAAGTTATTTCCCTCCCTCTCTATTGCCAAATGCTTTGTTCTCTTCAGCCCTGGCTTTCCTGCCTGCTCATCACAGTGGAGGAATTGCCCTAAGATATCATCTGCCTGTGCCCCCAGATACCTGTTCTACTTTTTGGGGGTGGTCATTGCAATCCACAAGTGGCTCTTCTCTCTGCCCTTTCATAAGAGCTTGTCATCAGTGTTTAACATTCTCAAACTTCAACAAACTTAAACACAAAGGAACATTTTCTCTCTGTTCTGCCTGCACTGTCAGAGGCTGCCACAGCTTCCTTCTTCCTTTTATTATAGATCTTGAATCTTTACACCTACTCTCAGGATCTGAACACCTTTGCTACACTCTTTACCTGAAGACCTGATTTCTTCTTTCACGTTTCCATCTAAACAACTTTTGTTACGGGTAGCAATATAATTCTAAAGCTGATAGGTAATTTGAATTGAAATAAAAAGCACTTAAAATTAGCTAGCCACTTTCTCTTGTACAAAGAACAATATATGAATATGTTAAAAATAGATTTAAAGCAGAATAACATTGTAAATGAATATAGGATCCTTTACACTGAAAGAATCGCTAAAATGAATAAGCCAGACTTTCAGGACTTACTAGGGCCAGCTGTTCTTTACACTTTAGCAATATTAATCACACACACACACACACACACACACACACACACACACACACTTCACAGAATTAAAGTATGCCTTGTGCACTATTTGCAGTGGAATTTTAACTGAATATATATATATATATATATATATATATATATATATATATATATATGATTTCACACTTTCCATTTGTAGTGACTAATACTACATAGAAACATGGGGGTAGCTTATTCTTTGTAAACATTTATTTATATAACTACTTGGTTAAAATATATCTTTGACAATTATCAGTTATATTTCTGTTGTTTTCCATTCTATCTAATTTCTTAACACATAGTCTTAGGTATAGAAAAAATTGCTTAGTAAATATTGGTTGAGTGAATCCACAAGTGAATGAAAGGATGAGTTAGTAGCATAACACTCTTTGGCATTATCTTATTATACTAAATATTCTTAGGTTATATTTATCAGATTTGTAAATAATTCAGGGAGTATCTTTTTAAAATTCTATGACAACCTAGTATAAATATGACAATTCTATGACAACTACTATATATAAACATATGTATATGTATGTATATATATATATATATAT
>NW_022196894.1:27009197-27009719 GCF_008632895.1 Mastomys coucha | reverse complement strand
TATATATATATATATATATATATATGTATGTGCCGTCATTTACTCTTTCCCACTACTCTCACTCTTTCTTTCCCCTATCCACTGAAACTCTTCTTCCCAGCAAGGCCCTCTCCTACTTTGATGGTTGTGTGTATGTGACCTACTGAATTTAATTAGATTTACCAACATAAGCATGAATTAGAGTTATTTTCTGGACCATGGTCAACTTAACCAGTGACTATACCACTGAAGAAAATCACACTCCTCTTCTAGCAACCATTAACTTCCCATAGTCCTCCAACGAGAGGCAGAGCCTTGTGAGACTGTCCCTTTAGGGCATATTTCTAATAAAGTTAGTAGGATAAAAAATTAAAACCTGAAATTATTGGAAAAATTAATACCCCAGAATGAGTTAGAAGGTCATTCACACAATACTTTCTTACTAAATGTGGAATAAAACATTTATTATTTTTGTATCTTTGCCTTGATTTACTCTCAGTGTAGTTCATTTATCAGAACAAATCAGTACTGGGAAGGCTGGGC
>NW_022196894.1:27008650-27008796 GCF_008632895.1 Mastomys coucha | reverse complement strand
TTGTAAGAAAGAAATCTGAAATCTTTGCTATAAGAAGAAAACCTACTTTATAGAGGTTGAATTGGCATGGCAAACCAAACATATCTGTAAAATGGATAATTCAGTCGATTTTGGCATTGTGTATACTCATAAAAGTGTCACCATTG
>NW_022196894.1:27008527-27008640 GCF_008632895.1 Mastomys coucha | reverse complement strand
AGTAAGACTCATCCCCTAAAGTTGACTTGAGTACACTTATTGTCCCTCCTCCCCCTTTGCCTCCCTCATACATACGTAGTCATTTATCTACATTCTGTTACTATAGGTTAACA
>NW_022196894.1:27007758-27008511 GCF_008632895.1 Mastomys coucha | reverse complement strand
CTATTTATAATTACACATAATTGGTATTACATAAGATACATTCTTTTGTCTTTTATAACATTTTGAGTTAATTTGTTAAGAGAATATCAAAGTTAGCAATGTAAGATTCACTTGTTTTGTTAAGGGTATTAACAGTTCATTCTTCTTTAATCCCTAAAGTATCCTGTTACATGACATACATTTTCAACTTGCTTATGACCAGTATTTGAATTTTCTCTCTCTCTCTCTCTCTCTCTCTCTCTCTCTTTTGTTTTCATGAACCATAGTGCTGTGAACAGTCAGGTATGGGTCGTTTATAGACATGCTCTATCATCCCTGTGAACACATACCTAGTTACAAAGTATATGACCTCATGGTTGATGCTCAACATTTTAAGAGGCTAACAAATTGTTTTCCAAAGTGATTGTAGCATTTCATTTTTTACTGCTGCATATGGCAGCCTCAATTCCACATTCTTACCCATACTCTGTGCAGTCCATCCATTAATTTTAGCCACTTTCATTTGTGGAAGAATCTTATGGCTTTTCTCAATGTCTGATGTCCTGGATGCCTTTCCATGGTTTACTTGTGACTCACACGTCTCTTTTGAAGTATCCATTTTTATCTTTTGCTAAGCAGATTGTCTCATTATTAAAATTTCAGTCTGTTATTAGACATCTTCTCTCAGTCTGTGTTGTATCTTCTTATTTCTTCACAGCATCTTTCAAAGGGCAAATGCTTTCACATTTCTTAAGGGGCAGTTGAGTAGCCTTT
>NW_022196894.1:27005147-27007747 GCF_008632895.1 Mastomys coucha | reverse complement strand
TTTCTTCACAGCATCTTTCAAAGGGCAAATGCTTTCACATTTCTTAAGGGGCAGTTGAGTAGCCTTTCCCTCATGGCTAGTTTAATTTGGAAGGCATCTTTGCAAATTCCAAGGTCGCTCAGCTTTTCTATACAGCTTTAAGTTTTAGGTCTGCACTGTATTTGCGCTGTTCTGCTTTGTGTTTGTTTTGGGCTGTTTGCTTTCCTCGGGTATTTAAGTACTCTGACACTATTTGTTGAAAAAACATTGGCTTTTCACCTTTGCTATGAGCCTTTGTCTATGGAAGTAAACCAATTTCTGGACTCTATGTCCTACTGATTTGTTAACCTGGCAGAGATTTTATTATATGATCTGAATAAGTAATGTGAGCACTTTAGTTTTATTTTCTTGCAGTGCTACTTTGATGTATAAGTTCCCCTCCCTCTTTTGGGTTATTAATTTGGAATGGATCATTAATTTGGAATGACCTAAAATTATCATGGAGACATGTTTTTAACACACTTATGAATAATTATATAGATCAGGTTAGCCTCCCGTCATGCCTGTGAAAAATTATCTTTATTTTGCTAAGTAAAACTATTGGTGGACTGAGTGGAAAGGAAGGAGTGAACTGAACACTGACTGGATGCAATGTGTCCAGCAGATTCAGCCTCTTGCTGCCAGAATTTTTTCATGGTTGGACTGTATTCTCTCAGCCTGTAAGCTGAATGAAATCCTTCCCCCATTAAGTTGCTAATTGTTAATTATTTTGTTACAGAAAGAAACAAAAGTAATTAATACAGAAAATTATCACTGGGAAGTGGTATTGTTGCCTTGATAAACACAACCACATGGGTCTTAGGCCTTTGAAATTATTTTGTGCCTAGAATATGGAAGAGTCTGGTGCTTTCAGGTAGAAAAGTACTAGCATGTTGGAAACAGCTTAATGGTACAGTCTGACCAGACCTGGAAGGGTAGAAAATCGGAGAGAAGCAGATAGTGGTTGCCAGGCTCATGAGCTTTCAGAGAGATGCAAGGATTCCATCAGAAACTGGGCTATAAGTCGTTCATGTGATAACTTGGCCAAGAACCTTGTTTCATTCTGCCTATGTCTTGAGAACTTGAGTTAAGTAGAATTTAAAAGTAATGGACTAATCAGTTAGGTGGAGGCTATTTCTTAACAGGAAAATATTCATTGGCTGTGGCATACCTTTTACTGCCCTTATCCAGGTCTACAGTGAATAGGAACAGAAATTTGGGCAGAGGGATATAAAAATGTGTAGTTGGTAGGGGAGGAAAAGAGCTTGATCAACTTGAACTTTGGAGCCAAGATATATACTGAAAAAGAGGTTGTAATTATTACAGAGAAGCATCTTGTTCCACACTGGGACAATAAGAAATGTACCCTGATGGCAAAACCCCATTAATCAAGGTTTAAGACTCGAAATGCAAACTTATTTGAAAGGAGAGAACTGAAACTGAGAATGCAGCTAACAGGAATCTTTGCTCCTGTAAATCAACTGCTCAAAGAAAGGTTTCTTCAGGGTCATCACCCAGAACTTGATATAGATGAATCATGGATGATGGAATCCATGGTCATGAGGCATTGCTCTAGAGAGCTGCTGTAGCTAGGAAATGTGTGACAGGGTCAAGGTCCTTGCAACCATCCCCCAAGAGGCCATTGATTGAATCTGTAGAGTCTAAGTTTCCGGAGATATACCAGGATGCCAAGAGCATGATATATCTGACTAGAAAACTTGCAGCCATGGAGTAGAGCTAGTCTAAGGAAGAGGCTATGTGTGCTGTGTCAGAAGTGGAGAATTGCAGTTATCCAAGCCATGTCCAGCCATTGTGATTACATTATGAGCCCCAGATGATGGATATGGAGCTGTAAGATTTGATACTATTTCTGCTGCACTTAAATCATGCTTCACTTTGACCATTCCTTGCTATACTTCTATTTTTTCTCTTTGTATTCAGAATGTTTAGTGTGCCATTGTATGATAAAAAATATGTGTGGTGGTTTAAATATGTTTGTCCTATGGGAAGTGGCACTATTAGGAGGCCTTATTGGAGGAGGTGTGGTCTTATTACAGGAACTGCATTACTGTGGAGGTAGGGCTTTGAGGTCTCATATGTATACACTAAAGTCTGGTGAGTTTGGTACAATCTGTTTCTGCTGCCTGTGGATCATCATGTAGAACTCTTGGTTCCTCTAGCACAAAGAAAGGCTGAATGCTGCTATGCTTCTCTCCATGATGATAATGGGCTAAACTTCTGAAACTGTGACCCAGCCCTAATTAGATGATTTCTTTTATAAGAGTTGCCTTGGTCATGGTCTTTATAGCAATGAAACCCTAACTAGACAGAAGTTGGTACAAGGAGTGGAGTATTGCTGTGATAGGCCTGACCATCCTTTGGTTTGGAGGAATGTACACTTTGGGACTTGGATTTAAAAATCAGTAGAATGCTGTAAGTGGGACTTAATGGGCCATCCTAGTAGGAATGTGGAAGACATTGGTGCTGAGGGAGATTTGAACTCTGGGGGCCTGGCTCAAGAAGCTTCAGAGGAGAAGATTTTTAGTATGTTGCCTAGAGATCTTTTTTTTTTTTTTTTTTTT
>NW_022196894.1:26983777-27005130 GCF_008632895.1 Mastomys coucha | reverse complement strand
TTTTTTTTTTTTTTTTTTTGGTGATATTTTGGTGAAGAATGTGGCTGCTATTTGCCCTTGTCTGAAAAGTCTGCCTGAGGCTAAAGTGAAGATATTTAACTGTATTGAGAAAAGGAATTTCAAAACAGCTTAGTGTAGACTCTGTCTTTTGGTTCAGTCTTATGAAAGTTTTTTTTTTAAAGATGTATTTATTTGTTTTATGTGTGTGAGTAGACTGTAGCTGTCTTCATACACACAAGAAGAGGGTATTAGATCCCATTACAGATGGTTGCCATGTGGTTGTTGGGAATTGAACTCATAACCTCTGGAAGAGCAGTCAGTTCTCTTAACCATTGAGCCAGCTCTCCAGCCCCATGAGGGTGTTTTCATCAAGCTTAGCAAGCCACTAAGAATCACCTGTCCATGGCCTCTGCATCAGTTCCTGCCTTTAGGTTTTAGCCCTGCTTGAGTTCCTGTCCTGACTTTCTTGAATGATAGATTATGATCTGGAAGGGTAAGCCAAATAAACCCTTTCTTCCACAACTTACTTTTTGGTCATGGTGTTTTGTCATAGCAATAAACCCCAACTAAGACAATATATAACTTGATTGTGTGTGCCTGTGTGTATGCATGTGTGTTTTAAAGGTTCACAGTTAAGAGTTTGTCTTGAGTCTTACTTAGACTTGGACTTTTGAAGACTTTGGAGACTTAGAGACAGACTAAATATATATCACAATAAGAGCTGAAAAGGAAATGTTTAAGGGATAAGAATGGTGTGTTGTGATTTAAAATGATGTGTGTGGAAATTTGATGAGGGATGGGTTATGGTGAATAATATTGATTGTCAGCTTGACAAGATCTAAAGTCACCCAGCAGTCAAGTCCCTGGGTATGCTTGTGAGAGATTATCTCAGTTTAGTCTTGAACATGTCTATAAAAGATAACTTGATTAGGTTCATTAATTATATTAACTCTATGGTGACACCATTTTATGGGCAGGGACCTGAGCTGAATGAAAAGAAGAGAGTCAGCTGGGCAATAGCATCCATCTCTTTGCCTCCTGACTGTGGTTGCACTGTGACCAGCTGTCTCTGGCTCATGCTGCCATGATTTCGTCTTCATGATGAACTGTATTCTCTTGAACTGTAAGCCCTTCCTCCCTCAAGTTTATTATTGTCAAGTGTTTTGTTGCAAACATGAGAAGATATAGAAACAAATACAGACTCTTTTCTTTTCAAAATGACTAAGGAAAAAATTTTAAATTGTTTATTTCTTTAAATTGTGTTGAGGGATTGATGGCTATGATGTTAAATCTCTAGGTCAATTGTAGAAAATTGACATATTTACAGGTTTGGATATTTTCTTCATAGATACAGGTTTCTTTAGGTCTTCTCTGATTCCTCTCATCTGTATTTTGAAGTTGTCAGTTTATAAGCCTTATACATTCTTTCTGAGATTTATTCTTAAGTATTTTAGAGTTAGGATGCTATTATAAATATTTTTACTAGTAAATATTTGTTCATTCTTTACTTATCTCTCGCATGTATTTACTGAGAGTGCTCAGCCAGAGTGTTAGACATCTTATTTTTTCCAGGTGAGTCTTTGTTCACAGGCATTCTCAGAGGCATACCTAGTGAAAAATTTAAGATAAAGTAAAGTATGAGTTCTTCATAACACTTACAATTTGCGTTTAGATATAAATGTTTTATTTTACTTTGATGATTGTACTTGTGTTTCTCATTTATACTGAAAATTCCAGTCCTCAGAGACAGACAAGAATGGCTCATTTGTTTAATCCTACTGATACAATAATCTCAGAACAACAAACCAATATCCTCAGCAATGAAGCAACTCTAAAAATCAATTTACAATGTTTTGAAGAGATCCCCACCCCAAATTGTGATATCCCATTAGAAACAGAGCCACATATACAATTTGATTTAATAAATTATACTTCAATGTCATTCAAAATAGTTCTCTGCATGGTGCTGCCAGCAATGTAATAGATTCATTTCACTCATTTGTTTTAGACTTTTAGTGTCAGCTTTTCAAATTTATTTTTATTTTACACAGATACTCTAAAAATATCTCTACATTTTACAATTTAAATTCATAAGATAAAAGATATTCAGGAGAGTTCAACTCCTTCCCTTTCTCTTTTGCATTTTTTCTTTATCATAATTACCTTTGTTAGCTTTTAATTTATTCTTACATTTAGAAATATAAAATATAAGGTACTAGCTTATATTATACATGCAAAATAGATTACATAATTACCCTGCCATTTTTATGAACAGAGCCACACCAAATTTAACTATTATTCACATACTGATGTTTCCATGGACCCTTTATGACGGGGTATATACACATTCCAAATTATTTATGAATGTGTAGTCCTCTCATGCAGAGGAAGAATTATTAATTCAGTCAGTCTTCTATTGCATATTTTCTAAGGCTTTTCCCACCATAAATAATGCTGCAGTAAAAGGCTGCTACATATGTCCTTTCATCTTTTTATCAGTATAACTTCAGTATGGATGTTGAGAAGCAAAAAATTTTAGATCAGAGAATAAATGCATACACACTTTTGCTAGATAGATATTGCCAGCTTTCATTTAGTAGCAACTGTGCCAGTTCGAATTTAGATTAGCAATGTGTGAGTGCCTGTTTCCTCACGGCCTTTCCAATAGAATATGCTAGCAGAATACTTTATTTTTCTAACAGAGAGGTAAGCAATGGTACCTCATGTATATTTCCTCCCCACTCTTTTTTTGTACAGAGAAATTGTAAAAATGAGGATCACTCTGTTTCCCAGAACTTAAAAATAAGTTTCTGAGATTGTTCATGTGGCTCAGTTAATACAATTGCTGAGCCAGTATGAAGACTAGAGTCCTGGTTTCCAAAATCCATGTAGAAACTGGGCACTTATAAATGCCACCTGAAATTCTGACCCTCAGGAATTACAGACAGGGGATTTCTGGGGCAAACTAGCTATCAAGGTCAGTATGGTCAGTTCTAGGTTCAACAAGAGACCCTGCCTCATAAAACTAGGTCAAAAGTGGTGGAGAATGGCACTTGATGTCAGATTGGAGCTTGAACACGTACATTCACGCATTTGTACATGTATATATTGCATATGCACAGACACAAAAGAAAAAAGAGAATAACTTGTTGACATGTAGCTCTACTATAGTTCACTATGCATTATTTAGAGGCCAGGACATTCTCTTGAAGAAACTGCAGTGTCATCAGGAAGCTAACTAACACATGCTAACAATGCATGGCCTGCTCTTTGTTATATTTTCTCAGTAATGTTCTTTGTAGGAAAGGGTTTCAGGATCACACAGTGGAGTTATTTGCCATATATCAGTATTTTTCAGTTGTTTCTTCCGTGACTTATATTCTCTCATTCTGGTTACTTTGTAAAATGTCCTTATGCTTGGCTTTGGCAAATCACAGGTATACATGTACATGTGTGTATGTGTACGTGTGTGTGTGTGTGTGTGTGTGTGTGTTTGTGTGTGTTTGTACATGTGTGTGTGCACATGTATGTGTTTGCTTCTTTGTATCAGGGTGTGCATGATTTAAATTTGTTCTATTGCTAGCAATATCAATGTGGGTTGCTTAATTATAGGATGTCTGCAAGTTCTTATCTGTAAGTTTCCTATTTTTCTTTTTGTAATTAATAGTTACTTTGTTGAGGAATATTTTGAGTCTACATAAATAGACTATCTTCATGAAATTTTCACCACTAGTTTTATTTCCTAGTAATGTGTCTTGATTTAATTATTACTTTTATTTGATAAATAGGGATTTTCTCATTTGAACTTCTTAATTATTTAATTGTCATTTTCCTGCAAGGAAAGAAATCATAATTTTTCTTCCTACTTATTTACCTACTAACATATGCCATTATGGATTCATGATATCCTATTTACTCAATGGTTATAGATCTTTATTGCTCTTTACTTTTTTTCCGAGACAGGGTTTCTCTGTATAGCCCTGGCCATCCTAGAGCTCACTCTGTAGACCAGGCTGGCCTCGAACTTAGAAATCCGCCTGCCTCTGCCTCCTAAGTGCTGGGATTAAAGGCGTGCACCACCACCGCCCGGCTGCTCTTTGTTAAATCTTTACAGATTTAGGCAGCCAGGCCCCTTATGTGACTTTGATATCTTTTTGTTGTCTCAATTGTTCTTTGAACATTTTCCTATTTAATGGCAAAGTGAGTTTGCCATTTATTCTATACATTTCTTTGACAGATTGTAATCAGTTCTTTTTCTGTAAGTTTTCATGGCTGGGCATGTGGGAGTACTGTGGCTGTACAGTGTTTATGTGTCAGAGCTAAGGCCACACACATGACCATTCATCCCACCTAGACTCCAGTATCACCAGTAACCTGCAACCCATCTTCCCAGCCACTTGCATATATTATTTCCTGTTACAGTGATAAAATACTCTTACAAAAGCAGCTCGCAGGGGAAAGGGGTTATTTGGCCCAAATTTCAGGGTAAAGTCTATGGTGGTTTAAATAAAAATGTCCCCCATAGACTTCAATGTTTGAATTCATGGACCTCTGTTGGTGGAACTGTTTGGGGAGGATTAGGAGGTATGGTCTTCTCGGAGGAAGTGTGGCACTAGGGAGTCTTTGAGGTTTCAAAGGCTTTTTCCATTCCCAGTGTGCTCTCTTCTTCTCTCTGCTTTTTGCTTATGGTTGTAGACATGAGCAAGTTTTCAGTTTGCTGTTTCAGTGACCATGCCTGCTTGCTGCCATGCTCCTCTGCCCTGAGAGTGATGGCTCTTCTATCCCCCTGGAATCACAAGCACAGAATAAACTCTTCCTTCCTTAAGTTGCCTTGGTCATGGTGTTTTATCACAGCAACAGAAAGGTAACTTAATACACAGTCCTTCATTGGGATGAAGTCAAGCTGGCAGCAACACGAAGCAGCTTGTCTCATTGTCTTGTTACATCTTCCACCAAGAGCAGAGGGCAGTGAATTAATGCATGTGAATGCTCAGCTCCCCTCTTCCTCCAGTCCAGGCTTCAGCTGATGAAATGCCGCCACACACATTCAAGGTGGGTGTCTTAGTTACTTTTTTTTTTTTTATTGCTGTGATACAATACCATGACTGAGGCAACTTAGAGAAGGAAGAATTTGGGCTTATAGTTCCAAAGGGTTTAGAATCTATCACCATCGTGGCGGGAAGTGTGGCAACACACAGGCAGGCATGGTGGCAGGAACAGTCGAGAACTCATGTCTTTAACTGCAAATGGAAAGCAGAGAGAGTCAACTCAAAATGGCTCCAAGTTGTTAATCTCTAAAAACCACTCCCAATGACACACTTCCTCCAACAAGGCCACACTTTCTAAGCTTCTCAAACAAGGCCACAAACTAGGGACAATACATTCAAATACTTAAAAGTATGAGGCGGGGGGGTGGGGAGCTTTCTCATTCCAACTACTACAATGGATCTTCTCACTTCACCAGACTCATCTGAGACTCCCCCATACAGAGATTCCCATAGGCTAATTTAATAGACAGTACCTTATTGAAACCTTCTTTCCAGATGATTCCAGTTTGTGTTAGGCTGATAAATCTCTCTCTCACAGCTGTCTACATACTCAATTCCATGACCTCTTTGAGACTCAATAAAGGAAGAAAGAAGTTAGGCCATCCAGACAGGGAACCAAGAAGGAAGAAAGGGAAGAAGGAAGGAAGAAATGAGTAAAAACAAGCAGTTTTTCAAATATTTAACTTGCCACTCGTATGTGTGCATGCGTGCTCATTTGTGAGTGTGTGCACATGTGTGTGACCTGTTAGCATCTAGTTGTTGCTGTACATTTCTTCCTTGATGTCTTTCTATGTGAAAAATACCAGTCTTTTGTCTGTGAGCATCAAATGTGTTTTTCTGACTTCGTCATTATTTTTTCTTGGCTTGTCCATCATTGCCACTCTAAGGATCTTATTTCGTGCAGTTTGTTTGCTTCCTTCTTCTTGTCTTCAGAGGTAGAACCACTTTTGAGGACTGGCTTCTCTTTTCATACACGTTACCTGCTTCTCCAGGAATCTCTCACATGGAGCAGCAGGACTGGTTTTTGTAGGAAAGTAACGTGACTGTCTGCTCACACTTTCAGCTGGAGCCCAAGACCTGGAATCCCGCCTCCTGGTGCCTGGAGATTTATTAATTCTGACAGGGAGCAGAGTGCAAATGCCATGTGATGCCATTCTGATTGATGGCAGCTGTGTGGTAGATGAAGGCATGCTGACAGGTACGGCTGGAGCTTCACATTTGCAGTCTCTGCTGGACTGGCTCAGGACGGATGTTATTGCAGTCCTGGCTGGCTCTTCCTGTACCCAAATGACAATTTTGTCCAGGACAAGATATGAGGCTGCTGTGTGACCTTCCTGCTTCCGCAAGCCTTGCTTAGTCCTGCTGTGGCTGACTCTGAGAGTTCTCAAAATTGTTCCCTTTGTGCTCAAGTCAGCACAGTCAGAACATCACTGAACATGTATCCCATTTTCTGCTTGAAATTATTTAAAAGATTGTGGGGATCAGTAGATCTTTCAAAATTATATCTTAACATACTTACACAAAATGCCCCTTATAAACTTAGAAGGTCTGAAAACCTTCAATGACATCCTGCAGTCCACAAGGCCAAAGGCCTCATAGCCTAGGCTGAAAATGTTAAAAAAAAAAAAGTCCACAATGAAACTTTGGACAAATCTGCCAGTTCCAGAATATACATTGGATGTTTTGGACTGAATTTATTTTATTTTTAACTAGCACACTGATCTGAGGGGTGGACCTTAGAGGTCATCCTGGATCACAGTCTTTGCAACTAAAATATAGAGAGGAGAAGCGACTCAGTCAAGCTTTTGAAGCAAAATAATGAGGTTTCAGTAAGATGAGGACGTCTTTTCTAGGGATGAAATTGAGTAATGTATTGTGTTCCTATTAAAGTCCATAGCAAACCCATTTCTCCCGAGTAGGCCCAGCAGCATGAACAGAGACAAACATGCAAAGATATTCATCTCCCTTCTATATAAGCCTACAATTAAAGTGGCTGGTAGTCATGGCAGATCAGGTTTATTTTCTTTAAAATTCCATTGATTTATAAAAGCCTATCAACTCTGGAAATTTGCTAATGCCCAGATCTGTTTTCATAATGATGGTAGCCCTGATGTTGATTTTTCTATCACCTGCCCTGCAAAGACCAGTTGGAGGCTCTGAGGGCATCTTTCTCAGAACTGTCCCTGGTGGCTTCCATAGCTTGATACTTACCCTGAGTTAGTTCTAACCTCATTGCAATGTGTGCCTCCCAGCACACTGGCACAGCTGCTACACTTACAAGTACATGTGCGCTGGCTGCGTTTCATCTTAGTGACTCTCCTGTCTTTTGGCTACTTGACTATGGTTCCCCAGAACTATCCTTGTCTTGACTTTCTAACTCTCTGCTCTCTCCAGGTGCTTCGAGCACTGACCATGCTGCTGAATTCATTCCTCACCTTCTCTTCCTCTGACTCCCTAACTGCTGGCACTGTTCAGAGCTATGTTCTTGTCTTTTCCTCTTTTTACCCTTTGCTCGATTCTTAAGTAATCTGTCTTCTCTCTCTCTCTCTCTCTCTCTCCCTCTCTCTCTCTCTCTCTCCCTCTCTCTCTCTCCCTCTCTCTCTCTCTCTCTCTCTCTCTCTCTCTCTCTCTCTCTCTCTCTCTCTCTCTCTCTCTCTCTCTCTCTCTCTCTCTCTCTCTCTCTCTCTCTCTCTCTCCAGTTTTAATTACCACATACAAACTGGTGATCTCTGACTAAATGTCCTTGGTGAAGGCCTCATACGATCACCAGGTCCAAATAATTATCCACTGTGCACAAAGCCTTTCAATGTGGTTCTTCCACAGTGAGCTCCAGTCCACAGTGACCCAAAGGCAACTTCTGATCCTCTTAGAATCTTTACTTTCATTACTGTTGCCTGCCCTCTGCTCAGGCTCCCAGCTAAGGACCACAAAGCTGGTTTGGTTCTCTCCTCTACTTTGTGATGTGCTGATACAAAATTCCCTCGATTTTTGTATCATCTTAATCTTCCTATTCCTTGACCTTCCTCTCTACTTGTATTCAATCTGCTGCATTTCCGGTCCCATCCCTTTCAGCTATGACTTTTGTGATCACTTCTCAGCTAACTATCCACCCACTACCCTCACAAGACTTTAACTCATTCCTTGTATCCTGGGCAGATAATTTTGTCTTACAACTAATTGTAATATTACTCTAGAAACTGAAGCAACTAACCATCTCCCTGACAACCGATACCAGGGCCTACAGAAAGAATTAAACACTTAACTGCATCACACTTGGGTTCTCTATGATGGAGCACCTGCCTAGGCCTTATGGTTTCACTCTCCCTACATCCCACACTCTACAACTACACAGCTTGCTCTTCTGTAAATGTCTTTTCCCAACCTATTTGAATGCCTATGTTTAATCTAAAATAATATAGTATTTATAATATGACATTTTACATATTTGGTTACATGTTGCTCTCCTCTTCTAAAATACAGAACTCTCAACAACCAGTACCTTTGCTTGTCTTGTATTCCTAATGCCTAGACTGCTTTGCTTCATAGTAGACTCCTGATGAAGTTCTGTGACACATGAGAGTGTAGGAGTGATTTACATGGGGAAGGCACTCCACCCCACTAAGTAAGATAGATTCTTTTTCCTATAGGAGAAAGCATTCCCGTCACTAAAACTCCACTATCCCAGATGGCTAGCTCTGCACCCTGGAAGATGCAGTCTGAAGCAGATCCCAGGCGGCATGTTCTCTTCTGTGGTACAGAGGTCATCCAGGCCAAGGCAACTGGCTCTGGGACTGTGAGAGCTGTGGTCCTGCAAACAGGTGAGCATCTTCTGTGTAGGTTGTTTGTAATGATGCCTTCCCACTTAGTGTGTCTAGTACCTTAAATGTATTGGGTCAGGATGAACCATTGGATAGCACAACACTTATTTGTAAGTCTGTGTATTTTAAATGTTGACTTGCTGATTGAAGGGTGGCCTGTGCATCTTGGTAAATATAGTGGCACATATTGAAATAATCACTGTCTATGTGCTTTGCAGTTTATTAACTCTTCCTGAAGATTGAGCCAGCAGTAAAGATACTTATTGTCTGCCCCACCTCTCCATTGTGTAAAACAAAGCACCTGAAACTACATAAGCCAAGTGGACAGTTGCAGAATGATAAGCTAATACCCAAGAAAGCTGGGCCAGAAACTCCGCATTGCTGAGCAGAATTCCAAGTTCATTCCTCATAGGAACAAGAAACTAAAAATTTAGTAATGAAAGCTATTAGAAAAATGAGTGCCTTGGTTTTTACTGGGCCGCTTCATTTTAATTCAAGCAAAGGATCCACGTAGGTGTGTGAGCACATTCATGGCATCATGTCTTTAAAACTAAGTTGTGCTCAGCCCTGGGTATGGCTCCCATCTCTGGTGTGCACTGAAGCTGGAAGTAGAGGGAGAAATCCAGGGAGAGTACGAGTCTCTGAGGAAGGTAACCTTATTCCAGTCCAGCCTGATGTACTGTTCTAGTTGTCTAACATTGTATTTAGGTTTAAGCTTTAGGTTTAGACTCTTTAAAACAGTGGTTCTTAAACTTTGTAATGTTATGGCCATTTAATAGAGTTCCTCACATTGTGATGAAACCCCTCCCCCAACAATAAAGTTATTTTCATTGCTACTTCATATCTGTAATTTTGCTACTGTTAAGAATTGTAATGTCAATACTTCTGGAGATTGAGGTTTGCCAAAAGGGAGTGTCACCCACAGGTTGAGAAACATTGCTCTAGAGAAAACCAAGGCAATGTAGATGTTTACATTATTGGCAGTAACATTTGTTATCCTGAAAATGTAGGACATCTGTTTGTCATTTCAGGATTCAACACTGCAAAGGGGGACCTTGTGAGATCCATCCTGTACCCCAAGCCCATGAACTTCAAGCTCTACAGGGACGCCATCAGGTTCCTCCTATGCCTTGTAGGGACAGCCACCATTGGCATGGTCTATACTCTGTGTGTCTATGTGCTTAGTGGGGTAAGCTATCTTTGTATTCTTACACACACACACACACACACACACTCATACACACTCACTCTACATATTTTATTGCTATATGTTGACCTTATTTCTATATGTTGGTCTTATTCATGGATGTGGTTTTCAAACGAACTTTGAACAGGTCAAAATGCCAAAGTCTGCTTTCAGGCACCCAGATGCACCTATGAGCAATTGGTTGCTCAATTCTGGCATAGCAATAAGATCTTGTGAGATAGTGGGGGAACAGTTTGCTTACTGAAATGCCAGCATGATCCTATTATTGCACATGTCCCCATGCTTTACGCTACTTCCATATTTAGTTTGAAAAGTGAAATGTTTCGTAAAAGTAGCATTTTGTTGCTATCAGATGAAGATCTCCAAATGAAACCAGATGCTCAGTGTTGGCAGAGCTACAGTGAGTTGGTGCACCAGTGGTCACAGCAGAACAGTTATGGGTGTTCTCGTTGTACTTTGGAGAAAAGATATTGAGAGCCGTGGTGGTCATACCTTTTGGCCTGTTGATGCTGTTAAACAGAGAAGGGAAGGTCACACTCTCAAAGCTGTTCACTGCTGATTTAAATCTAATGACCCAACACTCTTTCTTTTCCAGGAGCCTCCAGAGGAGGTAGTAAGGAAAGCTCTGGATGTTATCACCATTGCAGTGCCTCCTGCCCTCCCTGCCGCCCTGACCACAGGCATCATCTACGCCCAGAGGAGGCTGAAAAAGAAGGGCATATTCTGCATTAGCCCCCAGAGGATCAATGTTTGTGGACAATTAAACCTCGTCTGCTTCGACAAAGTATGTGTCTTTCATCCTCAGTCCCAGGCCATTCATCACTGCCGTTGGAACGGATAGACACTGTCCTCTTTAGTGAGGCAGAAGTAATAGGCAGGTTACAGGCATCTGACCTTATTTTATCTCTGGTTGTGTGTGCGCGTGGGATCTGAGAAATGAATTTTCTGACCCTGGGCTTTTTGAAAAGAGGGAGTAGAAACTGAATCAGTGAATCTTTTAGATTCCGTTCAGCTGTGAGTGTCTATGAAAAACAATGGATCAAAATACATTCTGTTTCATGAAGTCAAAACCTGCACACAGAAACACACACACATATGCACACACAAACACATACACATACACACATACATGCATACGCACATGCACATGAACTTTAAGTGGTTTATAATGTTTCCAGCTGTATCTGCAACACTTAGACTATTGCCTGGCAACTGAGTCAATGCTTAGTAAGTATTAATTGAATTATGGAATTAGGAAACATAAAAAGGCTTATTAAACTATGTGTTAATATAAAACTCTTGCTGACAATACAGCCACAGATGATACCCTCAACTCTATGTTCTCAGGCGCCATGTATGCGTCAGGTTAACTGTTGGATGCTTGCCACTGCTGCTAAGCAGCCTCTCACTTGAGTTTTGTTCTGCGTGTTTATGTTACACACGATGAATAGGGGACAGAAGTGAATTAAAAGTCCTGTTAGAGGACTGGATGGAAAAGCATAAGAAGGAGAACAAAGGGCCACCATGGCACCAGGACAGCCCAAGACAGTATGGTTTGGATAGTATGACTCTAATATAGGGGAGGATGCCAACATTAGAAGAGGGTGTGTGTAAACCTTGAATGTCTAATCGACATGTTTTTATGTTTCTTCAAGCAACAGGGAGCAATTGGAGCCTCTGTTGTCCTCAGTTTCTTTGAATTAATATTTTGGGAGAGGGGGGAGTGAAGTAAATATAAGATAAAATTTGCCATGTCAAACATGTGAAGTGTCCAGTGCACCAACACTTAAGTACATGCTCACTGTTCTATGACTATCACTGTCATCCATCTTGAGAAACATCTTCATCTTCCTACGTGAAAAATCTGTAGCCATTAAACAGTGCATGGAAAGCTGGGAACATTGATGGCATGGAAACTGCACTTTATAAATAGTGGAGAGTCAGAAGTGCTCCATGACCAGAGCAACATCACAGGGAAGAACAGTTTACTTATGATGTCATATTGTGAGTTCGAAAACAGTACCAGGAACAGAAGAGGTAATTGTAACATAGGCCTGAACAAAACAATGAGCAGTAGCTGTGAGTCTTTTTCCTCATTATTATTAGCTCTTACTGTGGGCTTTGACATTAAACAAATTGCTTCCTATTATTTTATTTATTATTCAAGACGGGTCTGTGGGATTATGATCATGTTGTAGATAAGGGTTTCAATGTGGGAAGGATTATGGGATTTTTTTCCACTCACACAGATGGTATTTCAACTTAGCCTGAGTTCCTCGTTGTTATACCACACTGAAAAAATTATCATGTATTTTTTTAAGCCAAAAAAGAAAGAAAAAAAAAAGAAAGAAAAAAAGAGAAGAAAAAAATCAGATGGTAGACTATTTCATCAGCTATGCAGCACAGTCCCCTAGTGTGACAGGAGATACTCTGCTCTTTTACCACAGAGGTCACAGAAGTTTGTGACCAACTCAAGGCTGTCATGTTTGAATTCGTTGCAATGTCTTTCTTAGAACCTAGATGCCCACTTTATTGTGGTCTTCCTTAAAGGAACAATGTTGGTGATATTTTCTGATGTGTATTTCTCTATTAAGTGTACTGTATTTGCCTTCATTATTCCCTAAGCAGATCTTCCATGTAACCCAAAGGCTGATTTCTGTTCAGACAGGCACCTTAACGAGGGGAGGCTTGGATCCTTGGGGAGTTGTACCCTGTGACCAGAATGGGTGAGTACTCTGAACTAATCACTCTGTGATGGCTGTGACTTTTGTCTTCCCAGAGCCTCACATTTACCCTCTAATCTACTGATGAGGACACATTGGACTTTGGCTTTGCTAAGCAATGACTGCCGAAGTCTGATCAGTTTATTTCTCCTCTTAGAATTTCCCAGGCCTCTCTGAACATGCATATTAGCCTGCAGCTCATCCCAGTCTCACCCACAAACTGAGGAGGTGAGGGGGGAGTTTGCACACACTGCCCAACATGAACTTTGCTTTAAGCCTATTTTCCAGAGACGTGACATTGCTATAGTCAGTCAGTAGTAGATCTAGACAGTACAAGGACACTGTCCTTCATGGAGGTGGCATAGTAGGAAAGGGTGTATTGCTGACTCTGTTTCCGGATTTTCAGGAAGAGGGATGCTATGGAACAGTAGCTGGTGTACTCTTTTTTCCTTAGTACTCTGATTCTGGGAAACTTATTTTCTGCCTGCCAGAGTCTGCTCATCAGGAAAAGAGTCCTTTGCATTGTGGGTCCAGGTTAAGGGTGGGATGGTAGGGTAGGGGGGCTGATGGAGGTGAAAGGTATCCGTGGCCTGTGGTGTTGGCAGTTTTCAATTTGCTGTCTTAGAGATTTGTAAACCTGGCCCTCTTGTGGCCACATCTGAGTTTGCTTTCCACCGGTGGTCAGGACAGGAAGTGTGGTTGGTGCATGTGGCACAATTCTGTTTGAAAAACAAAGGCATTTCCTTGACACTTGAGCCACAAAGTATTTCATGCATACAAGGCTGATTGAGGTTCTTTTTGTAATTAAATATTTGAATTCATTCATTCATTCATTCATGCATGTTGACCGTATGTGCCTCCCTCCTTGACTTCTCCCTACCTATATGTCCTTGTCTGCCCACCCAACTTTGTACTCTGTTTTTTTCTTTTCAAATGCATCAAGTCTGATTTGTGACTGTAGTTCTTAAATTATGCAGATGACATACATATTCATAAAGGATTTTTTTTTTAGGTTGTGCATAGTGGGGTCTTTTAACTTTGGCTATTGAGGAGGATATTGAGTAGCCTAGAGGCCTGCCTGGGCTACCAAGCTTGTTCAAAATCTGAAAGATGCTAACATGAGAGGAGGGAGGGCAAGTAGATTCTGATTGGTTGTAAGCCACAGCGCTTGCCTCTTCATAGGAGGAAACTACTGTCATTCAAATATTCGATGATGTGACAGGTGTTTTTCCCCCACCCAATTATTGTGCTACGCATTTGGTAAGAAGCTGCCTGACATGGCTGAAGAGGACCTTCTTCTAGTGGGGCCAAGGATGAACTCAATGACTTACTTTCAATTAATAAATGAAACTCATGTACAACATTGGAGTTTTATTTCCATTGATTGTAGATAAAGTCACTTCCTGTGGGAAAGAATGAAGAAAATGGTGGCAATATGGACCCAAGATGCCAGGGTTGAGGAGGTCCAAGATGCACAGGTCCCTTTCCAAAGATAACCTGTGAAGTTTCTAAGAATGAAACCATTTGTTCATTTACTTATATGTTTACCGAATGTCTACTGTGGACCAATTATCTTATATGTTGGGAGACAAATACAGAAAATATGCCCAGCCCTGTAAGATTGATTGAAGATGGTGTGAATCTAACACACCTGGAGTTTTTCGACAATTTGAAGAGCGATGATTTAGTCACTGGGATATGAGCAGACCTCAGAGCAAAGGGTGGTCCTTCTAGTCATTTCCACCTGTGTGGATTAAATAAGTCTGGGAAGAATTAAGGCAAAGTAGGAAAGGGAGCGTGAGACAGCCTCTGAGCCGTTCTAGTATTCCTGAACTAAAGGGAAGGCTTGCTAACATACTGTTGTCCTGTGGAGACTAGGGGAAGTGCAGCAGTGCACATTAAGTCAAAGACCTCAAGAAGCTCCATTTTTGGCAAGAGGAGACAGGACTGAATCTTTTTCTCTTTTCTCTCTCAGATTCCAGGCAGTCCACAGCTTTGCCTCAGGCAAAGCTCTGCCCCAGGGGCCACTGTGTGCAGCCATGGCCAGCTGCCACTCTCTGATTCTTCTTGATGGGACCATCCAGGGAGACCCTCTGGACCTGAAAATGTTTGAAGCCACCAAATGGGTAAGTCTCTGACCTTCAGCGAATGCAAAAAAGTTTCCTTAATGCCAGCACAACACAGGCAATATCATAGCCCTTTAATACTCGACAAATGTGGGGTTTCAAATATGGCACAGAGGGAAAACTAGCCTGGCCTTCTGATTGGAACAGCATGTATGTTGTAGGTTTGCTGGGGGATTAAATGAGACTGTGCCATAAAAATCCTTAGTATATTTATTAGTGCCAAAGCATTTGGCACCTATTGTAAGTCTAGTAGTTATTTATACAATTATGATTCTATAATTATTTTCTAATTCTATTCTTCTGTGAGCTGGTTTTTGGAATTTTCTAGAGTTAATTTGACAAGGTGGTGGTATGTGAATTATCATGATTGCACCTTTTTATAATATATGCATAGATCAAAGAGCACATCACAGTATAACCTGTAAATATACACAATTGTTACTTCTCATTAAGCATGCTTTTAATACCAGCACTTGGGAGGCAGAGGCAGGTAGATTTCTGCATTCGAGTCCAGCCTAGTCTACAAAGTGAGTTCCAGGATAGCCAGGGCTATACAGAGAAACCCTGTCTAGAAAAAAACAAAAACAAAACAAACAAAAAACAAAAACAAAAACAAAAGGCAAAGATTAGGAAACACAGTTTTTCACAGTCCTTAGGACAAGTGGGAGATCCACCGCAATCAAGAATTTTATTCTACTTTATTGACTAGTCCTCTAATTTCCAAGACTGAGCAGAATTCATTCCAGAATTTTCCCTGAGATTCTAAATTAGTTCCAAGAGCAGGTGCTCCTGTGGTATATAGGAACCTGCTTCTTTCTCTTCTGGTTTCAGCTCTGCCCTGATTCTCAACCTCATGAGGTCTTTCTGTGTGTTGGGGCCTTAGCTCTCATGGCTGTGGCATGAGGGGATCAAACCAGTACAGTGACAGCCATATAAAAAGGACAAAAGAGTGCTAATCTGTTCTCAGAAGAACCTTATCCTTATTCGGGGATGGCCTTTAAGAACCCTCTCTCTGGAATTACTGTGGCTGCGGGCAAAGCAGGGAGGAGGAGGAAACATGATTTGAGCTTCTTCTCTGCAGCTAACCTCTCCATGGATGTGAGCAGCTCAGGCCCTGGGAACAGTGTGAGCACCTCTGGAGAGATGTCTCTGTGGGTCCACCCTCCTTTAACGGATATGATTGCTTTGCAGTCTCTTGTCCACTCTGGAATATTGCTTCTGTGCCTCTAAGTAGAGGTTACAGTTTCCTTCCTAAGATTGTAAATTTTTTTTTGTCAGCCACCCAATTAGATGATTACAAAGGACTTTAATATCTTTAGGTAGAAAGTTTCCTTGCCTATAATTTAGAGCCATTATTACCGTGGTTCCTAGACAGAAATCATGCATATTGCAAAAATATATTCTGCTCAGTCCACTTTAGACAGATAGGGAACAGCAGGATCAACAGTGACTCTGGGGAAAGAAAGGCTGCGAGTTGCCTGCTCCACACAAAACAAGCCTGGAGATTCATACTCAACATTTGCAAGTTAAGCTCTTCAGAAACAGAGAACGAACCTTTATGCAGCAATTCCAACAGCGAAAGCCAGATAAATTGCATGAATAATTCAGGAGTGCGTGTCCTTCAAGCTCTACCCCTCTCAGTGCGGCCTGCCTTTTGCTTCTTGGAGTAGAAGAAGCCGGATGCACCAGTCTAGCAGCACAGAAGGAATCCTGTCAATATACTGAGGTGGTCAAGGGGGTCTTTGCAAGAGGGAGGCGCAAACTTACTATCAGTGTGTGAATAAACAGACCCCATACAGTGAACTCTCTCCTTTGCGAAACAGGAAATGACTGTTTCTGGCGATGATTTCCACATCAAGGAAATGCTGGCACACACCATGGTAGTGAAGCCTACAGACATGGTGGGCCAGGTAAGCCACACATGCTGCTCTTCCCATAGCATCCAAGCCAGGGGAAACTGTGCCCTGACTATGGAGTTGGAAAGCACATGGATGTGTGTTGAACTGATGATGTAAAAATGTATTATATTTCTCCTGTATCTGGTAAAACAGAGACTGATGGGGGAGGCAGTTAGCTCCCACAATCGCTCTTCCCGTACGTGCCTCTCCATTTCTGGTCCATCAACCAGGTCCCAGTGGAAGGACTCGCCATTGTCCATCAGTTCCCGTTCTCATCAGCACTGCAGAGGATGACTGTCATCGTCCAGGAGCTGGGAGGTGGCCGACTGGCGTTCATGAAAGGTGCACCAGAGAGAGTGGCCAGCTTTTGCCAACCTGACACAGGTTGGTTAGCCAATGGGTGTGGGATACAAATGTGCCATAGACACTTTTTGTTTCCAGCCAAAGTTGTCCCCACAATACAAGATCCAGTGGCTGGCTGACATCACTTACCATTACTATTCCAAGCTCAATACCAAAATCAAGTTTAAAAATTTCCCTTTCTGTATTTCCCAGTCTCCCATCTTGGATAATCCCCACCCCACACTCCAATCCTCCAGTCCCTCATCCCCGATTCCTTCCTTATGACTGTACTGCTATGTCCTGCCTTTTTTTTTTTTTCATCTGATTGCTTTCAACAGCCTCCACCAGAGTTCAAATTCCTTTGAGATCACAGAGAAGTTCCCCATGATCTGAGCCCCCTATTAAATATCCCTTCCTGCTTTGTCCCTCACGTCTTGGGCTCCTCTGAGCTGTCTTAGCCCCCCCCCCCCATGTCTGAGCACATCTGATTCCTCAGCCAGATAGCACTTTCCTTCCCCCACCCTGCCTACCGCCCCCCAGTTAAGTCCGGGAGCCCCCTAAGTACTCTGCATGGCCAATCTTGGTTTTAGCTTTCATGTCAGTGTACTGGTTTTCACTGAAGCAAACAGACATCTGTAGAGCAGAGCTTGATCATATTATACCCATAGTAAGTATTTGGAGAATCAAGAATTCTATATATTCCTTATTCTTAATTTTTCAAGCGTCTCATTTCAGCTTTACTGGATCCTAAGGTATTAACCCCCAATTTTTTTGTTTTCAAGTTCTTTGTGTAGCCCAGGCTGTCCTTGAGCTCGATCTGTAGACCAGGCTGGCCTCAAACTCAGAGAGATCTGCTTACCTTTGCCTCCCAAGTGCTAGGGTTAAAGGCGTGAACAGCCACCACCCTGGCTTTATGCAACTTTGTAAAAGTGTTTTCTTGAGTCAGAGTTATATTGTGAAGGGTCTCTACCCATGCTAGCTATGTAAACATTGTGTAGTAATACCGTGTTTTTGTTTTTGTTTTTTTTTTAAAAACAGTACCAACTAGCTTCATTAGTGAACTTCAGATTTACACAACACAGGGTTTTCGAGTCATAGCTCTGGCCTACAAGAAGCTGGAAATGGACTGCCCCACAACTACTTTGATGAGGTAAAAGGAGAGGGTCTTCCTGTAGAAGATGGTTTGGAGAAGACAGATGTATCTGACTGGGATAGCAATCAAAGGTCCTGGGTAGGCCCAGAAACACGCCATGTCAGGTTTTGTGTATAGGCATCTCTGAATATGGCGAGTAAGGAGTCGTGCTGCCTGGCCCAAATCACAAAGCTGATGTGAACACTGTCAGAATATATGAAAAGAAGCTGTACAGCATGTAAAACATAAGGTGACCTTAGGGTTTAGTGAAACCAGTTATGTGGAAATAACCAGTGTTTTAGAGCTTGAAACTGGGGTCCTGATATATAAATTGGTTAGAAATAATAAAATATGTTTGCTTAGAAAAAAAGCCTTTTTAATAAGAAATACACAGCTAATGAAACAACAAACATCAATTGTGGTTATGAAATCTAGGTAATGTTTACAGAGAAATGGGAAAACCTTCCAAGAGGTCATGCTGGACAAAGTTTTGTTGTGTGTAAATTAAAATGAGGGTTCGTAGTTGTGTGCCGCAGCAATGGCAGTTCCACTTTGATTGGTGTGATTGTGGTTGCTTTTCTGCCATTTGGGAGCATCCTGTTAATTTGGTCTTAGATGACATCTCTAGGTTTTTGTTTTGTTTTGTTTTTGTCAGTCACTACTATTTATGCTTTTGTAGGGTTAATCAAGCCTCATTTCGTTTTTTAGAGTCCCATGCACTCATTTTCAAATTCATCTGATGCAGCAGTCTTTAGTTGTGACTGTATTTTCACCTCTTCCCTTAGCATCTTAGAATTTATATGTGCTATTATCTGTGCATATTATCTGCAAAAATCCCCCTGCATAGGAGTTAAAAGGAAGAAGGAAACAGTTTAGTATAAAAATAGTAGGTTAATAAATTTTTAGCAGATGCCAGTAAAACAAAGGGAACAGGTTGGGGGCTTGGGAGATGGCTCAGCTGGGAAAGAACTTGGCTTGCAAGTACAAGGACCAGAGTCCAATCTCAGAAATCACTAGAAATGTGAGGCTTCGTCGTTTGTGCTTATGGTCACACTGATTGAGAGGCACAGAGGGCATCCCTGGCTTGATTGGCTGGCTAGCCTAGCCTAGGTGGAGAGCTCTAGGATAGTCCTCTTTATGCACACACACACACACACACACACACACACACAACACACACACACACACTATGAGTACATATTTTTCTTCCCCAGTGAACACACACACATACACACCATATACACACACACCATGACTACATATTCCTCTTTACCAGGGAACACACATACCATACATCCACCCCCCCACACATACACACACCCCATACAAAACACAACCACATACACATAAGTCTACACACACCTCTTACACACATACTCACACACATATACCCTCACACAATACTCATATACACATACTCTCTCTCTCATACACACACACACCATACACACCCTCTCCCATATACACACTATTCACACATACATACACATTCACACACACACTCTTACACACACAACTCTCCCACACATGTACATACACATATACATGCACCTCATATACACACCCCACATACACACACACACAACACACTCACACACATTCACACACACATTCACACCACACACACACACACACACACACACACACACACACACACACACTCACTGAACAGTTGTTCAACCTGAGAGTAGATACCATGAGGCTACAGTGGCTTCCTGCTATGTAATATGTGCTGCATAATGCAGCCAGCCTCAATGTCTCACACGGTCTCACTGCAAGGAAGGCAGCTCAGTGACATCATTAACAATGCCTGGGAAATTTTAAAATGGAAAGAGTACAACCTCTTCTCATTTTGCATACTTGCAGTATCCCTGCAAAATTGAGGAGCTGCAAAAAATACTTTATGTTTATATGAAAAGCATTGCTAGGGGAACTATACTAGTAGCATTTTTTATTGTTGTTTAATGAAACAATCCTAACTATAGAGTGCTAATACATACATTAACAGCAGGATAATGAAGTAATATAAACAGCACATGAGCTGGTGACTTACAAAGTCCATGAATATCCAATCAAATATTCAAAGAGTGTGAGGGGTGAGCCATGATTCTTTGTGCATTTGTCATGGCAGACAATCCTGCATACTTGCAAAGATTTTTTCCCCCTAAAATATTATGTAGAGTCACTTCTGTCCATGCTGAGAAGGACTGATGTGACCAACCCTCTGAGATTTGGTTTGGGACAGATGAGGCCCAGAGGGAGAGTGGTGTGTGGATAGTCACCGAGTGTCACGTTTGCAGGAGGAGTATTGGACTGATGCCCTAATTAGCCAACTTAGTGAGACCTCCTGAAGTTTGGCTATTTCAGGTCTGAAGATTGTGATCTGGTGAACTCAGTTCTAGGTCTTTGAGGTCAGAATTAAAAGTGGACCTTGAGAATAGATGTCACAATCTGAAATAGAGATACTTTGGGTCAAGGAAGGGTTACACAGAATTGGGCTTTCAGGGCTGCTTCTGCTTGTTACCCAGTATGAGGTGTGCACATTTACAAGCTGTAAATTCTCAGTTTGGGACTAGTAGATGTACCAAGCCCTTCCCAGTGGAGGAAGTTGGAGACTTGGGAATGGTGAGAGCTGTGGTCAGCAGGAGAGTGCTTGCCTTTGTTAAAGTCATTGGCATCTAAATCCTAATCTTGCAAAATCTAGTAAGGTTCTGAACACAAATCGACAAATAGGAGTTTGTCTTCGGTTCTGTATTTAGCTCTCCCACTTCAAACCACATCACCACCATGGGGACTCATAGCTAAACTAATTGCTCTATCCTTTGGCTATTTCATCTCTGAATATTAAGATCTGATCAGCTCAGCTCAGGTTGCTGAAGTCAGTTTGGAAGTGGACCTTGAGAATAGCTGTCACAATCTGAACTAGACCTACTTGAGGCCAGGTGGGCATGGTGCTGATACTGATACTGACCAAGACAGAAATTCCAGAACATTCTCTCTTTCTTCTTCTTCTTCTTCTTCTTCTTCTTCTTCTTCTTCTTCTTCTTCTTCTTCTTCTT
>NW_022196894.1:26970717-26983718 GCF_008632895.1 Mastomys coucha | reverse complement strand
TCTCTCTCTCTCTCTCTGGGTGGATGGGTGTGTTTTGTGTGTGTTTACACATGTCTCTATGTCTCTGTCTGAGTATATTTTCTGACAGTACTTCTAGCATTGATATAAAAGTCTTATTGAAGTTTTTGCCCTGCTTTATACATATTTCTTTAAAGGTCATAGAATTTTTAAGAAATAAAGAGGTTGTCTCAGGACTAACAACCATCTGTATTATACTCACTAGTCTTTATTAGCGTAGATGCTGCAGGAGACACAATGTGAGTTCAAGAACCAGGAAAACAGCATATTACTCCACACTGCAGGGTCGTGGGAGACTATTCCTTTTCACTTTTTGGCTCAGATTTAATATGCTTGAAGGGAAGAGGGAAGGGATTTGGGAGATAGAAACTCTGAGAGCCAAAGACGTAGTAGAACGCCACGCAGGGAGATCCATTTCCTCCAGGTCACGCACCAGGCAGCAGTGTGCTGAGATCGGAACTGTGGTGTCCCGATTATATCAGTCATTGAGCTCTGTGTTCCCACAAGTCGGAGGAGCTGGAAATGGGTGTTCTACGATGTCCCAGGGTGTTTAAACTTTCAGCTATTTTCTTGCCTAATGTAATTTATTAGTGTCTCATGTCATATAATCTCTGAAAATATCTAAGTCCTGTGGCTGAAGCGTGAGGCCAGAGAAAGACTGTAAAACTCTAACCAGGAATCAGTTAAGTTACCCTTGAAGGGAGGTTCAAATATCTCCTTCATAAAGACTCTAATAACTCTAGCCAAAAATGCCTGCCCCTCCTTTGACTCCACAGACCTCAAGATTTTGTGTCTGCCATTGTAAAATTCCCAGTTTTGCGTATGAAGGAGGCGGTCATGTCTAATCTTTTCCTCCTCTTTAAATGTGAAATCTTGGAGTTGGAGCTCCTGCAGCCTCTACAGAGTTTCTCTTCCTTTTCCTTACCTAGAAGGTGCTCAACAGATACTGATGAGTCTAACATGCTGTCTAGTCCTAGTGAGAAACCAGAATGAGCAAATGACTTTTTCTTCACAGTATGGCCAAACGTGATGGAAAGCAGGCATCCAAGTGTGCTGAGTGGGTGGTGCTTGCTGAGGGCTTCTGGCACGTGGGCATCTCGTGGGCATTAATGAGTAGAATCTTGGATCACCTGGGCTTCCCGTCAGGAAATAGAGGCTGATCAATAAGCCAATACTGAAAGGCATGGATAAATAAGGGAGAACCAGCTACCCAGGGCAGAAGTACGATGTGGAGAGTGCAGTCGTTCCCCTTTGGAGAAGCCTTAGAGTCAGGCAGCATGATATGGGACTCAGGACATAGGCAGGATTTCTGTGGCAGATCCTGAAAACGAATGTTTGCCATGAAATAAGAAAATCTCCAACAGTCTGGAGCGGAAGTCTGGACGTGATTAATTGCAGAGCATATCCACGGTGAGTGGTTCATGTGGAGCCAAGGCGAAAAGTTGATGCATAGCTTGGCAACTGATCATAAGGGAACTTAAAATACTGTACTGAGTTAGTGAGAACGCCATTCTCCCAGATCTGGTCTGAGAAGAGGAGCTGAAGCTCTCCGCTTCCTGCCACCTAGTGGAGGGATTCATAACATTCTAGGAGCGTCTCTACCAATGCTGTGCCCCTTGCATGAGGGCTTGAGTTGGTGCTGTTTTAATCTGCATTTCAGCATGAATTAGGCAGTGCTGGGATCTTGTTTCTGTATCTGCATCTAAATAGTAGAACTGTAGGAATGCTCGTCTCTAATCCCCAGTGCATTCCCCATACTTGGTCCTGTAGGATATTCTTGCAGATGCTTTCATGGTGCCCTCCATGAAGTGCAGGAGCATTCTACACAGAAGAACAGAGCTTCCAAATGAGAAAAAAGTGAGGGTACAGATTGGTCTTAGGAAAGGACTCATTTATTTATCTATACCATACCTTATGGGGTTAAAAATGATACCAGTATAACCTTAGTTTTTGGAGAGACTGGTATTTTGTTTTATTTTTCTTGTTTCTTACTTTGTCTCCCCTCTGTGGTAGATAGATGAGGGGATGAAGATCATCTGAGCCCGCACAGAGGCCCCAGCAGTCATGAACTAATTCTCTGCAAAGGTCAAAGCCAACTTTAGTCTTATAAGTACTTCCTCTTGGTTCAGTTAGGTTAAGTACTGCAGCCCTGACTCCACCTGTTCCCTGGCAGGATTGTTTGTGGCTGGGGAGCAGTGTTGGAGAGGGGATGGGGATGCAGGGTGGTGAGGGTGGGGCAATGCTATGGGGAACCCTGCCATTTTGCTATCATTACTGTAAAAAAAATAAAAAAAGCCTCCCGTGCTTTTCTGTTGAATCAGGGAGAAGGTGGAATCAGACCTGATATTTCTGGGATTGCTGATCTTGGAGAATCGATTGAAGGAAGAGACAAAGTCTGTGTTAGAAGAACTCATTTCTGCCAGGATACGGACTGTAATGATTACAGGTAGAGCCGCACAGTAGATATGGACTGTAATGATCACAGGTAGAGTCGCACAGTAGATATGGACTGTAATGATCACAGGTAGAGCCGCACAGTAGATATGGACTCTAATGATCACAGGTAGAGTCGCACAGTAGATATGGACTGTAATGATCACAGGTAGAGCCGCACAGTAGATATGGACTCTAATGATCACAGGTAGAGCCGCCCAGTAGATACGGACTGTAATGATCACAGGTAGAGCTGCACAGTATATCATGGAAACAGGAGCACCTTGGAGACGCACAGGGTGGGATCACTTAACAAATATCGTACCCATGTCAAGGCTTCATTCTAGGCTGGTGGCAGCAAAAGGGCAAGCTACTCATCAAGAGCCCATCCCATGAGGCAAGAGACAACCAAGTAGTCAAATAGTGTAACACATGTTTTGAGATCTACAAATTGGAATAGTCCGAGGGCTGGCATGGTGATCCATGCCATTACTTGAGAGTCTGAAGAAAGAGACTTTCCACCTGTTTAAGGCTAGCCATGAGGACGTAGTGAGTTTGGGGGCAGATTGAAATGCAGAATGAGACCTTGTCTAAGAAAAAAGAAAGAAAAGAAATCAAAACCAACCAACCAACCAACCGAACAACAACAAATACCCAGGGGCTGGAAAGATGGCTCAGCACTTAAGACCCTTGTTGCTCTTCCAAAGGTCTATGGTTGAGTTCCAGTACCCAGAAGCTCACAGCCATGAGTAACTCCAGCTTTTGGGGATCTAATTCTCTTGACCTCCACAGGCACTTGACATGCATATGACATACACACAGGTAAATCCTCATATACATAAAATAAAATACAATTATAAAAAATCAAAACAAAAAATTAAAAAAACCCACATAACAAAACAAGCCCCTCCACCCAATCCCAAATAGGGCAGTCTGGTCAGGGGCGTCTGACCATCTACTCTCTACAAGGCGCTTAGGAGAAACCTCTCTGATTGCTGGCATTTGAAATAAGAGCTGAATAACAAGAAGATATGAGCCATGCAAAGATGATGATTTTTATTGTCAAGTATTAGAAGGAGAAGTATCTGAGTCAGTGCGGTCTATAAACTATGCTGACAGCCCATTAGTAAATGGAATCTCTAGTTCTGGACATAACACATTGGCATCTTGACTCTAATGTGAAGCTTCAGATCTCATAAACAAGGGGTTGGAGAGGAAGAAGCACTCCAGGGAAATACATGTCATTACTTAATAAACATAACTTGGGATATTCAATGAGAAAGATACTACAGGTGAATAACATATTTCATAATTTATATTTCAAGTGTCTTGCTCTCTCCTACTGTGCTTTAAGCTCCATTGCTTGTGTGATTGACACACATCCTTTCCAAAGCTCTCACCCCCTTGTGCACCTCCTGAGTGGAAGGTGAGAGCTGGGGACTCTGGAGTCCTTCTGTTTTCCTCCATACTTATCCACTCCATGCTTCTCGATCCCACAATCAACAGCACAGTGTATGCTTTCTTCTTTTCTACTCTCCAGTCGGACTTCTAGGTCTTCCTGGGATAGTTTAGTAGCCCTCACTATTTCGAACATCATTAGCACTTACATTGCATGTGGTCTCAGTTAGGGTTTAATGCTGATAGTCAAGTTGGAGAGGAAAGTGTTTATTTGGCTTATACTTCCATACCAAGGTTCATCACTGAAGGAAGTCAGGACAGGAACCTGGAGGCAGGAGCTGATGCAGCAGCCGTGAAGAAGTGCTGTTTACCAGCTTGCTCTCAATGACTTGCTAAGCCTGCTTTTTTAAAGAATATACAGGACCACTAGCTCATGGATGGCACTACCTACATTGGGCCGAGCCCTTCCCCATCAGTCATTGGCTCGCCTACAGCCTCATTGATCTCATGGAGGCATTTTCTTAATTGAGGTTCCCTTGTCTCACAGGGCTTCAGCTTGTGCCAAGTTGACGTGAGAGTGTCCAGTGCACACAAGTTCACAGTCTATCTGCAGCCTTTTTTTTGGGGGGGGGGTGTTATATGAATAAGAGCTGTTCACCCTCCAGTTCTGTCTTTAGTCCCTCTTTTCCCTGTGTTGGAAATTCTGCTCTGCCCTTTGAGTATTTTTCATTTCATCTTTATAGTTCTCAGAGGACACAATGCTTTCTGACTTCTCACATGTCCTTGTAACAATTCTCTTTGTCTTCATAGGGGCAGATAGGTTTATTTTTCCCCCCAGTGGTCTGTGAGTGAATGGTGTTTTTGTCTTTTGAGTCTGGTATTATTAAACACGGTGCCAGCACCTTATAAGAAGCACACCCTTCACCTACACATAATATTTCTTCTTTAACTTTGGAACTTAGAAATGTTAACTGAGTGTACTCATATATTTTTCTTCTCCTTTTCCTCTAGTTCAGTCTGGAACAGAATGCTTTTAATATGCTTTTCTTCCTGTGAAGAAAATATTCTCCATTGTTCATTTAATTATTGCCTTTGTTCTCTTTTCATTATATTTTTACCCTGGATTTCTATTTTTCACATGACAGGTTATTACAGGTCTGCGACAGCCTCCTGGATTCGTTCTCTCACTCTCTTACCTAGTTTTTTAAACAATTGCTGTACTTTTATAATCTTGCCCTCTTCTTTAAGGCTTGAGGAGGAGGTCACCTAGCTTCTCCAAATCGTGGTATCGTTCTCAGTAATGAACAAGGATCATTCTCTCCTTCAGATCACTGGTTGAGTTGAGAAGTGCTTTGAGTGTGTCTTCATATGGATGTGGGGTTAGACACCCCCCCACACACACACACACATACTCTGGGCCTTGCTCTTGTACAGACAGACACCTTCACTCCAGACCTCTCCCTGGTGCAGACAGACACCCCAACTCCAGGCACCTCTACAGTGTTTGAGTTTCCCTCCTGTTTTTAGTCTTGACCACTCCAACCTCACCTGTCTCCAGCAGTTGCTGCCTGGCCAGTCCTATGCTCTCTTTCATTGTTTCCTAAGCAGCTCTTGTGACCCCTAGATTGCTACAGGTTTTGCAGTTTACTTGCCACATCTGGGCTATTCATCCTACTCAGCAGGTCTTCTTTAGTCTTCCTGATTTTTATGACAAGTCTGCAGTCATTTTGAGCATTATATACAGTGTGCTATGTGTTAGTTTTCTCTAATAGCCTTTTTCTTTTATCTTGGACTTTCTGCTGTGATTATCATATGTCTGAGGGTGGTTCTCATTGAGTTTAACCTATTTGGGCTTCTCTGGGATGCTTGGAATTCACAAATTAAAATCTCTTACAGGCTTTGGGGAATTTTCTTCACACACACACACAGACACACACACACACACACGAACACACACACACAAGTTTCAATCTCTTTATCCTCTCCTTAGTCTCTACTGACAAGAATGGAAGTTCTTTTAATGACCCAAGCCTCTGTTCATTTAAAACAGTGCTCTTTGTTCTCCTGAGTACATTTAGTTTATTTTAAAATATTTAGTGAATAAAAAATTCCAAGTGTTATATTTTTCATTTCTAAGTTATCTATTACAACCATATATATTAATTGGCTGACTCTGTTTGTTTTTATAAATGTTAACTATGACCATGTTAAGAAGGCTTATAATAACTTCTTTTTAAATTTTCATTTATTGTTATATTGTGTGTATTATGTGTGTGCTACGGCACATGTATAGAGATCAGAGGACACATCTGTGAGGTCTATTCTGTCTTTCCACATTTATGAGGGTTCTATGCCTAGAACTCAAGTAGTAATAGTTTCTTAAGACCACTATCTGGGGCTGGAGAGATGGCTCAGCGGTTAAGAGCACTGACTGCTCTTCTTAGAGGTCATGAGTTCAATTCCCAGCAACCACATGCTGTCTCACAACCATCTGTAATGAGATCTGGTGCTCTCTTCTGGTGTGTCGGATGACAGCTACAGTGTACTCATTAAAATAAATAAATAAATAAATGAATCTTTTTAAAACAGACCACTATCTGATCATTTCAACACATGAATCAATTGATGATTGGCAGTGTTGCTGTTGATTGTTTTGTTTTTTTTTTTATATAATGTATTCTTAAGTTTTTTTTAAAAGATTTATTTATTTTATGCATATGAGGACACACTGTAGCTGTACAGATAGTTGTGAACCTTCATCTGGTTGTTGGGAATTGACTTTTAGGACCTCTGCTTGCTCTGGTCGGCCCCACTCACTCCGGTAGACCGCATTCACTCAGTCCCTATTTTCTCCAGCCTAAAGATTTACTTATTATTATAAAATAATAAAAATAAAATATACTGTAGCTGTCTTCAGACGCACCAGAATAGGGAGTCAGATCTCATTACAGGTGGTTGTGAGCCACCATGTAGTTGCTGGGATTTGAACTCAGGACCTTCGAAAGAACAGTCAGTGCTCTTACCCGCTGAATCATCTCACTAGCCCAATTGCTTTTTGTTTTTGTTTTTGTTCTTTTTGTTTTTTAAACATCAACAGTTGACCAGGTTTGTTGTTACTGAGCATACCAAATGTTGATCCTGCTAATAATACCTAGGGCAGAATGTTCAGTTCCCCCAACTTCTGTCTGTCCTGGAACTCAGAGATCTTCCTGCTTCTGCCTCTGGAGTGGGACTAAAGGTGTGCACTATTACCACCCAGATTCAGTCTTTTCTTGTTTTAGTCAATAATTAGTTGTCAGTTCTGTTTTCTGGATTATAAGTTGTAGTTTCAGTATTAGCTTAAATTTGAAGCGTTTTGCTAGTTTCGTCTACTTCTCTCAAGTGTTTAGGCATTACTATGGCAAATGGCAGGGGAGCGATATGTCATAGTTTAGTTCTTAAACTCATGTTTTTCTACTGACCTGCTCCACATGTATAGAGCCTGGGACTTAACACTGTTCAAACAGTCAATTAGCTCTCTTCTGCAGCTTTTGTCTTCCCATGGTTTTCCTGATAGTCTACACTCTCAGAGAACCCTCCACCTCCTTTTTTACTTGCTCTAGGGCGAAACACTGTGTTTCTCTTGGTTGTAGCTGCCTGAACAGTTTAGGGTACATTCTAGGACACATACTCAAGCCACACATTTCAGAGGAGAGAGGTAAACATTGAGAAATCCGTCCCTTGTTAGCTCGCTTCTCCAGTCTCATCCCTTCCACAGTCTGCCTGCTTTTGTTGACTTTCTGAAGTCCTTGGGTGATTGCTCTGTGGCTATTGTTTGGTTTTCAGTTGTAATTACTTGGGGAGATAGATGGTAGTGGACTCACTCTATTTCTACTAGAAGAGACACTGGGTATGATATTAAGCCAAACAAACAAAACCAAAAAAAAAAAAAAAAAAAAAAAAAAAAAAAAAAAAAAAAAAAAAAAAAAAAAAAAAAAAAAAAAAAAAAAAAGAAAAGAAAGAAAGGCTTCCTACACATTTATAAAGATTGTAATCAATGGCAAAAAACATTTAAAAATTTCCTTCCTGCTTGCTGACAAAAATATCCCAGTAAGTTATAAAGTAACATGATGAAAAAGAGTCAGAATCAGAGAAGAGATTATGAAATTCCTGGTCAGGCTGAAGCAACCTTAGTAGTTACCATTATACCTAATACAAGAACGGAACCCTTAGCGAGTTTCTCAAATGCTGTGTGGATTGGTGCATTCTCTTCACCATCGTCTTAGGATGTTCTTTCTTTATTCTAGGTGACAATCTTCAGACTGCAATAACAGTGGCTAGGAAGTCTGGGATGGTTTCCCAAGGCCAGAAAGTCATTCTTGTTGAGGCGAATGAAGCCACCGGTTCTTCATCAGCATCTATCTCTTGGAAATTAGTGGAAGAGAAGAAACCTGGTCCATTTGGGAGTCAGGTATTCCTAACACAAGCACTCTGCTGTATTTTCTGACTCGCCATGCAGTGATGGCCGTAGTTGTGACTAGCTCAAGTTTTGAGGCAACTCCAAGTCAATGAACTTCTCCAGGTGTTTAACAAATAGGAACTCAATTATGCCAGTTTTCCACTCTTCCTACTTCTAAGCTTCAGACTACCTTGGCTTCTGACAGTAATCATTCTTTTATTCTTAGGGAGCCTTTGGCTTCTTATTAGAAAGAACACAGTAAGCAGAGCTGTGACTTTAACTTCCCACACTTCCCCTTGCCTGGCAGCCACCCCACTGGATTCAAAGGGGACTTAGGTCACTTGGACAACCACCTATGTGCACTAGGTAATCACACTATGTCTTCAAGGTAGGAAAAAATTGTTCATTTATCTCCAGTCTTGTTAGTATTCTACTTCCATTGTGTCCTCATGGAACAATATTAATTCTGTTAGAAAAAGGAGCCCCAACAAGCTCTCACTTCCAGGAGAGAGCTGTTACCTTGTAATGCTCTTGTATCTGACACTTGAAATGTGTGAAGTGTGTACATCTCTGGTTCTTACAGAGATTACATTGAGACGAGAACAGGACATGAATATGAGCTATTCTTATCTGCCAGTGGCTGTGGTGTGTGAAGATCAGTCCAGCAAAGAAGCAGGAGTTCTCTAAGGGATCAGGGCTGGAATGTGACTTTTAAAGAAAGACCCTAGTCTACCTTCAGTCCTTGCTGTCAGATATACTTGTGGTCCTGACCACTCTAGCAATTGGAAGAACATAGAACAGTTGCACCTTGCTTTGCAGGACACCTACATCAACATCAAAAAAGAAGTCCCAGAAAATGGCAGCTACCATTTTGCCCTGAGTGGAAAATCCTTCCATGTTATAAGCCAACATTTCAGCAGCTTATTGCCAAAGGTGAGTTTTAAGAAAACAATGACATTTCTATGCAGATCATGCATATGCCACTCATATAGCATGACCCCTAAAGAGTTTCAATGTTGGAAATGGGTAAAACAAAAACAAAAAGATGTAAAACAAAACCCAAACCTAGCTAGTTCTATATATCAAAAGAGAGGGGATTTTTTTTTTGCAAAGTTACTGTTATTTCCTATTAGATCTGAAAATAATAAACATGAGGAGTGAGCTTTATACCAGCCCTAGGAAATGGCAGTAAGGAGGATTTGGCATTGCACAGCTCTTACCATGTTGCCATGGTGTAGGCACTTTGCAGTTTAGTAAGAGATCAGCAGTGGAACAGAAAGGCAGGAAAAGATAGGAGAGCGCCATTATGTTTGTGGTAGAAGTCCCCTTTTCTGAAGGGGCTAAATGCAAAGCTATTTTTACAAGGAATAAATTCATACTAGGGGGAAGTAAGTCATTTGTAAACCAATAGACTTTGACTATATGCTGAACTGAGTTTACAGCCACAGAGAGCAGGGGGCGCTTTGATGTCATACAGAAGAATTTAAAGTGCAGAGAGGAGAAACCAGTGCAGGATATGATACTCTCAAACCATCCACGTTCCAGGGCTCATTAAGTTTGGGATAGGATCTGAGTTTCAGAATCGGTCAAGTCCAGATAACGTGATTAAAACACAAACAGTCTTTATCTCATCGCCTGGTGATTTTCTGCTAGTTATGAATAAGTTTTCTGGGAAGCACTTGTGTCTTTGCCTTTTCCCGGGTCCTGCTGTATTTCTCTGTTGTAATACCTCAGATTCCATTGGTTCAACTTTCTCTAAAGCTCAACATTTTTCAGGATATATGGCAGAGAAGGCAGTATTCCCCATGGCAGCAGGGTTCAATTGCATAGAGCATTTTTTAAAAAATAAACTAATTTTATAAATACTTATATTTTGATTTCACTGGATTTATTTGACAACAAAAGTCTCAATGTCCATCTTAAAATACAAAGAAGAGGAGGAGGAGGAGAAGGAAGAGAAGGAGGTGGAGGAGGAGTTTCTATGTTTTGTGTGTGCTTACCTGCCATAATAAAACATGTTTCATTTTTTTTTTTATTAACCTGTTGTTGTTGTGGTTGTTGCAGATACTGATCAATGGGACCATCTTTGCAAGAATGTCTCCTGGGCAAAAGTCAAGCCTGGTGGAAGAGTTCCAGAAACTGGAGTAAGTAGTTTTCCCCATGATGAAGTGATGGAGGCCTCAGTAGAGGGGATGGAAAAGGCACAGGGCTCTGTGTAGCTAAGGTGGGGCAGGGGTCCTTACCCAGAGCAGATGACAGTCACTGGGAAACTTAGAAAATTAGCACTATCTGTTCCACGCTTTCCAGGGGCACTGACTTAATTGCTCATATGAGGCTGGAACACTGTTTAAATTTTTATTTTTTATGTATGTTACATGCTGACCACAGCTTCCCCTACCTCCACCCCTCCTAGTTCCCTGCCTACCTTTCCTTTCCCTCAGATCCACTCTTCTTCCATTAGCCCCATGAGGTCTGCTTCATTGATTCTGTGGGCCCTGAACATAGCATTTTCGTAAAGTTCCTAGCACAAGTCATTGTTGCACCCAAAGCTAAGAACTGTCGTAAGAGAACACAGGGTCACAAAAGGGTACAGTGTGAACTGAGACAGGGAGAGTGTGAGCCCAGCCACTGGAGGAACCAGAATTTAGGCTTCATTCTGATAATCTACCATCACAATTATAATTGAGAGGATCATCAAATTCCTCAATATTAAAATATTCTTATGCTAGAGTATCTTCCTATCACATCAGTAGGACACTTCAATACTAAGAGTCTCCTTTTGCAGATGAGATGAGTGTCAGAGTTCAACCTTTTGACAACACATTTGCTTTTAAGAAAAACTCATGGTGGACCATATCAATGTGATCCCCACTCTAACTCCATCTTCCCAATTACATGATTTAGTCGTTAAGGCAGCTTCTCTACTTGGAGAGTCCTGTCATGGTTCAAAACCACGAAGCGATTCACAGTAAACTGGCTACTTATAGCAGTATAAAAACAAAGTATAACACATCCTGTGAGTTCTTGAACTAAGAAACCAACTGTTCATTATGTTAGCCAACAGTTCCAGACAAGAGTATTCACCCAACCGTGAACACCATGCTGAAGCGGACCTCTTCTTTCTTTCTTCAATGCCTGGGCTTGGTGCTTCATGACCACCGGCAGGGTACAGTTCCTCCGAAACCCAGTGCTTATGATTATGACTTTACTAGTCACTTTCCAGACTAACAATTGATGTTAAAAATGGCAAAGTGAGAAGACAAAAACCTAGATCTGGTTTCTTTCTTTCTTTATTTGTTTGTCTTTAAGATTTTATTTATTTTTTTTATTAGATGTTTTCTTTATTTACATCTCCTTTCCCAGGTTCCCCTCCAAAAAAAAAAAAATAAACAAAAACTAAAACAAACCCCTGTTCCCTCCCTCCTCTCCCTGCTTACCACCTCACCCCCTCCTGCTTACTTGCCCTGGCATCCCTCTACACTGGGGCACAGAACCCTCACAGGGCCAAGGGTCTCTCTTCCCACTGATGAACGACTTGGCCATCCTCTGCTATACATATGCTGCTGGAGCCATGAGTCCCACCATGTGTACTCTTTGGTTGGAGTTTTAGTCCATGGGAGCTCTGAGGGTACTAGTTAGTTCATATTGTTGTTCATCCTAAGGGGCTGCAAACCTTTCAGCTCCTTGGGTTGGGCGGTCGTGGTGCACGCCTTTAATCCCAGCACTTGGGAGGCAGAGGCAGGCAGATTTCTGAGTTCAAGGCCAGCCTGGTCTACAGAGTTCCAGGACAGCCAAGGCTACAGAGAAATCCTGTCTTGAAAAACAAACAAACAAACAAACAAAAAAACAAAAACAAAAAAATGAACTTGCATTGGTGGTTCAGTGGTAGATCTGGTTTCTTGATAAAATTATGCAACCTCCCGACTGTGCTGTCTCTTCGCATAGCTGTGATCATTAACATTTTTTTGTGAAGGGGAAACTGTTCTCTAATCGGTGAAGTGCCTATGAGGTGCCCAGTGATGCCCTAGGTTTCTCATCCACTGTGAGAAGTGTGCAGTCACACATTGCTTTGCCCAGTCTCTTAGTGGGAACATCCTTACAATAAAAAGTTTAAACCCTTAAGTAAGGTTGGTTACTTTTTTTTTTAATAAATAATTTTTTTAAAAAGATTTATTTAATATTATAAGTGAGTACACAGGAGAGGGTGTCAGATTTCATTATGGGTGGTTGTGAGCCACCATGTGGTTGCTGGGATTTGAACTCACAACCTTCAGAAGAGCAGTCAGTGCTCTTACCTGCTGAGCCATCTCACCAGCCCCCCCGGTTACTTTTTTTAAAACCAGAGAAATTAGCTTTATGAATAAACCAGCCTTGACCTCTACAACTCAATTCATTTGGTCTTCTTCTTTTAAAGCTACTTTGTAGGTATGTGTGGAGATGGTGCCAATGACTGTGGGGTAAGTAGCTATTGGTGTGGGGCCACAATTTCTCAAAAATACTTGGGATGGATATCTCTTTATGGATGATACCAAGGACTTGGGAAGGTTTTGACCAAAGCTACCAAATGACTCAATGGTTACTAAATGCTAAATAATGTCCAGCTTGGTTCCAGAACCCTTTCCTCCTTGGTGCCATCTCTTTCTGAAATGGCAGGCAAGGTAAAGTCTGGTTTAGATTCTCAGGTTTCCTTGTGGCCAGTCTCTCCCTCCCTCCC
>NW_022196894.1:26968873-26970601 GCF_008632895.1 Mastomys coucha | reverse complement strand
CCCTCTCTCTCCCTCCCTCCCCCTCTCTTTCTCCCTCTCTCCCTCCCCCATCTGTGTGTGTGTGTGTGTGTGTGTGTGTGTGTGTGTACGTAGGCAATAAACAGACTCTTTGCTTTTAGGCTCTGAAGATGGCTCATGTTGGCATCTCTTTATCAGAGCAGGAGGCATCGGTGGCCTCTCCTTTCACTTCCAAAACTCCAAACATCGAATGTGTGCCGCATCTCATCAAGTAAGAAGTTGTATTCCCCGGTACTAGATTCTTTTTTGACTTTTGGGTGCAGATAATATTATTCTTCTGAGGAAAAGCAGAAGATCTGTGTGTAGAGAGGGTGCTTTCTGTGAAAATATAAACATTCTCCTCCCTAATGGATTCCAAAAGAGTTGTAAATAATCTGGGGGGGAGGGATAAAAACTAATGTTGGGAGAACTGTGCTGTTTCCAGAACAAGGCATTGGTTATGTCTTTTTTTTTCTTTCTTTTCTTTGTTTGATACAAGGTTTCTCTGTATAGATCTGGCTGTTTTTGAACTCTCTGGGTCTACCAGGCTGTCCCTGAGTTCACAGAGATCTGCCTGTCAAGTGCTGAGATTAAAGGTGTGGGCCCCCACTGCTCAGCCAAGTTAGATCATTTTTCAAAAAGGTTGTCACTCTTTGAATTACATTAGCAATTTAGTTTTGATGTATTTTCCTGGGAGATTGGGAAAACCCCACTTGTTTTTCCCCTCTTGGCTCTTTGTGTTTCCTTGGGGGTACGTTTCTTATCCCCAGTCTTAAAAAAAATCCTTCTGACTCCTTAGTGTGCCCACTAAATTCACCTTAGCTCTATATTTGTACTGTCGGTACATTTAGCTTGAATAGTAGGAATAGCATAGTCGTTGATCTCAGATGACATGTGTTTATAATTTAAAATGCATCTGATAGCATATTAAAAAATACCCTACAGATGGAGGCATAATTAGTATATCTTTTGTAAATAAAGAAACTAAGAGTAGATAACATAAGTGATATGTCCATGGCCAGAGACCACAGAGGGCTGGAGGTCATGTTTTATCTACTAGTTCACTTTTTTCTGCCATATTACTATAATGAGTTGGCTAGCCTCTCTTGTTTATTCATGCACTCTAGTAGGGTTTGTTGAACTGGAACTTAGTGCCAGGATATAAGGGAGGTCAGTAAAGACAACTGTCACAGAGATTCCTGGGTACTAACAACAAGAAAATGGATAATGTAAAGGGTCATATCGTGGCTGATGAAGAGGAATTAGCTGCTTGGAAAAACCTCACTTGAGGAGGTGAGAAATGGGAAGAAATTACCTCCCTGGCAGAGCCAATGACAGCAGCAGGACCTGGTTTGAGTATCAGGTCTTGAACCAATAGGACGTTATTACACCAAGTAAATTAAAGTTCCAGCCCCAATCCCAAATAAAATAGAAAGAAGTGGTAATTTACATGCCATTTCTTTTGTGCTTGAATATTTTATTTGTTCAGCACCAGCCAACAACAGCACAAAGAAAGGAACACATTCGTTGTGTCTAGTCTATTTAAGTCTGATGCACAGGTGATTTGAGTGTACACACCATTTTTAGTGCAGAAAAAGAATTTCCGAGGTGAAATTTGGATCAAACATTTACCAAATTCCCAAAGCACCTGCTTGAAAATGCTCCCAGACCTTATTTCCTTCCCTTAGTTCACAGATGCAGAAACTGAGACGGGTGGCGGGGGGGGGGGGG